>NC_044201.1:18608051-18930551 GCF_900880675.1 Sparus aurata | reverse complement strand
TGTTAACATATAGCATTGGACAGACCATGGAGTCCCCAGCACATATAGTTGTTAGCTGGGCCTAAAGGATGAGTCAACATGACTTGCAGGCAGGTTTGATCCAAGTTGCCAACTGTTACAATGTGATCCGTGGTTCTGAGTATAAAAGTCTTGGTAAGCTTTTATATTTATCGGTCAATATATTTCTAATGATTGAAATGTGTAAACCAGAACTAGTAATAATAGATTGGAGTTAGTAAATTCACGGTTTAACTGAGAGCACCCAAGTCAGCTAATGTTAGGTAACATTAGCAACCATACCGAACAAAGGCTGTAGCAGCGAAACAAGTGATTCTGTCAAAATTGAGCAGCCGTACCTTATACTGTACTGCATGTACTGCTAACGTATACAACTTCTAAACTGTACCAGGGGCCACTTCTGATTAATACAGGGATTATATTGCATTTTGCTCCATTTCCCTTACAAACTTTCATCCACACCACATTCATTTTACTAATTCTTTCAGGGTGTATTGATACATCGAAGCTAAACACAAATTATATGACTTGATATGTCAGAGGTTTCTTGGGGGGTAACATGGCAAACAAGGCTGTAGGTTCTAATAAGTCACCTCTGATGGAACCTTCTCAACACTGTGATCACAAGCTTTCTCCCCAAGACTCTACAACCTGCACGCCCTCTCTCCTCCGACTGTCCACCGCCATCCTTTCAATAACGTCTCTATCTATATCTATCTTTTTTTTTTTTTTTTTTATGTTGCCCCTGCCTCGCCAGTCCCCAGCGGCCCGGCTCGAACCAATAATTGTGTGTTTTCAACCTCTGCCGCCTTCGGCTAATTTAACCACAGATTGAAATGGAATGACCCTCCCCCCTCCCCTCACCGGCACCACCACCACCACGCCCCGCTACCTCTACCACACACACACACACACACATGCACAGACACACACCGTGCCGGCTGGCAATCAGGAGTCTGAATGGACTGTGTTTCCTCAGCAGACACAAGGCTGATTCCAAAGCTAATAGTCATTGTTTGAAGTGACACCGCTGCCCTGGCATTTGCTTAACCTTCTGTCTTATGCACAAGGCAGAGTCAATGCACAATCCCTGCTTAATTAATATCTTCCCTCTCTCTCTCTCCACTCGCCCGCTCCTCCCTTCACCTCCCTTTCATCCCTGAACAGCCGCACAGACAAAAAGAGAGACGGATAGTGTTATTTCTACATCTTCACGGCTAAAACAGATGTTTATGTAAATGTGCCTCTTTTTTTGTCGTTTACAGATCAACAACCAGCAGCGCTGGATTAGCTCAACTGCCAAGCGTTTGTCTGTGACTTTTAAAAAAAATGTGTTATGTTGTAAATGATAGCAACTTTTACAGTTATAAACCTTATTTTTAAAACCATAGCATTCAGGCATTTGGTCAGTAATACTTTTTTTGTTTTTTTCTTTAAATCGATTTGTGCCTTTTTGAAGCAGTCACAGTCCCTGGTTGGGATCCACCCTCACCGTTCAAGATTGAAATTCACAAAGGGCTCATGAGAAGAGATTAACTCTCCCACAGCACACCGGCTGGTACTGTATGTTTGAAATATGAGCATATGGACTGTACTACTTTATCATCTTCTTTATTTTACTCTCATTGTCACAGTTTGTGTCACATTCACTTTTCCTCGAAGTGACAGACGTCAAAACACACAGATGTCTCACGCATACTGTGCAGGTGGAATCAATGCATCTTACCTATTACAGTGAGATCAGAACCTCCATCAAAGATGAACATCCATTAATTTGCTCAGGAATCGTATAAGACACTACTCATGAGCTCACTATCACATAATGTAGGCATTTAATCAGTATCACTAATTATCCAGTTGATAAATCTGTATATCCAGGGTCACTGTACTGCTCCTAATTAATGCTACATAGTATTTGTTTTTTCAGGATGCAAATTCAACATAATGCAAACAAATAAAACTGAAAAAGAAAAAGAACTTGTACAAGTGCAGCATTGTGCTTAGACAATACCCCATGCTAGCTCATCCACGGATGCGTGATGAAAATGATCCCAGATGAAAAAGAAAACTCACTGACATTTATTTATTCATTGGTTTAACACTTTATTTCATATTGTGAAAATGTACATAGACACATATTATACATGTTGTGACAGAGATAAGGCTCCGAATATCCCATCAACATCATATATACAGCGTAGTATAGATGGAATCACAATGTTTGTTTACAAAAACTTCAGGGTAGAAAACCCCCTGCATCAGGTGCATTCGAATTGTCTTTTTACAGGATGGTATTTCATAATGTATACGTCCAATGGCCACAGACTAAAGAAAATGACAGCTTGAGTTTACTCAAAACTGGGAGTTAGTCTGAGACGTCACTGTCAGGTAGATGTGGTTGATCAGAGACGGTAGCAAAGCAGCACAGTACGTGACACAGCAGAGAGGTCACACCACTGTGTTTTCGTATAAACCACTGAACGTTGCACTTACGGGTGAAATGGACAACAGAAATTAAACTTTTTTTGATTTGACATATCTCTGCAATGGAAATCAACGGCCAGCTGACTAACCAAAAACGACTGTTGTTTGGACATATAAAAAAGCACATTTTTTCAAATTCTGTAAAACCTGAGTTTTCATTAAAAAAAGCGATCCTTGACCTGGTGTTTTTGAGTAACCTAACCTATTTGGAACATAACAATATATAGCAGGCATTAACCCAGAAATGTAGTGACCATACCTGCAAATGAAGCACATGAATAAAGGAAATTAAAGAGATGACAGATGGATCTTCCTGTGCTGTATTTGGAGCCTCTCAAAGTGTTTCTGCAGACTTGTCTTTACCATCCAAAACTGCAGGAGTCACTAAGTCAGTTGGGACTGAAGTCTTATAGATGATCCTGAAATGCTGGACATAGGAAATGAAAAAAAAAGGAGAAATAGGGAGAGGATGGCAGGTGAACAGAATACACATGGATACAGACATACATACATACATACATACCAGGAGCAAAGGAAAAATAATTTGATAGACGTCTTCACGTCCCCAAACACACACATCGGCCATTTCAGAACGGCCTTCTGTGTTAAATCCACCTTTCTTACGACCCTCGCACTCGACACGGCACGCTCCTAAATAAGAATCAATGCCTAGTTAAGACTGAAGCCCTGCCAATAAGCCCGGGTATAAAGCAGAAGGTAAACAATGCCTCAACTGCTCTCCGTCTCCAACAAACACTCTGAATCCTAATCCCTCCGCTCTGAAGCCGTCTTCTTCTCTCTTACTTAATTCACTCCCATTCTTTCTGTGATGTTTTATGAATGCTCCATCAGACCAAAGAGCAAGTGTAATCTGCTCGGCTTGTGGCGGAGGGGTGCAAAACAGCGACAACGTGACTAATCAAAGAGGGGAACAGCTGACTTCAAACTGCATCATAAACACATTGTATGCATTATTTCTGCGCCGAAATTAAATTACTCCTTCGCACACGTTGGAATGAATGAATGTGGCTCGATTGTATTAGGGGGGGGAAAAAAAAAGCTGTTTGCTGTACTGTTGCCCCTCGCAAGCTTTCAACCCTTGGAGTTGAGAATTGTTTGAAAATGATGCATCTTCTCCTGATTATAGCGATTATAATGCAGCCATTTAATAATAGTGCTGTTGTGATTAGAGTTGAGAGAAATGGGCGTGCACACACAAACACCGATTGAGGCTGCTGAGAAAACTTAGGCCTTAGATTAAATCTCAACTTTTGATTGCCAAATACTTGTACATACCTCCGTGCTTTTGGCGAAACGGGGACAGCACGCAACTCAAACAGTATTTATCTCTTAAACAGGCTTCTTCCTCTTGGTCTGAATATTCCGGTCTGATATTCAGCTTTCTTTAAGATAGCGAGGCCTTCGAGAGGGTGCTTTTCGTTTTTACTCATTCGGCAGCGGAACAGCTAACAGGACAACCACTACATTCTCATACCTAAACTCCTGAATAAGTTGATCGCCAGCGACTGTCAAAAACCACATGGATCGCTGTTCCCAAAGCGTCATGACCCTTGAAGCATATTGGTGACGGGTGTACTGGAGCCTTTTTGTCGCGTGGTTCCAATTTGGTTATTTCTAGGAAAAGATCTTGGTACAGGTTTGAACAAGAATCGTAACTTTAATAACATTCAGTGTCAGTAATGGGTGACAAACAGTAGCCCTGTACCTGCTAACCTTTATCAGGAGCCACATCGAAAGTTAACAGGGTCCGTTCTGGGCCAAGACCCATCCCCCATCCAAGTTTTGTGTGAATCTGTTCAGGAGTTTCTGTGTAAGCCTGGTGACAAACTAACAGAACAAATTTTGGCGAACGCATAGCCTCTTTGGGGAAGGAAGTTATGTAACATAAACGTACAACGATTTAACATAAAGAGGAGTCGCATAAAGCTGCTAATGAGGCTGTGAAAACACAACACTAAAAGATCAATAATACAAATGATTATTAAAAAGATAAACAAATCAAAGGAAAATACCAAATGCTGGAATTATTAAATATCCATGGTGGTGTCAGAATATCGAAAAATGTGCCTTACTGAAATGAAATAATAAATAGACAATTCAATTATTTTCTACTACTGCAAGAACAAAACAAGAGGAAACAATAAAAGCAGCTGTAAATATTCTAAATAAAATCCATAGCCTCATTACCACATTTACAGTTAGTCTGACGTCCTTTTCAGGCCCAGGCCCATATAATTACAGCAGTTTTAGAGCTGTATATTTTTTCTTGAATGAGCTGGTATGCACATGAAAGGGAAAATAAGGAAAGCAGGAAGGAAATAAAAGAAAAAGCCTTTTGCCTAGTGAAGAAAAAGAAGAAAAAACGTAGTGTTTTTTTTTATGATTAATTCATGATTCAGATTCAGCACATATGTAAAAAGCTATTTCTTATTTTATGAATACATACGAGTTGCGTTAGAGCCGCCCCTCGGTGCTGTCAATCCCGCTTCCACAGGCAGTTTGTCTAATCTGCAGCATCACAATCATTCAATATTATTAATATTACAGTAGAGCTGTTTCCACAACAGGCCGGGCCATTCCTTTTACTGTACCGCCAGATCGGCTCACAGATCAATGAACACACACACAGACTTCTCCATAGGATACACCTGTAGTGCCTCAGCTCCCGCTCTTTTCTCCTCAGAGACGCATTTAAGGAATCGTAACATTCTCGATTACGGCGGACCTCTATCAGCGTTCATGTCACGGGCTGGAGGACAGAGGTGCATTATAATTAGAGTGGGAAGCACCAGTTTTAAAGCTTTTTTTTTTTTTTCAAACTTATACATGTGTATTCCAAGCTTGTGTTTTGTCACAATGACAAGACAAACAAGCAAAAAAAGCACACAAGACACAGATGATTACTTATTATCTTATTCTCACATTCAAATTGATAGAACACTGGATAATTAACTACCTCTCAGGTTAGTTGCTAGAGGTAAATGTGTCAGATCCGGTATTAAATTAATTTTTGCACAAAGATTTAACATAAGAATTAAATGCACACCGCTTAGCAACTGTCAGCTACAATAAACCTGACCCATCTTTCAAGATGTTTTGAAATGATGAAACCAAATGTCAGCGGTGAGTTGAAAAGTAATTTCATGGCCTTAAACCAAAAAAAAACCTTTTAAAAGTTCCATTTTGCCTGTTGCTTGTTTGCCGCAGCCATGTCATTAGGATGCATTGGAATGAACACAGTTATAACAGAATAACAGTATTATCTGTTGATACCAAGCCTCCAGGAACAACAGTGCAACGCTTTGAAGCCATTCTGACGTAGCAGCCAAAACCATATCAAGATAACATTTTGCTAGTGACCCAAAAATGATTCTTCCCATAAGCTTACATTGTGAAAAAAGTGGCTGTGAAAATACTGGACATATTTCTTTCGAACGTCACAACCCCCTGAGGAAAAAAAAATAAATAAAAAATCAAGAATTTGAGCCATTTGGTCCGACAACATTTGAAAAGTCTGGAAAAGCTGCTCCGTTAAATTGTTGTATCCTCATTGTAGATAAACCAGAAGTTGAGTCTAATATTTTTTGGCTTGATGCCTCGCTGAGCAGCTTTCTTTGGTATGAACGCTATCCAGACTTCCTTTTTATGAGATCCACGCTTACTTACAACATATCACAAATTCATATTGGCGTAACATTTTAAGTTCCAGCAGTCCTCCAGAGCTCTGAGTCATGCTCGAAGGATTGAGTGTGAATATGAAATTCTGATTTTTTTTTGCAACATTATCAAACGTTGAATGACTCGGGCCTGAGTCTGCTGTTTTGGATAAATGGCTTAGATCACCTTGCGTGTGGCGATTTGTGTGATGGCAGCAGTGTGTAGCGACCGGGCTCTGCTGCCGCGCTGTGTGCTGTACAGTGGGCGTCGACCCATCTGGAAACAGAGGCCAGCTGTTTGCTTTTCCTCCTGTGTCTCTGTAGCAGTCACTCTCCTTCTTTCTATCCCTCTCTCTCTCCCTCCCTCTCTCTCTCTCTGGGGTTGTCCGATGAAGTGGTCAGCAGTTGACAGGTGCTGCCATGGCTGACGGGCCAAACACAGCGTGTGTGTGTGTGTGTTTGCTGCAAGAGAGCACGTGTGTGTGTGTGTAGGTGTGTGTGTGTGTGTGTGTGTGTGTGTGTGTGTGAGAGAGAGAAAGAGAGATGCTGCTCGAGGGCACATCGGACCTGTGCTGCAGAGCATGGCAGGAACAAAGCCACGGGGACACCGAGTCAATGACATCTCTCTCTACTTCCCTTCTCTCTCTCACCTTCTTTACTCCAGTTACTCTCTTGAAAATTTTTGCCTCACCCTTTCTCACCCCCACGAAAAAAAGAAAAAAGAAGGAAGGGGGCTGAACTTGCTGTTATTTCTCGTAACAGAACAAGCTGTCACGGGTGCGTTTGTGGTGTAACTTAAGCAGAGAGGGATTACGATCTCATGGTGTGAGGACTGAGCTAATAAGTCGCTGGGTGGGCCTGGCACTCATGACACGAGGGAAGTCTCGAGGGGCTGGGATGTGCACGGTGAGGGTCATGTGACTGTAGCCAAAGGCATCTGTAAAGGCTGTGTTTTTTGGGGGTTTCTGTCTCCCGTACTGTGAGAAAACTGGAGTCTACAGCGGCGTATTTAAGCTAAATGCTAACAGCCACGCGGTAATGTGCGCAAAATGACAACGTTGACCCACCGACCCGCTCACTTTGGTTCTGACATTTCATTCAGAGCCTAAAATGTCAAGCTGCTGGTAGCACTCGATCAAAAAAATTCAGGAGATCATAAAGGACTGCCAGGATTCATTTCCGGGACTGATGGCCGTGGATGTGTAGCAAAACATCAAGGCAGCCCGTCTCATATTTGTCAAGATATTTCAGGCTGGACGGATAAAAACTGCCTTCATTAAACCGTTCAGGCTAAACAGGTGATCACTGGAGAAGCAGATGCATAGTCCTTAAATTGAAAGAGTGAAAAAAACAGAAAACAACCTTATTTTACTGAGTTGCGTGCTCACGTTATACTAAACAATGCCAACAATGTTCAAAACCAGAGAAATCCATCATTTGAATTCAAGGTAATGGTGCATTTCATTTCGGTCCTCCAGGAGAGAGTCAGAGAGTCAGTGATCAAGAATAAACATAACGGGATCAAAAACTTTAATACGTCACCGCTGCCAGAAATGACATGCTCTGCGTATATATATGTGATTTGCACCTGAAATTCTTCTCTGCACGCCTGTATTTAGATGTGGCCACAGCAGAAAACGGTGATAAATCATGTGAAAACCAAACTGCTCCTGCGCACGTATGGTAAATTTTATTGAATGGCCACATGTCAGTCAATAGCCATTTGTTAGGCATTCCACACAACAAATAAAGTACAAGCCCGCTTAAAACAACAACCTCCCCGAGGGACCGAGCGATCAATTGTCCGTAAAAAAGGAAACAAAAAAAAAAAGAAACATTCTGGAGAATTACCTGTGGACAGTGTCCGCAGTTCACAGACAAGGACGACTTCACACGCGCAGAGAGATTACTACATAGAAAAACAGCATGAATGTACATAAATGACTTTAAACATGACAAAGCACTGACAATTACACATTGTTCTCTAATGACGCTAATGGGTCAGTATCTAGTGAAAATGAAAAATACTCTTCAACTCAATGCAGCCGAGGTCCTTTAAAGAAAAAAGAAATGCCAACAATGACAACAACAAAAAAACATGATAACCAGAGAAACAGGTATATTTATAGAGACGGAAAAGTAGTCGTCATAAAAAAAACAAAAAACATGTAAAACATTTTTAGGAGAACTAGTGCTCGAACCACCTCTTCTAGTATTCATATATATACTTTATTTGTCCTGTGTTATTTTGATTTTAATAGTCCATTCACATTGTCTATTATAAGGTCTTCTTTAACTTAATCTTCTTCATAATGTCATGATAAATGTGCAGTCGGTTAAACCCAAGTTGATAGCTATTTCCCTGTTAACAAGCAATAAAATGCTTTATAAACCCTTTATTAAGCTTTGTAAAGGTTAAAAAAAATGTCAGTTGCACCTTTTAACGGCCATCCAAATAATGTTTGCAGATGCGCAGAAATGCGCAGTATTTATTAACCTTTAACAAGGTATTATAAGAATGTTATTTTCTTAACATAAAACGTCATCTTTTCTTTTGCCAGATGCCGTTCCATGCTTCCATCATCTCTCTTGGTTAAAGCAAATGCCAGAGTACAAAACATCGCTTTCAATTCATTTATATAATTAGTGCCTTCCTGTGTCACATGACTCCTGCATTAGACGTTCTAATTGTCCCAAGACTCTTTTGTCATGTTACAGTGCTCACCGTCCCCCTTCAGAAGCAGCCTTCCAGGTTTGACTAGGTGTAGTTCTGGATTCTCAGCATGCTTGACCAAGAGAATGTGACTGCGTGTGTGTGTGTGTGTGTGTGCACTGCTCCTCCCCATGTTGGTATCTAAATTAAATTGTCTTTATCTCCTCCAGGAAAAAAAAAAAAAAAAAGGCTGAGGGAGGATGGGGAGTGCTGGGGAGTGGGTGTGAAAATTAATTTGTTAGATCAAAAAATATTTAATTTTGCTGCACATCAAACAAACTTTGTCTTCAGACAGGGTGTACTGAGGCAGGCCCGCCTTTTTTTCTTCTTCTTCCTCTTCTTTTTCTTCATCTGCCTTCCCTTTTTTTCTTTAATTAAAAAAGCATTCTATTATTACAGCAGATGAAAAGGAAACATCTATTCAAACAGTACAGTCGTACCGGACTACCACTAATCTTTTGGTAATTATTTTTTAATTGAATCTTTTGAGCACAAAAGCCCTGAGCAGATGCTTGCATTACCGCGGTCCCACATCGCGCGCCACGCCATGTATACGAGATGATGCCCGCCTCGCCACGAGCGAATGGCAGGACAACACGGGACTGAGAGAGAGGGAAGTTGGGAAGAGAGAGAAACAAATTAAGAAAGGGATGAGATTGGATGGAAGGAGGGGAGAAGTAAAAGTCTCTAAAGATGGAAAGTTATGTATGGATGAACAGCTCAGCAGCTCTTTTAGACGTCGGCAGTGCGTCTGCGTCCACGCACAAATAAGAATCCTTTCTGCTGATGCGCACGCTCGGATGGAAAATTGACGGGTCAAGAAGCTTGAATCTAAACTGCGTATCTTACCTCCAACGCTGCTCCTCCAATCCCTCCAAACTTCTCCAGCATCTGCGGAGGGCTGATTACAAGCACATAATGATCGGTCTTAAGGGACTGGATGGGGTGCTTTGCTTCAGAAAAAAAAAGCTCAAAAAGATGAACCCGGTCCAAACTTTCCGGCGCTTTGCCTCCCAGAAAGGACCTCAAAAACACCTTATTACCACAGAGATCCCCCCATTTCACTGACATTTGATATGCTTCCACGTCTGAGTGAGGGATCCTGGATGATGTGTGTGTAAAGTTCTTCCTCCCAGATGCTTCAGAAGTGCTTAAAAGACATGTAGAGGGAGATGCAAAGAGGGGCTTAAGGAGCAGGCAAATAGGAGCGGCTCTGGAAAAGAGACATCTTTAGCTTGGCTGTATGCAACAGCATATTGGCTCTTAATCATGTCGAGTACCCGTCAGAGCTCGCCAAAGCCGGTTAAATCACATTACTCATGCATTGTGCATGTATGTGTGAGTGCGAAGGAGTGTGTGACCGTGCTTTTTATGTGTGTGTAAGTGTGTCTGCATAAATGAAAGTATTGGGCAGTGAGTGTGTGAAGGTGTTAGCCCAAACTGTGCATCAGTTTTTATTGTATTTATCAAGCGTCTCGGAGCGAGAAATCAGCCCCAACCGGCCAGAAAATCTTAGAGGCACATATAAAGCTCTACTTCTAGATCGTTGTATTTATGCACTGTATGCATATAAAGCATTGTATCAACTAATATCTGAATTTATTTGTATGTCTGCTGATGTTTAGGAGCTCCCTAGCACAGTCCAACCTGTCATGGTGGTCAGGCAGAGACGCTTACAGCACCTCAGCTGAAAAATCTCTCTTAACAACCAGCAAATCCATAATGTGATATTTTCCCATTGTGCGGAAGACGGTCCTGGATGCTACTTAAGGTTAACGCGAGCATCTCCGTCCTGCTCTTTATTGCTTTTGGGGGAGATTACACTCCGACATCTCTGCCAACGTTAACCCAGCGGACATTTAGCAAGCTGTGCAAAAGGCCTGATTCAGAATAAATCAAGTTTTGTCTGATTCGCGCCGGGATGTGTGGCAGTATGGGTGAGTGTCATTCCATCAGCCATTTCTCTGACATTGTGGTGAAAACTTTAACCTCGGCAAGTCCAGAGGGTGGTGGTAATGAACCTCAAAGCAGTTGCCAACCGCCGTTAATCAACAAAAGAGAAACGGATGTTATTTTGCTACTAGTACACCGTTCCTGTGCATGGAAAGGCTGAGAACAATACTGGCGAACAACCAGAGTGCGAGGCATATCACCACAGTGAGTTTTAAACTGGTGCATTGAGACCAAACTGAGTGAATAAAGTTGAACATACCAGTACACGTAGTAATGTGCATTTAACCATGCTGCTAGCACGCCCCCTACTGTCCCGTCCTACCCTGCCTCTGATTGGCGGGACGTGCATTTGCCATTTAGCATATCAATAAATGGTGTCATCATGGTGTTTTTCAAACTGGTGCACAAGGCCGAATTCAGTGACCACACATTAAATATTTTACCTTACACTCCATCATGTGATGAGCCACCACAACATGGCGTCAAGTTTCATTTTTGTAATTTTTTTTCCATCGAAGGTGGTGGTGATATTTTTTAAACCCCTTCAATCTGCCAATCTACATCCCCCACAACCTAAACATACTACCCTCATGCAAATGAATGGGATGACTGGCACCTCAACCTTCAAGGTCCAATCACAACTCGTCAAATACTGATGCTTTTGGGATTATAGCTCGGGTCTAATAAGACCACACAATGACAATTTTGACGATGGATATCATAATGAGGTTTAAGCTATTGAGTAAATTAGTCTTTTGCCTACACACCCACAGATAAAAAGTGGCGCTTCCTTCACTTTTGAATGTTCCACGGATTAATACTCTGAATGCCAACATTAGAAAAAATACAATGTGATCAGATATTCTACATTGCAGCTCTCGAGCTCCTCGAAGTCCTCGTCCAAGGCAGGAGATTTTTTCACTCCTAGCTTCAGTGCGCTTCTGAGGAATAACTCCGGGACGCTTGATAAATACAAACATGAACTCATCAATATTCCGACTGATCAAGTTTGGCTAATGAAAACACGAGGTGAGGAAGTGGAGACGGATAAATGGCGAGAAAAAAAAAAAAAAAAGATACTGGGTGTGTGCGGCAGTGAGGGGACGGGGAGGGGATCGGGCAACGAAGAGCACAGACTCTGAGAATGAGAGATCAACAATGCCATAAATAACCTTGGGAGAAGTCACCTATCCTCCCGCAAGCGACAGCTCGTCAGGGAAATGAATGGGTTGTCACTGTCGTCTTTGTGCCCATGGCTGAGGGCACTGAAGCTGGCACCGTCGCACTCGCACACAAATGGAAGGAGAAGAGAAAAAAAAAAGGTTTTCTTTCCGTTTTTAATGTCTTTGCAGCCCCCTTCCCCCCCCCCCCACCGCTAACACACAAACACACACCCGAGGTTCACAAACACTCTTTGAAAGCGTGCATCCACTTAAGCCAAAACGACACGCCGAAGCGAAGGAGGGGAGTTGACGGTGTGCATGGGAATGTCGGAGCGCGAGAACACACATATATACACAAAAACTCTCAAACCCACTCATTCGCCGCTCGCACACACACGCCTCTCAGTCTCTCCGTCAGTCGCTCTCCCACCCTCCATATCTCCATTTGTCTTTCTGGACTCCAGGTGGGTTGCTGCGGATTTCATCCCTGCAGCATTTTATTCTCATTTCGACACAATATTTGCCCACAGTTCAATAGGCAGTGCAGCGTCCTGTAACACTGTGAGGTGTGTGTGTGTGTGTGTGTGTGTGTGTGTGTGTGTGTGTGTGTGAGTGTGTGTGCGTGCTTGTGCGTGCTGTGGCTCTTTGTGCTCCTTGCCTTGTGTGGATGAAACAGATCAACAGCTTTGAGCAATATACGCTTTGTTTATCAAATTACAAACAGCTATTCCGCCTGCAGGAATTCACTCAAACATATTGTGAAATCAGCGCAGATGCTGTCATTATTTGTTTGTTTACCTGGTATGTTTTACTCATAACAGCAAGGCCATAACTTCCCCCGAGAATGGGTGAAACGTGTCCCTCTCACTTTTCAAAGTCGTGTTCGTGTCCCTCATTTTTTTTTTTTTTTTACTGTTCCTGTTTTCTTACTTTGCTAAACAGTGTCTAACCGTTGTCCACCTCAAACCGGAGAGTCAATGAAGTGACAGAAATATATTCATCAAGTTAAAGTGTGGCTGTAACCGTGCGCACACAGCTAGCTTTCAGAGTTCTTTGTGGACTCCTTGCCCCGGGTTTCACCTCTCAGACTATGAGCTGCTCTAACCCCACTCCTTGCCAGCTGAGTGGGAGGTATTATGTTGTTTGTACTTCTGAGACTTTTATGTTCTTATTTGCAGGATGCATTAAATATATGTGAGTGTATTTTGTGTGTAGGGTGTGTGTGTGTGTGTGTGTGTGTGTGTGTGTCGACATACAGCTGATATAAATATTTGATTCAATCTCAAAAATAATCTTGTCCTGCGGTCCAGGTTTGTGTGGTTGATTTGTTGGTTGGTTGGTTGGTTGGTTGGTTGTGGATTTCAATGTTTTGCGATACTGGATTAGGCTTGATTGAATGAAAGGGGACTGTTGGGCCTCTGTAGCGGTATGCGCTCTACCGAGTGCCATTCTTATTCAACATTTATCCTCTCCTCTTCTTCATGCTCCATCAGGTTGCATGGGGATTGTGAGTCAGCAACCAAGTTCAGCCACAATAATCAGCCAGAATATAACACATTCACTGTAAAAAAGATGCCAGAATCAAACAACATTTAAAACGCGCATGGTAAATGACTTATAGTGGTACTGTTTTTTGTTAAATTGCATACAGCATAAATGACCTATCATATGTTATTAGGTTTTTTTTTTTTTTTTGTTAAAGAGCCCACGTGTTATTGTACACACTTACTACACCCTCCACTTCTGAAACTAGACCTACAATTGTAAAAATGCAGATATCCTCTCCTCTTTGTTTCGCGTCCACAAAGTCCACAAAGTCCACAAAGCTAAACTGGAGCTCGAATGTGTTGCCATTTGTGTGTGTGTGTGTGTGTGTGTGTGTGTGTGTGTGTGTGTGTGTGTGTGCGCGTGTGTGTGTGGAATAGCTGCTTTGTCAATGAACGAGCTGACGTGTCAAAAATGCATGACTCCAGCACTATTCCACATATTCGCATTTCAAAAAAAAAAAGTCATGCTCCTTTTATATAGAGAATGGCTTGACAATTCATTTCAATTTCCTGGAGGGCCCGAGTGACTTCAGAGAGCGAGTAATCTGACGAAGAACTCCATTTAGCCTCGCACTTACATCTTAACCCCAAAAAAATCCGATATTTCACAAACATGACTCTATTACGCGCGAGCGACGCTGCCTGTCGAGTTTATTTAATTTGAGAAAGGGCCTGGGCGTAACGTATTACAACCCCTCCCTCTTTGACATCAAACCCTCGCCTAAAGTGGAGCTCCACACAAGTAACAGGACTACTTACATCACAAAATGGACTCTAAATGCAAACAGGCATAACTAGGGACAGCCAAGTCCCCCCCCCCCCCCCACCTCCTTTCTTTTCTGTTTCATCTGGAGGAGGGTTCGGGGGCCTTTTTTCTTCAAATTTCACACTGCATAGTATTGTGCTTCGATAAAAAATGAAGCGGGGAAATGAGGAGAAAGGGACGGAGTGAGCAAGAGGAGAGAGAAAAATCAATAGTGAGGACATAGCTGGGGGGTTTCCATATTACATTTTGCATAGACGTCGGCTGTAATTTGCCTTTGATCTTGGTCCCAAGATGACTCACTGAAGCCATCTTCCACAGCCAATTGGGGGGGGGCAGCGGGTGGGGGAGAGGGGAGGAGGAGGATGGAAGGAGTGGGTGGAGGGTTAAGGATGGAGAGAGAAGGGGGGGGGGGTTGCGTCGACCACAGAGTCTGGATGCCAGGCCAGGCCTTCATCTCCGGTTCTTGCATTCTGCTGAGAGGTCTGTTTTGCTGCAGACTGGATGTAATGCAGACTCTCCTGGCTGCACACACACAGGGCCAGCTGTAAGTCCAGTATGTCCAGTTTGCCCAGATAGACCGATGCACTGGGCCAAGCATGTAAGGAAGAAGGAAGGGAGGGGGGCTGTCTGAGTCCTTCATCTGTTAATGTATGATCACAAAATGCTCTCTTTATGGTGCTTTCCTGATAGAAATCAGTATTGAGGATATTCGGTTTTACAACATAAACTACATCACAGAATTTAAAAGGTGGAGCATCAACAAAAGCCTGTAGTTATTTCTCACAGGTAAAATAAACACTTGCTCTCCCAAAGCCAAAATGTGTACCGACCTCCAAAGAAAATAATTTTTTCAATTGAGCTTCTGCAAGTGGTAAAAGGGTAATTTCACCCCAAAATGTAAAACCATGTACTCAGTGGTGACCGAGTCTTAACTACAAGTCTACCGTGACCCCAGGAACACCCTAAAAAAGGTCTCTGTGTGCAGTGAAGTCTGTAGATTATCTGGAGTTACAAGAATTATACTATGATTTGATCTTCATTTGAGGATTTCAGGATATGCCATTCGCATGTGACAACGTAAGTATCGTATTCAGAAAATTTCATTTGTGTGTGACAGAAGCCAATCCCTTAAAATCTATAAAAAATGCCCAGTTCATATGTGATGTTGTCTTATTTTTCATGTGTTCAGTGTGCAGTTCATATTTGGAAATGTTTTTTGGGAGTTTTTCAGATATGGCTTTCATTGCTGTCAACAGGTTGGATAAGTAACATCGTTATGACATCAAACGACTTGAGTTGCACGTCTGCAACACTGTCTGACCAAGAGCGATAAAAAGCAGTCGGATCACTGCGTTAAGTAAAAATGTCAGTGCCCCAATGTGAAAAGCCTCCATTAAAACTGAAATAAAAAAGTTACAGCTGAAACTCCTACATTAAAATTTCATACAAGCCGTAACGGTTAAATGTGTTTTGAATTGTATTATGCATTATGTAAAACGGCCCCTTCTGGTGTTATCATTACATATTTTATTGCTGTCACCGGTTGAGGTACGGCCAGTTTGAACCATTTAGCATTGCGGTTTGATATTTTAATCAATAACACTGTGTCACATTTTGAAAGCTGATCAAATGTTTTGTATATGAAATGTTAACCTGGACTCCTGCTCTCAGATTTTTAAAGCGGAGTTAATGTTTTGAAATGTAGCGGAGGAGGTAGTAAAATATAATTACTCCAGCAAAGCTCCTCAAAACTGAACTCAACGGCAGGTCTTAAGTAAACGTACTGAGGCGTGACCACATACTGACCGGTGACCATACGAGACAAACTTGGTGCGCTGACATGCTGTGCTGAGCTTCACGTGATGAACTATACGGCCACAGGCGATTAAAACTCACTCTAGGCATTTGGATTGGTATGAAATAATGAATGAAGACATAAAAGTAATTAATAGATAGAGCTGTCTGAGAGAGAAAAGAGAGGAGGATTCGTCATCTCTTCTCTACACAATGCCATTGTTCCCCACGACATTCACTACTCACTGCGTTATTAATGACTCCGCCTCGCAGAACATCCATTTTTTTTTTTCTTTGGGCTCACTCGCCATCTCGGGGTAACTTTTTTTTTTGGGGGAGCTTTTTGTCCCCCCCTTCCTCCTCCTCCACTTCCTCCGCCATCACCATCTTTTTTTTTTTTTACACACGAAAGTTGTGTATGTTTGTGTCACTGTGCTCTCCAGAGAGGTGCGCGGGCTTTAGAGGTATTTGCTGTGTGAGGAGCAGGGACTTGGGCTGGAAGTTTTTTTCAGACACCAGCGCGAAGGAAAAAAAAACAAAAAACTTTTGTCCTTTGTATAACTAGGGTGTTTGGCAAGCCTACTGAGTGTACATCCGCCGTCGAATATTCTAGTGGAACTGCGGAAGCGTAAAGGATGCTTCTGCTCACATCTGACGTTGATGAGGTTTATGGTGATTTACAAGCAATGCTCACGTCTTGCTTCTTCTTTGACTCGTCGTATTGTGACGCCAAAAAACAAGCTTTTACTAATCTTTAACTTTTCAAACAGCAAAGACAGCCACGCCAGCGCTCAAGATCGGTCTCAGTCTATAAAGCTAAGGAAGTGCATTCAAAGTTAAATTGGCGAGTACTGATGTTCCAGTAAGTTTTCCACCTATGCTGCATTTCTGTCATAATTTGGCCCCCACTGTCAAGCATACTGGAGGGTGTTTTTGTTCTCATGCTAGCACCCAGCTTCTTGGTGTGGGTAGCAGAATTTGATATTATTTCAGGCTTACTCCTAATCGTCCAGACGGTAAATATTGCACACTTCTTCTGCGGTGGCCTAATGGGCATGTAACTTTATAGGCAAACATGTGAAGTGGTATTCCTCCAGTGACTGGGAGCTTAGAGAGAGTGCCAGGCACTCCCTGAAGATGAAAGACTTGTCAGATGGCACCGTCTAGCTCTGCGCAGACACTTATGAGAAACAGACCTTCAGGAGAGGCTAAGTGTCCAATCTCTTGTGACTAAGAACAGTAATAGAGCACAATCGCCAGTAAATGGAGGACTATTTCAAAGCCAGAAGCGCGGCTCTCCTTGTGTTTTGGCGTCGTCCCCTGTTGAAACGTACACCTTCACCATCCCTCACCAGGAGTGCACTGTGGATTATTGCTATTATTACACTTCATAAATCCCCCACTCCTCGCATGATTGATGATTTTCCACTCCGTGCCTCGCACAGTGTGGTGGATCTTTTTAAGAAATTTCGGTATCTTGTTCTGAAGTTTTGACTCCCGGTGATATTTTTCAAGCCCGAGTCCATTTGGCTGTCCATCTTCTCCGCCGCACTGAATTAGCATGCAGCCTCGATAATCTACCCCCTTGTCTCTCCTGGCCCCGTCCGCAATCCCTCATGATGAAATGAATTACACCGTCTATTGTCAGAGTGCTTTAATCATATTAGCTTCTGCTAAAATGACAGAGCATTGTTCAGGGCCCCAGACAAAAGAAGACACATCTAAGGTACAATGGACCTCGGATCTCTCTCAGTGAATTACATTAATTCTAAATAACGTCACGTTAAGCTGCCTGTCTGATAGAGGTAGAAAAAAGGGGTTTGACTGGAATGGCATTTGCACCTTCATCATTGCTCTTAATGAGAGAGTAGACTGCTGATGGATGTTCACTGACATGGGGATGTTTTTTCCCCCCCCATTTTGGAATGTGTTCATGACACCCCCCTCTTTTTTTTAAGGTTTGGTAACGACAGCAGTTGTGCTAAATCTGTTTTAAATTGTTTTGCATTTAAAATATAATTTTAAGTGAAATTTAAGTGGAGACATGCAAGGCGCTTTGAGGGCCAGATCAGCTTAACTACTGGCTACAAGCCAAGGTGAAATACACTCTGTGGCCAAAAGGTTGTAGAAGCCCCTGACGTATAATTGTGTACTTTTGGTATGGATCTGTTTTTCATGGTCCGGGCTAGGCTAATCCAAGAAACCAATTGAAATGTTAACGAAACCCAACATTATCATATATTTTCAATTTGTAAGAAAGTAGATTTTTGAGTCTCACTCCCAAATAGTTAAATGCCGACTCCTTGCGAAGGAGGCCGACCCCACCTACAAACCCAAAGTATTTTACAAGTTGGGACGTTTAAAGACACCTGGTGTGAATCAGACCTGGGGACTGTAAGACCCAGTCCGAGAAGATCAAAGGTTTTATTAGATCCAATCTAAATTGTGATCGACCTGAATAGATCCAAATGGGGATACACCTCTTGCCCCTTCCTTTTAGCCTCACCATTTGGTTTGTGCATTCACGCCTAGGGCTCATTCAAAAAACGGACCCATAGAAATTCAGAGCCAATCCTCCAACACCCAAGAATCACGAGACCTGCTGCTGCATTTCTATCTGTTTGTATGTTTCAATATGTGCATAAAAACCTGAGTGGTAACATCAGAAATTGGAAACAATATTTTTAAAACATGAACAGTATATGCTTGCCTTAGGGGCAAAGTTGGTGTATCGATAAACGAAAATATTCCAGTGCCATGAAACATCTATGTTATTTTCTATCGTTTGAGGTCTGACTGGTGCTAATATTGGCTGGAAATAGTGTAATTCTGACCTGGTTGGAGTTGGACATTTACCAAAGGATAAAACATTATTTTAGACACTTGTGTTCTCCCAATTTTGTGTCCACAGTTTGTCTTGGTCTCTATGCTTTTACAATTGAATCATGTGTAAACTGGTGTTTGTTCAGGGATTAACTTCTAAACAAACTTTGTGATTAGTTCTATTTAAATAACTTTTTTAAGTATGGTTTAGGGGCCCAGACCTAAAACCCCGACCGACACCTTCAGGATTTATTGCCTTATCACCCAGCATCAGCGTTGGACCTCACCGCTGTTCGAACGGGAACAAAGACTAGGTTTGGTGTCCACATACTTTTGGCCACATCCTGTGAATCCACTAAATATTCTCATATTTCCACTCCATGTTTTCAGTTTTCCATTACATTTTTAATGAATCATTTTTTTTTAAAACAACACACACCATCTGGATTTTAACCTGATGTTAGGAATACAAACACATGTTCGCAGTCCAACACACACATACTGAAAGCACACAGACACACACTAGGCAGCAGCCTCGGCTGTGGGGGGAATTGTTAAATGATTGGCCGAGTCCTTAATTCAATAATTTCTACTGGGTACTGGCCCACTCCCGCCGCTGCTCATTGATGAAGGCACTTTAAGGAGAGCAATATTTAGCATATCTGGCTAAATGGTCCTAACAAGCCCCAGCTTGCACTGTGTTAAAGATTAATAAATAATAAAATAAGGAGGAAGTGTGATGTTTCCAGGGAAATAATTTGCCTCTCTTGAACCAATGATGGCATGCACTTTATGTAAATTGGTGTCTGGGGACAACAAAATCCCTCTTAATACGTACGCAGACTTCAAAAAGAGCGAGAGAGAGACCTGGGGAAAGAGGGAGGAGACAAGGAGAGAGAGAAATAGAAGGTGGGAGGGAGGAAGAGCGGTGAAGACGATGAATAGCAAGTCAGCACAAAAATGGATGGATGTGAATTTTATGTCCATATCATTAATGTAAAGATCCAATTCTTCTGATAGAACATTAGATGATTTGTCTGTATGTGTGTGTGTGTGTGTGATAAGGCATCTTTAAACCCCTTAGTGAGTAATGTAATATAATACAGCACATGTTGTCTGTCTTTACTGTAAATTGTATTACATATAAATATATTCCCTTGGTTATATAAACATTCAGAGGGGATGGTGTCCTCTTGTAGATTTTAAAAAATTCAAAGCATTCAATTATTTTCTTGTAATAGGCATAATTCAATCAAGCACAGACTGAAATATAATAAAATGACTTTTATTTGGCAGAATCTCCCCTTAAAAAACTACAGTACGTCTTGCCAGTAGTATCATCACTTAACATAATTCAGGCTTTTGCAAAAATGCGTAAATATATATATATATATATATATATATTATCTCATTACACATTTAATTATGGGTTTTTCTATAGCTGTGAATCATTTCTCTTCAGGTGGTTAAATGTGTGTTTGAATTTTTTTCTTAAATATCAATAATGTTCAGATTATTTATGGGACGCGTGTAGACCTTATGTGCAAAGGAATGTAATATATTAGAGCAGACCATGACTACAACTGCAGTCTGTTGTATCGTAGGTCATACACTGACATCTTTGGTTCACATTTACTCACAACATCACTTAGAAGCACACAACTATTTCCCATTATTTAAAGACACAGTGGAATTAATGGCATCCTGAAGATAGAATGATGGCATTCTCCCTCTTTGAGTTGTGATCTGAGCTTCTCTCGTCTTTGTTTTTGGTAACCATGCTGGAATGTTATTGCATATGAGTGTGCGCGTCAGTGCGTGTCAGTGCGTGTAAGCGCGCGTGCTTGTGTCTCTCCGTGTCCTGCCTGCATCCATTTTCAACATGGTGGTCTACTAAAAAAAAAAAAACCTTCTCATATTTCAGCTAAAAAGTACACTAAAATAGGTTTCTAAAAGCGTCTGAGGCAAAGGAAAAGGGCAAGGCACTGACAGAATAGTGATTCAGATTTGTTCAGCACTGCCCGATATTGCAGGTTGATCTGAGATACTTGAGCCTGGGTTTCAAAGCGGGACACAGAATGTTTTACAGCTTAACAATACACAATGTGGTTCTGAAAACATCTGCCCGACTTCACCACTAACTAACAGTTTGGTCTGAGCTTCGTGTTTGTTCAAGATCTGCTTTCTTTTGTGTTCCAACTTTACTAGAGTGGACGACATGTGCCCTTCATTGTTCTGAGATGCTGGTGCTCTGGTTCAGTAGCGACAGTAAGTTTTAAATATTTCAAGAGGGATTCTTATCAATACCAGATGAGTGGCGGTGACCATGAAAAAAGTGTTGATTATCAAGAATGAATGAAAGTAATGTAAGAGTGACGATAAAGGAAAACACAATGAGAAACGACAATATATAGGTTCAGGTTATACGTAGATAATGAGAGAGGGCCAGTGCAGAGTGAGCAAACAGTAGACAAGAACAAGGTGTGTGGATGGAAACACACACACACACACACACAGACACACACACACACACACACCCCCAGCTCCCCACCACACCCCACTCACTCTCTCTAAGGAAGTTTTGAATCCTGTCATTCCGACTATGAGTTCAGCACTTCTTTCATGTGTGCCTAGACAGCGGGCCTCTCCTCCTTTTGTATTGTTTTATTATTTATGCATGGGGAGGGGCTGGTGGTTGGTGTGGGGAAGGGGAGAGTGTGTGTGGGGGGGGCAGAGCGTCTTAGGCATAAGCAGCAGCAGCGTTGGGACAGATGGGGAGGGGAGGGGGGGCGAGAGAGAGAGAGGGACTAATTTATATTCTGTTTCAGCAACATCTTAGCGGGCCGGAGAGTTCAAACATTTTCCAAGCAAATGCGGTGAGAGAGGGAATGAAAGGGAAAGGCAAGTAGAGAGGGAGGACAAGACACTAGGGGTAGGTGTGTGTGTGTGTGTGTGTGAGACAGTGTGATTCTTTGCAGGCACTTGTCCATATGCATGTGTGTGTATATATAGCATACACAGTATGTGTTAGCATTCAAGAACAGATGGAGATGAGAGGGCGTGCGAGGGAGTGGGTGCAAAAAAAGCAAGGGGATGAAAAGAGGGTGGAAACAGTACACATCAGAGGGGAGGGAGTTAATAAAACAAGAAGAAAAGTCTCCGTGGAAAGACTGAGAATTAAAAATAGATTTTGCTTTTGGTGTGAAAGAGGCATTAGGGGGTATAAATAGAAGGTGGGCTGTTGTTACTGCCCCCGATCGCTCTGTGTGAACGTGTGCATGTTTGTATGAGTGCAAATGGATCACGTTGTCTCGCAGTGTCAAGTTTTCTTTGCGAAAAGTTTTTCGAGTTCCCCCAGATCCCAATCGGATTAAGCATCAGGGGTCGTGCAGGAGTGGGTCCGATCTATCGAGACCCTCCCTCCCCTGCTTGGACTGGACTTGGCCAGCTCTGATAGATACAGGACCTCTGGGGGTGTCCTGTGGTGTCTGGCACCAGGCCGTTGGCAGAGGATCCTCTGACTCCTTTGAGTTGCTGGGTGGGGCACAGATTTGTTCTGGCACGCTCAATGGACGCTTAATCAGATTGGGATCTGAGGATATCGGAGGCAGAGTCAACACCTTGATCTCTTATCAATAGTTTCTGCTTGCATCATCGTGTGAGGGGCTGTATTTTAGATCATGTAAATATATGATAGGTTTGTGGGTCCCCCCCCCCGTGCAGAATATCTTGAGTAGAGTGTTTCTGGACATGCATTAGTACATTGTATATGTATATAATGTATCAAAAGACATGGTAGTTTGGAAAAGATGCATCAAATTGTCAAATCTAAACATGCAGCTGGAGCATTTTTAGGCAAAAGGTTTGTGGTGTAAATAAATGCAAGAGCTAATAAATGTCCATGCTCCCCTTGCAAGACTTGTAGACTTGAATAAGCTGCAGAAAGTAAAGTAGTAAAACAAAATATAAAACTGTCATTAGAGAGACGGTTGCCAGATCCAGTGTAATGCTGTCAACAAGTTTTATTAGAAATAATACGGCTGAAACTGACGACTGTTTTCAGTATTAAAACCGCAGCGAGTGTGAAACAGAAAGAAACTAATCCGAGATTCAAGAGGGTGCTCTCAAATTAACGATCATCCTCCTCAGAAATGAAGCCACAAATAGCAAAAATACAGAAGGAAAAAATCTCATACACCACTTTGACAACGGGGCATAAAGACTCAAGCTGCAATGACAGAAAAATACAATTAAAAACAGAATGAAAGAGACTTTTCTGGCACTAAAAACTGATTACCAATAAATCATTTGTGAAAGGATAACATTGGTTGTTTAGCTAATGCCCGTTATAACATGGGAAACATAAATAAACTAAATAAACACTATCAGCTAACATGAGCTTGACATCTCATTCTTGCCCTTGGAAACTGCAACTGGCAAAACAAATCTCAAATAAAAGGTCCACTTCCTCACACTTCCTGGAGCTTTTGACCGCACCACACCATTATCAGCAGATGGAGTATCGGTAAGTTTCCAAAATAAAATGTTGGGAGTTAATGTCTCTGTCACATCTGTACATGTCATTCAGTACGCACCATACAAAATGTGTCCTATCAAGTCACATTACATGTTTATGACCTGACTTTCAAGACCTGACCCTAACCAAGTGGCTTTCATGCCTAAAACTAACCAGACATGGGAGACAGTGTTGTCACCACAATAAAATGAATATTGAATTTATTGCGAGCATTTTAAACATTGTTGGTGACCTAAAATTCTGAGTAAACAATCTGCTGACGAAGACCGTGTGATACTGTCAAAAGTGTCGGAACAATCGAGCAAGAGGACCATCGTAGGATGCAACACAGTCCACTACCATATCAGTGACTGATTAAGTATAAATCCAATCAGTGCCTTTTACTTTGAAAAACACGTTACAGTCCACCACATGACCCACATCGCTCCACGGTCTCGAGCTAAAAACCGGCGTGTAGACTGCGCCGAACCTTGTCACTCTTCATACGTTAGCTGTTCTCCAGCCACTTTAGGCTGCACTTAACTGAAGCTGAAGCCTGCTGTGGCCTCAGGGTGCCCCTGTCTGTGCCAGCCATATCAATAGTCACCACAGCTGCGCTCGGCTCTGACACTGTGCTGGAGACTATTGCACCACCGCCTTAACACCCAAACCATCCAGGCCAATCACAATCAGTGGATATATGTTGGACTGTGTGTGTGTGTGTGTGTGTGTGTTTATGGGGTGTGCGTTTCCCCACTCTTCCTCCACATATTCAGTACACGCCCTTGAGCGTGTGCAAAATGGCTCAGTATCAAAGAGTGATGATTGAACTGAAAACATACTCAGTTTGCAGGAAAAAAAACAAAAAACGAGCCCTCGGTGTGTGTGTGCGTGCGTGTGTGCCTGTATGTGTCTGTGTTTAAGCGTGTGAATCTTTCCCTCTGTGTTAGCATGTTTGTGTGTATTTGAAATGGCGGATAAGTGCGCTCCGTGAACTAATTTATGTGTATGTGTGACTGTCCACTGTAAAAACAAAGAGAGGCAGGAGAGGCAGGGGGATTTGCTGAGACGTATTGAATTTCAATAAAAACTGCAATGAGGAGTACGAGGCCCGGGCGATTTTTCAATCTCTCATTGCTCTGTCTTGAATTAGTCGTGGTACACTCCATTTTCACCATGCCCAGCTAATCAGATCTTCCTCTGTCCCCTGGGTCTTCCCTCATTTGGTACGTCCCATGAGCCATGTGCCAATCAAAATGCTCATCAATGTCTGCCTCTTTCTCCGGCTCCCCTCCTCCTTTTTTTCCAACCATTTCATTAAACTGTGCCATAAAAAAAGTTATTGGTGCCGAGCTGCCGCGTTACATTGAATATGATTTAAGGGGGGAGAACACAGGTAAATCCAGCCGCGGTGGACTCTCAAACAGAGAGACACTCGGCCGTCTGTCAGTTGACCAAATTCTGACCCTGGTTTGTGTAGAACCTTTTAAAAAATCAATCCGTTAAACTTTAAAGAGTAGCTTGTTAGATCATTACTTGTAAAGTTCTCTAAAGGAGTAAGCTGCCTTGACGAAGGACAACATTGTTTATCAAGTAGCCTCATAAAATGTGACCAAATTGACTTTTAAGTCATTTCTAACGCAAAGTGTGAACTCTTATCCAACAAACTGAAGTAGTCGTCATATACAGTGAGGTCAACAACAATGCTGACAGGGTAAATGTTTAGAATAAACTGCAGCTCACTTTAAGATATTAAAGTTTTAAGATATTCAAAGCTCTGTATTAAAAACCACTTAAATCTCATGGTAATACTAACCCTAACCCTTTAACCACGCTGGTAAGCATGCATAAGAACTACATACAGATGTAATGAATAGTTTATAACACACTGTAATGTAAGCAGATATAAGAACATTTCAAGTGTTTAATAATGTACGGTACGCGTCATCAATTATACAAAATGTCAAATCAGATAAAAACAACTGACCCCTCAGTCACTCTCGCTCTGCTGTCTGTGTGAGGACACAACTCAATGTGCGGTGTTGACTATCAACATGAAATGGAATTAAGTGGTTCAAAATGTTTAAGATGTACTTCTTATTTCGATCATCGTTTTAGTGGTCTTTTGTAAAATGTAATCATTTGATGATGTCATTCATCTTTGTCAATAATGAAAATTGCCAATAAAGCTTATTTGAATTTTCGCACCTGAAGGGGAAAAGAGGAGAAATGAATGCACAGTGGCCAATGAAATTTCACCTGCACCAAAGCATTATTGCTGGTTTGTCCATGTTGTTTTTGTAAATGTGCAGTGTGTCGTGTAGTGTCGTGTAACTGGCCAGGAACTAGACTGTTCCACAATAATGTTTTTAAGCAGTTATCAACTAAAAGCAGTGAACGTGTGGCCTTGTCATGAGATGCAACTAGTGTGTTTGCTTTGGCCTTTGCCATGAACATTACAGTGCTGTACGGGCCTCACAGCATGATGTTTTACTCTACCATTATTTGTCTACTGATTCAGATGTGTGTTTGTGTAATCGTACAGTCAGTGTGTCAGTCGTGAGTACAGTAGGCCCTCTTTAAAGTCTTTCATTAGATTTTACTACGACTTATTTTCTTCAGTATAAGACAACCTCCTAACTCCACACTATTCTTAAAAAAAGTGATATTTCTTGTGTGTGGCGTGATTAAAATGTCACCTCTCACACTCTCCCAACAGTTTCAGATTAATTCCCGGTCTCTTATAATTTCCTGGATAAAGAAAAAAAGAAAAGAAAAAAAGAAGTTATTTCTCTACAATTATACTGTTGGATGGAACAATGTCCCATTTGGGATTTTAAGCCATTTACACAGATGATTCCAGTAATACCATGCAAATAGAATTTAATTCAAAGTTAATTCACCCGCATTACTTTTTAATAAAGAAATGATAAATTATAATCTCCTCTGCAATTTAATCTATTTATGCTGCTTCCATTGCTGGAAAGTGTCCACTGCTTGTCTCTCCATTAATTGGGGAGAGAGGCGAGGGGAAAGAGAGAAAGAAAAGAAGTGGGGAAAATAAAGGAGGCAGCAGGTAAATTTGTTATCTCAGCGCCGGACAGTGTTTGAGAAAGAAATAAAGGGTGTAATGAATTGATTTCATATTTAGTCTCAGGCGTGCTGATACACATAGATCTCTAGTGGTCTTTCAGTGCCTGTAGCCTGCAGTATTTTCTTTCCTTTCATTAAGGTTGAGATTCTGCCCTTTGATAGTGTTATCGATTCTGCCTCCGAACACTGTGGCACCCCTGTGAAGTTGCTCTTCAGGTGTAAAAAAAAAAAAAAAAAAAAAAAAAAAAAAAAAGAAGAAGAAGAAGAAGCTATTATCTTTGGTGTTATCCTGTACTAGTGTAGTGGCGATTCACAAAACCGCTTTACTTACCAGTGAACCATTTTCCTCGCTCTTTGTTCTTTCCCCGCTTTTATTGAATTCCAGGGATAATTACAGATTCTGTAGCTGCCGCCGCTGCTCGGCAGACTGAGAATATATTGCTTAAATCATAATGATTTTCTCCCAGCGTCTCTGTGTTTAAATTCTATCTCCCCTTCAATCTGTTCCAAATGTGTATGAAGAGGTGCAGAACTTGCCGTACTTCAGCTTAAGTCCAAATTTGACCTTGTAGTTTTTTATCGCTGTAATGGAGAGCAAATATCAAGTGAACATTGGCTCCTTCTAATCAGATACTTTGGTGACCTACATCTCATAATTCATCACCTTTACCAAATAATATCCTCTTTGTCCTCAGTTGAGGGTCCACTTTGTCTCCGCTGGTGTGGATGTGGAATGAGGAAAGATACAGTGCTGAGTTAGCGGACACACCTGCCATTCAGAGGATCCACCGTGAAGTTCAGGTGCTGAAGTGTGCTTCTTATACTTTGTGTTATACAGGTACTGTCAAAAATGCATAATAGACTATATAAAGGTGAGATGAGATGAAACAACTCAAAATTCGAAGGCAGTTACAGATGGATAAATTGGCTTCATTAAAACATTGGCTCATGTTGTGTGTGCTGGTGCATTGCTGTTCATAACATAACATTACATATCTGGTAATGTGAGGGGTCTACAGGTCCAGTCGTAATCCTCCTGTACTGCTTACAGAATCACTGAGGCCACCATGATAATAGAAAACTTACAATTCAAAACCTGGATGATAACATTGGACCACCACAACTTAATGAAAGAGGCATGCCATTGCAGCTGATAGGGCTGACAAGCAACAGTAAACATTGTAGCCTTTGAGGCTAACATTAGCTAGCCTTCTACTGGCAGAAATGTAAAATATCACCTCTAATTCTCACGGAAGTGTGGTAATCCATGTGTAGTGTTTCTCACCACTCACTGAGACTATTTTAACCTCCTGCTTTACCTTTTTCTCACTCTGTTTACAGTAAGCTGTTACACCAAGCTAATCTCCATTCTTCTTTACGTCTGCTTCACCATCAGATCATTCAAAAGGGATCACATCTGAGCCCAGCTTCAGTCTGCAGAGGGTTGAAGCCTCACCCCTACCCCAGTTTATTCAAAATGTATTCTTATTGTTCAAGGCTTTCTTGGGTCATGAGCTACAAGTGTGAAGTAGATCAAATAAACAGTTCTAGAGATATGTGGATAACATATAGACAGATATTCCTTGCTTTACGTATGGGTAGATGTTGGCAGAAAGACTGATGAATAACAAACTTTATTTATAGAGCTGCTCCATCTTGATAAAATACCAAAATGAATATACAAATTTCAAGGAGAAAAATATTAAAAGCTAAAAATAACTGACAAGAATTTAAAACCAATAAAATAAGCAGACAAATTCAATTAAATCTGGATTTGCTTTCTAATAAAAATCTTCTTTTTACAAGAGACTTAAGAGAAGACACTGAGTCTGTCTTCCTCATGCAGGTCATTCCAGCGCATGGAGTCTGTCACTTTCTTGTTTTCAGCCTGGAAGAAACAGATGCCCAATACCCAAGGATTTCAAACTAGGGGAGTTTCATTCACCAGGTATTTAAAGGTATAAAATATAATCTGGAGCCAGGCCACAAAGAGCCTTAACATTATTCAAAAACATCTTAAAATCAATCAGGCAGCCATGTAAAGTGAGTAAAGCAGATGGGATATCAAAGATATGTTTCCAAACAGTGTCAGCCTTTAATTGTTACAGTTTACAACTGAAGTGGAAAATCTGCCAGAATGTCATTATCAGAGTTTTACCCCAAATATCGATATTAATTTAGGCCTTGGAGGAGGAAAAGCGCTGGTGTTCCTAATGACATTAACGTGAGCACTGTTCTATTCAGGTGTCAAGTAAGCCATGACAGTGTGACAGTGAGTCAGCATGAACTAAAACAGCTAAATTCAGCCATCATTCATTTTATTACTTACATCAATGCTTCTTCCTCTACTGTGACCTGTCAAAAGGTCTTTAAAGCATTTAAAAGTCCTGCTTTAAGTGTGTTGTAGTAAAAGTACGTGTTATAAAATGCCCCCCTTCTTACTGTTATGAGTAAATTTTTTATTTTTTTTTCTTACTATGATGATAATATCATGATGATGATGACGATGGCAATAATGATGATGACAATACTTCACTATGCTATTATTGTTATTTGATGGCTTATCAGGTAAGCAGCATTTAGCTGCGACTACTCGGGATGGATCCCATTTAAGTATAAAAAGAACTTTATTTAGAGTACAAGGCACATTTCATTCATAAAATGCAGCTCAGAGTGCTTTAAAACATAGAAAAAATAAGGAATGCAAAAAGATAAATGAGAACATAAAAAATGGCAGATGCTCAAAGGTGCTCTGTGTAGTTTTGGGGAAGAAATTATAGTAGATATGACTTTTTCATGACTAAACAAATGGAATAAACAAACTGACCTTAAAGGATGACACAATTTCATCCTGTTTGACTTTGTTTTTTTTACTTTGCAGTGTTCTGGGAGCTTATTCTCCTTTTGAGGACAGCTCATTTATTCAATTATGGAAAAGACTAATATTTCTGAGTTTGTATTGTTACCTTCATATTATTGTAAATATGACCTTGAATTTCTTCTTCAAAATGACAGTGTCCCTTTTAAAGCAGTTAAAAAAGAGATTGGAATGTACGACATTAATGAAAAAGGCCTGTCTGGGTAACTGTTTACCAAACTCACATAGCTGATATAGCTCGACATTTTGACTACTTTACACACTGTTATGTAGTTCCATCTTTAACAATGAGTTATATTTTTAAAGGCTGACCATATATCCTATAAAAAATAATCTATAGCTGTCAAATCCAGCACAACACTGACCCTCAAGGAAATCACATACAAGTACTGCTCATTGCAGCGGTCCAATTGAGAAAATGCACTTTCCTCTGCTTTTTTAGAGGAGCTGTCAAAATCTACTGTACTTGTTTAACCAAATAACCAAAAGCAGGGGGCTCTGTAGGGTGCCGGCACCTACTTTTTTATTGCCTCGGGGCCTCTTATCAGGTTAATCTGGGCATAGAAAGAGAGTTTTTTATTTAACATTTAACATTGTTTGAATGCTGGAAACTGTCAGGCGGCATGAGTAGCAACGGAAAAGAGAAGGTGAATTTTAACATTTGAACGTTTGGCATTAATGGGGTTCTTCTACATGTAGCGACTACATCTCTCCTCTTTCTGCTCATGTTCCCCTCTGTTGCTATCTCTGGGCTGGATTATATGTAAAGCTGCTAATTAACAGTCAGCCCCCACCCCTGCACATATTACAGTGCTGTGAGTGGGTTAGCTAAATAACAGCCATCCAACCATAATAATCGGACGCATAACACAGAGTTTAAAAAACACTCATTGTGCCGTTGTGTTGCTATTAGAAGGCCTGTAAACGCTTGTCAACTCTCAGAATGAACAGGTGAGCTGACATCTGGAAGGCAAATACACGACACAGCGTTGAATTTGATGATTTAAAAAAAAAAATCTTTTCTTGGCATTTTATGACATTTAATCTATTTTTTTCTAGATCCATATGGAGCAGAATGTTCCAAAAAAAACAAAAAAAAAAACAGAAAAACCCAAAAGGTCATCGCTAAATTGTGCCCTTGGTGAATCACTGTGTCAGTGTTTCACGAAATTAAAGAAATAAAGCATCTCCGCTAATCACAGCCCCAGAAACTGAAGGAGTGTAGACATTTGGCTGATGTATCCACTTAAAAAAAAAAAAAAAGAAAGAAAAAATTCCATGCGGCAGCCAAACCAAGGACATAAGATCAAACATGATAATGTAGCAAAGCTCATTTTCCTCAAAGATCCTAATTGATTGGTTAATTATGCTTTCTCTGTTCCTCCATCTCGGTGGGTCTTCTTTAATAGCTCCATAATGACGCTACTGAACTGGACGTGTACGACTCAGCCAATTAGAATAGTAATAGGCTCTAATTAAGAAAAAAAAAGGATTTTCAATAAAAAAAAGGAGGAGATAGCGAATTTGATTACTCATATTCATTAACTTTTTCTCCCTCCCCCCGCCTCCCCCCCTCCTGCCATCCCTGGAACTTTGCTCCCTTCATTTTTTTTTTTGTTTTATGAATATTTTATCTCGTTCGAAACATCACAATACGCCGCTGTCCCTGGCAAAGGCCAAAGACATAACAGCAGTAGAAGCCTTTCTTCTGCTCTCAAAGAGCCGTCCTTTGTTTCTGCATAATGAACAAGTTGCTGATGGCGGCAAGAATAAATTTTAATTAGAGTTTTTTGGAGGAGACGTGTAAGGATGATAGGTTGTTTTAAATCGAAACTTGACAGCGTGAAGGCTTTTTAGGAATAAACCAAAGTTCGTGTCGGAAATATGTTTTGTGTGTACGTGTGTGTGTGACAGATAGAGACGGAGAGTCGTGTTATGCCAGCAGGTATCTGTAACAGTGCATCAATAATTTGCGACAATTTTAACCAACTCCCTCCTCCCCTCTGCCTCCTTCTTCCCCTCGTTTCCCACTCTGTCTATCTCGCCTCGGGTCAAGTTAGCACCACTTAAGGACTACAACACTGTGCCCGATCACCATATGTTGGCTGTGTTTGTGTGAATGTGTTTGTATGCGTGTGTGTGTGGATATACCTGTTTTGCTTGTTCCCCTACCTGATGCCTCCCATCGCTTGCAGCCAAAGCATGTCAGCTTTTGAGAGACAAAAACAAAAAGAGAGGGGACATCAGGTACGGCAGCGGCGTGTATGTGTGTGTGTGTGTGTGTGTGTGTGTGTGTGTGTGTGTGTGCATACGCGTACTTCCTGCAGGCTGGTACGCCATGAGACAGGGCCAGATGGTCACCTCAGGCAAAGCAGGTTGGGCCTGTTTACCTGCTTCACTCTGGGTCATGTCAGCTTCGTTTTCAGCTTAGCCACAACACGGATCAAGCCTCGGTGCCAGAAAACGTCGTGTTTGACTCCCCTTTCTCTCCTCCACCCCGGTGTCTTTAAAAGCATAAATTTGCAAAATGTATAAATGTATTATTTTTTCCTTTTTTTTTTAGAAGTGTAAGATGTGACTAACAGCTGAAACAAGACCCCCTTTTTTTTCGATATCTGCTGTCACGGTTTCTGCAGAACCACAGAGCAAATAAAGATTACGGCTTTTTTTTGACGAAGCACCATCTTTGATATCAATTATTTTACGACTGATCCATTAAATATTGAGCTGAGACAAAAAAAAAAAGGTTAAAAAGACTGGAGCAAACTGAAAGGATTTTCTTTTTTGTTTTTAAATTAACTTTAGTTAACTGGCTAGCAAATTAATTGATTGATAATTTCAGGAGATGATGAAACGTTGAATACAGGTGGTGGTCATCAATCGCAGTCTCTTTTTCAGATTTTTGCTGTGTGCATGCTTTTAACACACGAAACCCAGTGTTTAATAATCACAACGTCTTCAGTTGTGAAGGGCCTCACCTGGTAAATTCAGCCTAATGTACAGCTGCTGTACTAATTCTATTAACACAATAACAGTGAGTCATTCCGTAACCACCCCTACGCTTTGAACATAAACACTTTCACAAATGAATATCAATGAGTTTCATTTTTATTTTTAATTGTATTTTTTGTTTGGATCCAGCATAAGTAAACACTTCTTTAACGCGCATCACATCTAAAGACTACTGAGCCTCTTTTATTTGTGCTTTTATTGTGAAATGACAAAGCATTAATGGGTTTCGCTCGATAACTCAACGGCGATGAAAAAAATGGCACGGTGAGTGCAAGTGGAAGTAATTAGTGAATGAAAACACAATACCTGTGAAAGAAGAGAACCGCAGCGCAGATAAGTGCTGAGTGTGACATTTTTCTGTAAAATTAAAGCAGCTGAAAATACACATTGTACGAAAGACAACAGGTACACTGAGAAAGTCTGCAACGGTGAGCAGCATCAAGAGCAAATTTAACCAGGATCAGAACAGATATGTGACAACACAATGGCAGTAATTAGGACTCATGTCAGACTAAGTTGTTTTCGTCACTAATGTTTGTTGAGTGAAGCTACCTCCGATGATCACTTCCTAAAGATGCTTCACATTAAAAGCCTACTTGGGTTGTTCCTTTTGAGCAGGTGTAAGGCTTTTTTAATGTGAAGTGTTGTTTCATTTTCAGAGTAGAACCAACAAGACTATGCAATTTACGTGTGAAAACAGTGTTTCCATTGTAGCCGCACCACAACAGTGTTAAGTTTCTTTCTTTAAAGCTCATTTCAGACTCACTTAAGTGTCCAAACAGAAGGAAAATAATACAACACACAAGATAAAAACACAATGGATCTTTAGAAATGTATTTCTTCAAAAAAGTCCACATGTAGGTTCTCGACTCGAATGAGTCGTGAGTTGAGCTTTTTCCTCGGGCTGGTTAAGAAGCCTGTACGATGCTGTACTCAGACTCATCCAAGCAACACATAACATCAGACACAAGGTGTTTCAGAAGCGCCTCACCTCTAGGAACACCAGAGGACACAAAACAAACATGACTCTCTCTAATTGTACCGCGATGCAGCAAGTTAACACTGCGGGAACGTACAATATCCTGGATCTACCGAGACGACGCATAAACATGGGGGGGCGCTCAGAGTCTGTAGCAAACTTATAGTGAGAATAGGTCGTGATAATTTACTCTGTCAGGGGTCAACATTATTCGGGCCCAAGAACCACTGAGCTGAGAAAAGGAGAGCACAGGACTCGTTTTTTACTACTTTAACTTCATTAACATTATGTTGGAAGGACACATATACATTTAAAAAAGAAAAAAAAACAACTTAAAAAAATATGCTTAATTAGGTGTAATAAATTGATTTTTAAAAATGTGCATGCGATTGTTTTTGCATTTCTTTTTAACAAAGTCATATGTACAGTTTATTTTTGACTTTGTTCATATTAACACCCCGTGTATTCAGTCCACGCCAGTGGCAAAACAGCGCCGTGATACAGGCTACTTCCATCAGTGCGTAACAGCCTTCCCACCCTCTGCCCCTGTTAACCCCCTGCTGTAGCAGCAGTTGTTGGCACCGTGGTTAGGTATGATGTCCGACCGCAGCAGTAACAGGTGCCTACATGTTGCCTGCTGGCGTGGTGCCACTGTGCCACAGCAGCCATCTTGGCAGCATATTCAACCCTCGCGCCGGAGCTCGCCCGCCTGTAATCTGCTTAATCTCAATCACTCACTTTGAGGCGCTCATACAGGCTGACGGCGAGTCTGCAATCCCAAACAAAGCTCCTGTATGTGAGGGAAAAGTACAGTATTTAAGAATATTTTTTAGGATTCAATCAGGGGGGGTCAGTTCTGCTCTGTTTGCCTGCGATACAGCCATAACCGACACACGCACGCGCACACACACTTTGGCATCTGCCTCCCCTTTAACGTCAAACCCATCAGCCGCACAGACCCATCCATCCTCCCTTTTTTCCTCGCACACTACCACCCGCTCCACCCTCCCTTCCCTCCCACACCACTGCCCCTCAAGCCTACTGTCACCCCTTGCACCCAGCATCCCCCTCTCTCCTGCCTCCCACACCCACCCACACACACACACACACATGCCCTCCACCCTTTTTTTCCATTTCAGATGCAAAGCTGGGGCCGAGGCGAGCCGTGCATATAGTCACAGCGGCAATCTCATCTATGTCCAATCTGTCATGCCACTGCCTTTCATTATTCTCCTGCGTGGGGGGAGAGATAACGCCGAGGCATATTTTATGGACAGTAGAGAGCGAGCAAGAGAGAGAGAGAGAGAGAGAGAGAGAGAGAGAGAGGAAAATAAAGGGAAGAGAAAGATGCCAATATGTTGGGGTAATGGTTGCGAGATATGAGTGGTCCCGCTCTGGCCAGGGGAGAAGTGTCACTCTACTCCATCGCTATCTAGGTCAAGGCAACAGAGAGGGTGAAAAAAACAGAAAGAGGCAAATGAAGTGATGAAATTATTAAAATTGCAGAGGAAGGATGGACGGATGGAGAGGGAGTGCTGGTCAGTGCCATCTCGTCTCCATTAAAAATGGACAGCCTGGGGGCCTGGGAGGAGGGGGGGGCATGTAAAGGCGGTAGCCATTCTTCATGGCCACTCGATGGCCCCATAAAATCAGGGCTCCTATGCATGCATGCATGCGGCTGTTGTTGAATGAGGAGAAGTGGGGGAATGCGAGGGGGCCGGCAGATGAAGGAGGGGAAGGGATGGATGGAGGGACGGGTGAATGCGCCAGGGTCAGGTATTCTCTTCTGTCACCTCTGTTGCCGGGCTGAGTGGCTGACTGGTTGTCTCTCTGCTCAGCGCACTGGAATGATTGGGTCCTGGCCTGCGGAGAATGGGCCGGCCAGTTTTACATATATACATATATCATAGCCATTGTCACGCTGTGTGTGTGTGTGTGTCTGTATGCGCGTTGCATGTGCATTGTGTGTGTTTGAATATGCAAATAAGATCCGGCAATGCCTTTGATTTTGTGCGCGTGTCGGTGTCCGTGCATGTGTGTGTGTGTGTGTGTGGCGGCGCAATTGTGGAACATCCAGATGTCAGCGCAGCCTCATTCGGTGTCTGTCATTGAGACAGCGGGGGTGGGGTTAAGGTGACCTGTTTTAAATATAGACAGTGTCACGACAACATGCCCGACTCGACTTATAAAAGCCATTTGCATAACGCTTCTCCCTTATCCCTTTCTTTCTCCCTCGTTTTTTTTTTTTTCTCCCCCTTCTTCCTCCCGGGAGACAGGCAGCGCACGCATGTCTTGTAATGCCTTTGTCTTGGCCGTTCAAATGCAAAAGGATGTCATGTCAAGGCTTTTTTTCCGACACCAAAAGACACAACTGTATGCTTGTGTCGTACAATGAACGGAACTAATTCATCTTATCTGCATGTTTTATCCTCCCAGTCACTGGAGTTTTTTTTTGCCTCTGCTGCCAAAAAAGTCTAGATCTTTGAAAAAGTATTTGGGAAAAAAAAAAGGTTTGAGTGATGACACTGACAGGGCATTTTTAAACAGAACACTTAGACCTTGGACTTTGATTTCTGCTTAACTTTTGTTGCACACCTTGTCCTTCTTGAGCATTGGTGTGTACAAGCCTTGTCAGCCTGCCCTTCAATTTGAATGCACACTTCACTCCGGCAAACTAATTAATTATTCCCCTCTTCACCCTCCTTTATTCATCCATTTGTTTTTTTTTTCTTACCTCTGTGAAGAATACACGCCACATTCCTTCAATACATTTCCTTCTTTCAGACCCAGCGCCTATTCATTAGGAATTCAAATTAATCAGTATTTACTGTAGCACTCGCCAGCTCTGCTCTCAAGTGCAATTTCTATCAACAAGGTTGAGTGGGCTTTTGTTTCCCATAGCCAATTGGAATAAAGCTCGCTCTCGCTTTGTCCCTCTCCCATTTCTTTTTTTTTTTTTTTTTAGATGTTCAATTGAACGCATCAACTAGTTTGGCACATAAGATGGAATTGACATTCTCCTACATTGCAATGCTACAAGGACTTTTCATTTGACATTCGATGAACTCTGAAATTAAGGTGCTGCAACAGTTGGAAAACGTATCCAATGAACCTGTGAATCCATTTCAGAGAATTATCTCACACTTATTGGTTTATACTTATTTATGCATTTATTTTGCGCATCACCTTAAAACATTAATTTGTGAATTTTGTTAATTAAGCTTCCTATTCTGTACCTGAATGTGCAAAGTCGCACAGACTCTCAAACAAATGGCATGGAGTAAGAAGTATGTACGAGTTAGTGTAAGTATTTGCCTCTGAAATGTAGCAGATTAGAATTAGAAAGCAGCAGAAAATGGAAACAAGTACGTCGGTATTGTGCTTGAACTGGCAATTATTTTGCTCTAACTGGACATTCTGAAGTAAATCCTCATTACGAACTGAAATGGCTGCAGAAAAATGACACCATCTGGTCTGGATCTTACCTTGTGCCTGACATTGCGCCGCCAAAATTAGGAAGAGGTTGCCATCCCCAGGTACTGGCGGAACAACTGGAGTAACTGTGGGAACTCTACACTGCCAAAGACAAAGAGCCCCGCAGATGGCAAAGAAGGTGATGAGGGAGACTGAAATACTGAGGTTTTACAAGAGTGAACGGACAGGCATTCACTCCATGGAGAGCTACCACCAGGACTTGAGATGGTTCAAAACCAGCATTCTTTCTAATAGATCAGTAAATAACAAAACCTGCCTACTTATGGATACAACCAGGTGTTTTCCTTTGCCTTTTCATAGGACTGGGATCTGGGTCTCTAGGTCAATTTGGGATTCTTGCAGTTGTCTTTTGCGTTGGTTAGCAGCCGGGCTGTTAGCAGCATCCATGTTGCTGAAACTTTCTTCGCAATGGTGGCTCCAACAGTAACTGTTTGAAGCATGGAAAAGGAGCTTGAGAGAGAAGTTCAATCCTACAGAGACTCGCCAAACCCGGCCAATCGCTGTATTGAGGATGAGGTTACCAGAAGCGTCAGATGAAGCTCTCCCAACTTCAGAAACATGAGAGGTGAGACAAATAACCCAACAGTAATGCTAACCACTTTATTTGGAAGTAAAACTATACATGAGAACGACTGAAATGCTGTTAATGAGGTACGCTTGGTCAATTGGTAAGTATGGTACTAACATACCTACTAGCTCGACAGCGGTTAGTACCAACAGTAGCCTTGTTTGTGGCTTACCAAGTGTTTTCTTACATGTGAGTGAGACAATGGGTAGTTAAATATGGTAAGTGATTGCAATGAGGTTTTATACTCACAGTACACGGCCTCTGAGACTGTTGTTTAGCAGCAAGCTAACTCAGTAGCACTAAACACACAAACTCCTTTAGCTGAAGAACAGAGCCGCTGCAGCAGCAGCGACAGCCTCGCTCAACGGCAGACCTAGTTGGCACAAAACACACACCTAAAAATAAGTAGTGCGGTGAATGTGGGAGTCGTTTGCTGCATCGTTAAACAACCACCACTGCCGATGAAAATATGTGTGATGCAGGCCCAAGTCTTCACAGATGAGGTCACGTTGTAAAAGTTTTATTCGCGTCATGTTTAGCCACATTCACAAAAAACGTACGTTCACAACTCGACAAAATACTCAACAAAGATTGTGATGCTTTTAGAGATATTAACGCAGCAGTGATGCATATTGCACTTTTAATATGATAAACACTGTTATCTTTGTTATGAAAAGAATGATTTCTTCAAACATGGAATAGTCACACAAGTAACAACTTTTCAAAACTTCGACCGCGACATTTAACCATCAACATCTCTTCCTTTGATATCATCCACCAGTGGAAAGCAGCGAGGGTGCATTTAGGTATAAGTCCATGTTTATGCATATCTGTATGTCTCACCATCTACATATTAATGCCTTGACACACAGTATGTCTTTCTTTAAGTATGTGAGAGATTGTGTGTGTGTGTGTGTGTGCTGTGGATGATAAACCTGCTCCAGTGTGAAATCACTGTGTTAAATGCAGCTCTGACTAACGCAGGTGAAAGCTGGCGTGTTTTACTGTGAAGTTGCACTGACCTATTCTGCACTGTGACATCATGTTTAAACTACCTTATATAACAGAACATTAATTTGGACATTTATGGTAATAAATTAAACATCCATGAGTCCTAAAAAGGGGTGATTATTTTAAATAATCCTTGACTCCAGCATGGCAGCCATGTCTGATTTTGGCAAATGAACTGTAATTTTGACGGTACATTATGAGTTGCTGCATTTCTTTGCAATGGCCCCTTTTTCACTGAGCCAAGGTTGTGATTACAGAGAAAGTTATGGACTTCTATTTAAGTAATCGACCCCTGGTTGGAACTAGCCTTTTGGCCTTTGCAAGCTCTCCCTTTCAACAATTTCTTACTTAACAAGGCCAGGCTGAAAAACCCACAGATCTAATTGAATATTGATATGTGTGTGTATAGAGGGCCAGAGTGAGGCCCACCCATGTTAAGCCATTCAGTGCATCCTCTTGATTGAAATTCCATTAGCTTGTTAGTGGAGGATAGTGGAGAGTCAGTGAATACTTAGCCTTGTTAGCAGAGGCGCAGGCTAAATGAGTGTGCACAGGGTCATTGTCCACTTAAAACTTGCTCTGCAAACTGCCGGCCAGCTTGAATAATTCATGGACCATGACCCGCGCTGACTGCTTTAAACAAGTGTAGCTTCTCTTTCTGTCTATTTGGATAATATCTCCACTCTGGAGTTAATTAGGTTTTTACTTTTTTTTTTCATTTCCGCCAGCTGTGTGTACAGCGGTCAGGGACTGGTCCCTGCGGACACGTTGAGAGCTAAATGAAAAGAGAATGGAGCAAAGATGATTGCAATGTAAAGTTGTAAATGCTGTTTTTTCCCACCCATCATCTCCAGTATGTTATCATGGAGAGCATACTAATCCAGAATGCTACCTGACTGGGCCGATGTAGGTCACAAAACATTGTTTAATCTATAGGAGTAAATGGTGGAACCTTTATAAACCAGGAAACTACAGGGTCATTTCAACCCTCTTGGCGACTTTCTCGCCGAAAAGCCACTAGTGACAAATACAGCAACTTATTCAGACCAGCAGGGAAAAGGCTAAAAAAGATATATCTAAATATATTGTATCAAAATTCATTCACAGCATGCTGCTCATAGCATAGCTCATAGCTCATGGCTCTTCCCCCAGCAGACGAGGCCTCTCCATCTGCTCTGGTGCCATGTGAAGGCAGTCAGTGGGTATGGCGTTTGAGGCAGGCAGGAAAACGATGTCCACCGGAGGAGTGGGAGTTTACTTGCGATGACTTTTTTACAGTTACCTTGATGCTCTTGTTTTGAACATGTTATTAGTTTAAATAACTAGTCTGTCTGATTTTCTCCCTCTAGATTTTGTTTGATACTTTTTAACTTAAATATGCAATGTCCCTATGGTGACTCTATGATTTCAGCTTGTTACTCAGATTAAAAACAGCATAGACTAATTCATACCACTCATGTCACTTTTCTTCTCCTCATTTATGGCTGCAGAACTCGGATAAGACTCGACGATTCCAAAAGGTGTGTGTCTTTTTGTGTGTGTGTGTCATCATGACAGATGTTTTTCAATGTAGTAGCATCACAACCACATGAGATACAGTCACACAACTTTACAGGTAGAGATGAAAAAGGGTAGAGTTTAAAGAAGGGTGGTGTCTTGTGATAATGTTAAAATCACGATTGTGAAGTTACAGGTCAGTTACGGCCTCTAGTTCAGTTCTTTATTACTTCCAGCTGACAATGCGGACACAAGGCCTTCAATTTGACTACCGCTTTTAAAGGAGATTAGAAGAGTTCATCTGATCGGTAAGTGACAACTGATAATCACTCTAACTCCACCTGCTCATACCGATTTTTTGCAAGGGTTTTTTTTTTTTTGGTTACACACACATGCATTACGTTCCCTATCTCAGGAAAATATCATCCTCTTGGTTTGAAGAAGAGGATGTGCTTCATGCACATATAAATAATAGTTAAAACAAGGCAATCTGACTTTGCACCACAGTTTGTTTTTATTTATCATCATTAATACAAGAGAATTTAAAAGCACTAACTACAGAGCAAAAGTGACACAGTCAGAACCAGTAAAAAGGCAGTTCTGCCAATTCTGGCAATTGGCAAGTTCATCCGATAATCTCTAAAACTCTGAAAGATTCCTTCTTAGCCTTTGTCAACATTTACAACATTTTTTTTAAATTTAAAAACTGGATGACTTGACTTGTTTTTTTTTTTTTCTTTTGCAATTTTCATCTGAACTTAAGAGACAGAGACTGTTTTCAGACTGTTAAGACGGTGTTTTATTATTTTGTATGGGATTATTACTGTTTTAGCAGTTTCTTTTTGTTTAGGTGACACTGTCACTTTAAGAGCTGCACAGCAGTAGGTTGCGTGAGATCGCGGGGGATCATGGGAGGTAACGGAGTTCCCGGGCAGAGTTAGCGACACGGAAGTAGCAGTAGCGGGACTGAGAGGCGGACTACTGAGGTGTGTATTTTGATGTCGCGTATGATAAATATCCCTATTAACATCGATAAAGTACAAGAATGGCTGCTAGTACCAGTAAATGAGATGACGATTAAGCTAACCGACTAAGGTTCATAAAGAGTGTTTATGTATTTTTGCTGATTCCTGTAGACTGACAACATGAGTAAGGTGTGTGATAGCTCCAACACGCTGTGGACAAAACTGGATAGCGGGGTCAGCGTGAGTGGCAATTAAGTACATTTATGAATAATATCATCACTGTATGTTGTTACATGACTGTTTGCATGAACTGTTCCCATTCTTATGTGTTTGATGAATTTAGAGGGGAGATAGAGCGCATTGCGGTCAAGGTGTGTGACGGCCGCGCGAGCTGCACACTGGAGTGAGAGTGAGTTTAAGACTATTCACAAAATGTGTTTTAAGCTCGTGCAAGGATGTTTACTTAACAATGTATTTTGTTCATGAGTGATTTACAGTATGTTTTCTGTGAACTAAAGGATATGCTGTAATGTGACTATGAGTTATGTGGCTGGGAAGATGTATTTATTTGTGTTTCTGTTTTTCTTTTCTTTGTGCAGAAAGAGCCAGTACTGTTGTCTAGTTTGTTTAAAGAGTTGTTTAGAGGATTCTGAAGCAGTGGCGTGGCGTGATGAAAATTTCCGAGGAAGCCCAGTGAGATATAACCTCTAAGCTGTGTATATTTTACGGGGGTGGGGGCAAAAAATCTTATGTTGCAATTTATATGTTGCTATACAGTCGGATGAACTATTAGAGCGCCCAGCATCATTTTACCAGGACTTACACACGCTTGTTATCTGACCGACACTTTGAGCACCGACGCGCTCTCTCTCTCCCTCAGTCAATCACCCATACACGCACACACACAGTCCTCACAAACATCTCATTAATGTATGCAACCACCCTCCCAAAAGCACAGCCAGCTACTTAACGCACAGCACACATTTGATATTGGAAAGATGCAAATTCATTCACACACTCAATCAGAAGCCTTTAAGTTTTACGTCCACGTCAAACACAACTTGTACGCTCTATGTGAGATACACAAACGCTTTTCACTTTTCAGTTTATATACATAATAATACATGTAAATGTTCATTATACAGCAACACAGCGACCCAGTACCGGTGGCTGTAAACAGCACACCTGACATGTGCATGTATTCAGACAGCCCGGCCCGTCACGGCCGCTGTCCGTGGTGTTCATTTTCTCCACATAAACAACAACAATAAACAACAACTTCAGTGGACTCACATGCTGCTTAATCAAAGCAAGCAAGACACAATATGGACTATAATCACATCTTTGTGATGCGCATGGAAAAAATAAAATGCGTTTTCCTCACCCTATTTGTAGAGGAAGGCCATCCTCCTGTCTCTCATGGTGGCAAAGTGATCGTGACCATGTCGTATAACTTCCCACTGGCCACAACAGAGTCAATGGATATCTTGGCCAAGTTGACAAGCCTGTCCTGTCCACATGTGTTCCTCAGTTTTGATCGTCTTTAGACAGGAAAATGAGCGCTCTGCTGATGCGCTGGTCGCCGTAATCGTGAGCATACGCTGCAGCAGTTTGAAGACCTCGGAGTCAAACTCCACAAAAGCATGCACCAACCCCACAAAATTGCCCCTGTTTGCGCTGCCAGTGGCCTCACTGTGACCCCTGAACGCTTGCTCTTGGCGCGCAAGGTACAGGGCTGCAACGATGAGTGTCATTAAAATATCCCGGTGTTTCACCTGCTCATTGTGCTTCTTTGTGCTCAGACTTTTTGCCAAATCCAGAGCCTCGTTAATCCAAGCTTGGCGCTACCAGCTAGCCACTCGGTGCGGACGTAATTCTCCTCATTGAAAGTCCGAAAACTTTTCTTCTCAGTACGGAGCTGTAGTTTTGGTGTTGGCCTGCCGTCAGATTTAATTCGGAGTTGCTGCTGTAGAGGCAGTTTAGTAAAATTATTTTTCACTAAATACTCCAAATCTCCACCCTCCATAATTGCGCTTAATATTTTTTGCTAGCTTACCAAGTATTGACACAAAACAACAACTTCCGTCATTTCATTCAATGACGTTAACGTACTGTGATTTGATTGGCCTGAAGCCAACGAGTTCGTGGCTTCCCTAGACACTGTTCTGACCAATCACAGGGGAGCAGTGTCGTGACATTAGCCTCACCTGATTGGCTAATCATTCTTTTTTTTTTCACGAAGGGAAGCCAGCTCAGCTTGGCCTCCTCACAGAGAACAGAGTGCAGTACCATGTTTTCAACGCTCATTCACCACGTAACATTTAGAGGGGCGCTGTTTTACACATCATGAAACGCTCAATAATTAATGAAGAGAGACGAGGAGGAGACGACAGACACAACACAGAAGGATTACGTAAACTGTTAAAAAAGTGTTTTTATTAAATGACGGTTATATTCTGAAAAAAGTGAGGAAGCCTGGCTTCCGTTGGCCTCTGCAAGAAAACGCCACTGTTCTGAAGTGACCTGTAACTAGGACAGATGCCTAGGAAACAGAGATAAGTGTTTGAAGTTCATAAGCTAACTGAGGTTTACTGTCAGTGTGACATACAGAGAGGGAAAGTATTTTGTTTGTTTTATGCTGATTAACTCAAATCCTCAAAATTGCAGTGTTAATGCTGTTTCTTCTATAAGTTGCAGTTGGGGAATAAAAGACCCACAAACATTTTTTATACTGTATCCGGTCTCCTAATTTAAGACCTGGCCACACTTAGAAGTCAGAATGTGTTTTTTTTAAGTCAGAACGTTTTGTGTTTGTCCGACTTTGGTTAAATTATAACCAGGTCTTGACAGAGCCATGTTTAATTTCAACTTCAACTTTCAACTTTCTTTTTTTTTTTCATCATTGGAATTACTTTTTGAACTTGAACTCGAACCTTAAAACCTCCATGAGAAACTGAACAAAACCTTCCAGTAAAAACACCAGACAAAAGCGGGTGTGAAAACTTGATGAAAACCAATAAAACTCGTACTAAAACTCTATAAATCTTTCAAGGCTGTAGGGCAGCAGTGACACGAGTTTTTATGTGAAGTTTTGGGTCCAAATCAGTCGAAGGAACGCGACAGAAACCCAGAACCCCCACTTGAGCTCGGCACATCTCTATCCAATCACATCTAAACGCGCTCTCTCGTGACCCCACTACAACCTGTCTGTTACCACCATCCCTCGATCCTCACCCGCCCTTACTGTATCCTCATCCTCCTCCTCTACTGTCCTAGACATCGCCTCACCCCCTTCCTCCTCCTTCTCCTCCTCCTCCTCCTCACCCTTCCATTCTGGTAGCTGTCATCAATCTTGCTAAAATGACAGGCGACAGATGTTAGCCTTTGCAAAGATCAAATCTGCTGCTTCAGGGCGGCCTAGTCACATGCGCACACACATGCGCATGCACGTATGCATATGCAGTCGCACGTGCTTGAACAAGCACGCATGCGCACACCCACACACACACACACACACACGCACTAGTCGTAACCACAGGTCACATACATTCACCAGACCCTTCTCTCTCCGTCTCTCTCTCTCCTTCAGCCGATTGTAAAATCTATTCTGACACCAGAGAGAGACGGAGAGGGACGGAGTGGAGGGACAGTCACCATGCATGCACCTATACTCCCAAATACAAACATACACACACACCCAAGTGCTATATGTGCTTTTGTTTGTCATTTACATATGTGACATTTTAAACACTGTACCTGCACGAGTGCATGTGCGTTGCTGTGTAAATTATCGATCCACTCGAGGACTGTGGTCACGCCCACATTGTACTGTATTCAAAATGAGCCACCGATTTGACCCCGGGAAGGAGCAAGAGACCGTAAAAACTATAAAACGACAGTCCTACCGATAAACACGAGACGTACTAGAGCCGTGGGTTTACGCATGAGCGAAAGGTCAAGTTCCAAAACAATATTATATACACTATTCTGCAGACAAAACCTCATAACAGTGCCTGGAAAATTGTGTTTTTATGAACACAGGGAAGCCTATTTATACCGAACGGACACGCCAAGGTTATTTCGCTGTCATTTAAACACAACCAAAATAATAACAGCGATGTAAACTAGTCCCACACAGCAGCATTTACATCTTCATAAGCAAAGCATTACGGCACAATCGCATTAGGGCTCGCATAACATGAGGGTTTTTAATAACACAACTTTTATTGCTGGCTAACTCTGTGTGTGCTTCAATATTAATGTCCGTACTGTGTAGCGAACACACACACACACACAACTCAAACACACATGCATGGGCTCGGCACAAACGCGTCCCAACGGGAGCGGAGCGCTGCACGGGAAGGAATATACTGTAATTCTCGGTGATTGTGTACGTGTGCATATACAGTATGTGTGCGCACAGACCGAGGGTGTGTGAGGATAATAAAACCCGTCCTTCCCTGGAGACGCCAGAAAGAGAGAGAGAGAGGGAAAGGCAGTTCTGTCTACATTCGGTGGCGTATGAATACACACCCACACATCCGCATATGCATCCGAAACGTGTGGGCAGCAGATCACTATTTTTCCTAGATGTGCCATGTTACTTGTTTTGTACAAATATAGCACACAGTTCATTCATACCACAACATGTAAGTGCTCACAGGAAAGATTATACATAGTGCATACAGCCCATTACACTGTAAGTAAACCCTAAGAAATAAAACACAGCAAAACTATCCACAAAGACATTCTTCAGGACTTGAGAAATTGTATTTTTATATTCTGTGACTGATAAAAGTACTTTAAGGTATTATATTTAAGGTCTCTCCATTCAAACAACTAGACCTTTGGTATATATTTTGTTAAATTGTGTACAGTATCCCAAATGTATACAATGATGATCAAACCCAGGGAAATCTATAATTTTACTCGGGGTAACGATGCATTTGGTCACCTGTTGCTTTAAAACTTCTCCGGCAGAGTCAGAGAGTGAGGAGGAGGGAAGTCGTCGAACAGCACTTAACGTAACTTTAAATCTGCATTCAAATCGTGCGGAGCAAATTTTCATCTGATGTGTCTGGTGTGAGTTCGACCGCGGGATCATTTGTGGGGTTTTTTGGCCAAAACCGCCAGAGAGTGTGTTAATATTAAGCCGAGTCATTTGTAACTATGCATTGATTTCCCCCTCTTTCCAATAAAAAGAAAAATCTGTCGATCAACCACTAAAAATGATCCCAAACTGCCTTCATGCCCTGTAAATCTCATGATGCTGGCTAGGTGTTTCAGTGTGATCAGCCGTGAGTCAATAAAGTTAAAAAGTTATCATTGTTGCTGCAGAGCTGTTTTCAGTCACCTGGATATCATGGATGTTTTCCAGACGAAATTCAAGTATAAAATACTGATTTTGAACAGTGCTGCCGCTTGGGAATAACTGCTGATTGACATGTAGTGTTCATGGGCCGCAATTAGATAATTTTAAACTTCATACTTTGTTGGTTGTCTGAGTACAGAAACAGAAGAATGAGAGGAACGATACAGTTATTTCAGCTGTATTCAAACGCAGCGACTGTGACCACGGAGCGAAGGAGACTCAACGGAAATGTAACCGGCTGGCGCTGTGCATGTGTGTGTGTGGCTGACAGTCACAGGTGGGATGTGCGAAGGCAACTTTCTGTGGTCTCTAAACTTTTTCTGTAATCGCGCATTTTAAAATGTTCCGAAAGTCGATCACACGGCACGACTCGGATCCGTATTTATGTGGATTTATGTGTATCTGTCTGTCCGTTCCAGATGTCGGCTGTGAGGCTGTTTTGTCGTTCGCCAGCTGAAAAGCCAAGAGAGAGAAAGAGATTAAGCTCGTGTTGTTCAGGTGTTTTCTTTACCGACTTTGCTGTGATCTCGACAAAAAAATCTGAAAATAGAAAAATGCTAATGTCGATGCAAATTGTTTTTGCGCTGGAAAGGCGCCACGGTGTGGTTAAGGGTGCAAAAGAGCACACTGCTTTGCTTTGTGGTATTAAGTTTCTCTTTCATTACTTGCCTCCCTTTTAATTTGGATGATTAGTAGACATGTCGGTAAGAAAACAGCAGTGTAGCATTGTCTGTTTAACTTTTCAAATGCTGCACATCTAATGTATCTCCAGAACGTATTTGAATAAATATTGAATATTGAGCTCAAGAAGAATTTGAAAAAAAAACAACAAAAAAAAAACTATGGAGACACTGATGCAACATTTTTTCCTTGGACGGTGCCGTGATATTCTCTATGTGATATGTGAGCGTACTGTATTTCTGTCACGAGCTGGGGACACGGTATTGACCAACACTGTGCGTGCCCCCTCTTGGAGACTTTAGGCCATAGGGAAGGTTAAATGAAGAGGAGGATCAGGAGAGGAAGTGATAAGGAAGGCAGAGGAAAGAGAGATGACAGGAAATGGAGAGGAGAGAAGAGGAGGAGTGGAAGTGGAAGAGGAGGAGGAGGAGGAGCAGGGGAGTCCCGCCACATGGGAACGGGCTATTGATTGAATTCTGACATTGATTAAGCATCCCCTGATTCACAATGCCATGTGTTTGTGTGTGTGTGTGTGTGTGTGTGTGTGTGTGTGTGCAGTCTGTTTTTTTATCCACCAGTATGTGTATATGCAGAAGGATTACTGCAAGCGATCACAGCGGTCCTTAAAGTGAACAAGCGGATGAAGGGAGAAAGTTTTAGTTTTCGCGATTTTCGTCTGCTTGCGTTCACGTGGATATACAGTGACGTGTGCTCCTTTGAAGTGATGTGTGTGTGTGTGTCTATAGATCTCTAACCCTAGGAGGCCTGACTTGCAATACCACTTCATCCATCCTTGTGGGATAAAAAAAAGGGTCTCTCTCCCTCTCTATCTTCCTTTCTTTCTCTGGCTCTCGCTCCTTTTCACTATCCCCTCGCTCTTTCTCTCCCTCGGTCTCCTTTGTGCGCACTCCTTTCTTTTTTATTCATCATTAATCCTCCAGTCTGGGTCGGGGATCCCAGAGCCTCTCCCACCCTCCACTGCCCCCTCTTTACCACTCTCTCTCTCTCTCTCTCTCTGTTATTGTGTGTGTGTGTGTGTGTGAAGGGCAAGGGCTTGTCATCCTGTGCCCCTGTCACTCCGCCTTTCCATTCAGAGCATGGCATCCCCTTTGCCAGAGATAATTACCCCCCCCCCCCACCTTCCCCTCCTCCTCTCCTTTTCCGCCTCCCAATATCTATTTTCAGAAAAGGGAAAAAATAATTTAACATTGGAGTCATATTTCAGTAAGTGTTACATAATCATCGACATCACAAAAAAGTATGTCTATAGCTCTGAAACTGTGATGAAAAAGCCGGACAGATTAAGGTTAAAAGCTATACAGTGGCGTTACATGATGACGGAGTAACTTTTGTGTGTGTGTGTGTGTGTGTGTGCGTGTGTGTGTGTGTGTAGGTGTGTGTGTGTGTGTGTGTGCGCGCGCTCAGATGGTTAGGGGTGAAACAGGTCAAGTACTGTACAGGGCCTCAGCCGGGGAGCCAGACATATAAACGCAAACAGGGTCGACTGGTATGCAGTGAAGGTCTTCCGGTCTTTACAGGCAAGGGCTTCATAGATACAGTCGTGCATGCATGCCTTTATGTTGATTGTATCACAGCAGTTTCCTTCCAACTGCCGTTTTTTGGTGTCAAATTGGGCCTCCGCTCACCTTACTGATCCGTGTGTATGTGTGAGTCTGCGCGTGTGGCCCCACCCTCGGTCAAACAGACACACGGGTCATGACACAGAGCAGAGGAAGAAGACAAGGCAGCGATGTAACCTTAGAACTTGGTCAGTTCGTTTTGATAGAGATCCGACAGTGCAACTGTTATTGGCTGGGAGTTACCGCACGTCCGTAGAAATGTCCCAAACCCTTAAAAACACGAACAAAATAAAAATAAAAAATACAGGAGTTCATAGAAGGTCATAAAATATGATTATGAGGGATTGATTTTGTGTGAGTCTATACATTGTTTGGGAAATTCTGTATGTGTCCTTTAAAGCCACATTTCACTTGGAGAGTTTTTCTAAAAATAATGGATTACCAGCTGTGTTCCTTTCCACACCCAGTCCACTTCCCATGTGTGTAAAATGTCAGAACTGTAATTAAATGCATGTTTTAAATAGGGTTTATAGTATCATGCATTATACTTAACCAGCAAAGTGTTGCGCATTGCTCCAGTGTCAGTCCCTCTCCACCAGCCACCTGAGGCATTTATGATCACATATAAACTTTTACTTATTTCCTATCAGGCAGTATATGATGAAGTCACTCACAATGTTTGTATGTATCAAAGAACCTAAAGGCTCAGGACCCCTAAACTGTTATATAGTTTACCAATTTACTCTTAGATCGTTCATCATTGCATACAATTAATTTCCTTACACTCACTAATATTGGCCCAATACTTTTGGAGTTGTGCCTGCCACTATCTCGCCTGGTGAATATTTTGTGCACAAATAAATCACAATATTACCTAAGAAAAAAAATGTTTTACCATTACAATTGTATAAAACTAAATTCGAGTCAAGAACAATGCTGACTGTAACAGCCCAGTCGCCAGAATAAAATGCTGGTGGTTTCTGCAAACCACAGATATGTTTTGTACAACAACAATTATAGATGGTACACATTTGTACATGTCATAGGCTATGAACCATATTGATGTTTCTATAAAACATGTCTGTCTGTTTGTCATGTTTGTGTGAAAAAAAAAGAGACATTTGTGACGGGGGACATCTCCAGCTGTGTTTGTGGCAACAAAAACAGGTATTTTAAGTCAAAATATTACCTTTTTTTCAAACTCTAACTAGAGAATAAGTGCAGTGTTAACAACTTGCGACACTTGAATTTCCCTGCAAGAAATCAATGAGGGTGATTTTCCTCTAACCATACAGGTATTACAGTAACGTTGGAGTAGTTGGAGTGGACACAAACACTGGAAAGACAGAAAAAAATAAGATATCAGCTTTTGAAATAAAGGGAATTACAATAACTATCTGATTGGATGAAGTGCACACTTTGTGAACTGCTGGCACACGTGTGTGTGTGTGTGTGTATCTCAGTCAGATGCTCACACATCCACATGTACTGTACACACAGTCTTCCCCTGCTCTCCCCCCTCTCCTAATTGCTCTTGAATGGTGACCCTCATAAACAAAAGGCAGTCCAGGAGCAAATAAACAAAAGCTCGTCTTGTCTTTTATTATCGCTCCTTCATTCTCTCCCCTCTTCTCTCTGCATGGCCTCCGGTTGGTCAGAGGGGAGGAGGAGGAGGAGGGGGGAGCAGGAGTCAGCCCTCTCTTTTCTCCCTCTCTCTCTCTCTCTCTCTCTTTCTCTCTATCAGATGCCTGGTGTGTTGCACATATTGATCGCAGAGGCTCAGTAGCAGAAAATAATGGGGTGGTGAAAGCTTAGTAGAGAGGGAGATGGAGAGAAAAAGAGATCTACAAACGTGTGTGCGCTAACGCACACACACACACACACACACACACACACAATCCTATTTCCCTGCCTCCTCTCTGCCCTGTGCCCCATATGAATATTGGTTCTCCCCTAACTCCTCCACGTCACCGTTATGTGTGTGTGTGTTTTTTGTGTGTCCAGGCTGCCTCATTTGCATACATGTGCGTGTGTGTGTTATCTATGTGAATAAATCCTTCCAAGCCCCATGCGCCTCAGGGTGATGTGATGCGGCCAGTGCCCGAGCAACCATACCCTAGCTAATTTACAACCAACCTAGTGTGTCCCGCTCCCCCACCCCACACACTCACACAGACACACACACACACGGCTTGATGACACTACGGTGAAACATGTCGTCTAGACGACATTGAACCCTGAGTCCGCCCAGGGTAATTGTTTTATGCAAATGGAAAGAGCTAGGGCTGACATGATTGGGCCAGACTCGGTGTTGATTGAAGTGTGTGTGTGTGTGTGTGTGTGTGTGTGTGTGCATGTGCATGTGCATGTGTGTGTAGCAGTTGTTATGGATGTGGCCATGATTGTGGTGTAATGCTGGTAGCCATTAGTATTATTGTTATTGTTGGAAATATTCTATTATTCAGAAGGGCAGGGTGGGGTGATATACATAACATGCAGAAATATGGAGGCGAGTGACATGCGTGTGCACACACACTAACACAAGTGCGCGCATGCAAACACACACACACACACACACACACACATACAGTCAGTAAATACAAAATTATATCTGTGTAAGATCCAAACTGTCACTGAACTGAATCATGAATCCGCGACGGGGCCGCACGTCACACTCTTAAACCAAATATGAATCATGGCGACAATGCGCCACACCTTGTAAACATATAGACGCAAACTGCAAAGCCCCTTAATGAATGTGTGAGATCTTGGAGCACACAGTAAACACACACACACACACACACACACACACACACCCGCACACACACACACACACACACACACACATGCATACACCCAGGGCCATGTGTTATCAGGGCAGCCATCAGAGGGGAGAGCATGTGTGTTTGTATGTCTGTGTGTGTGTGTGTGTGTGTGTGTTGTGGTCCAAGTCGTAAATTTAATTTCATGCTGGATTTGCAGAGCTCATCTGAATTGCATGTGAGCACAGCCTGATGGGCCTCGGTCTCGACGCTGGAGAGTTGCACACTAAGACGCAGATGCTGCCATCGATGGCCTGCGCGCACACACGCGTGCGCACGCGCGCACACACACACACACGCAGCAGTTAGATCTCAAGGTCAGGATACCAACACGACCTCTAGGTATGAGCCCAGAAATAAACACATTTATATCAGTGTGAACGATGAAATAAATAGGATTTGCAACTTTGAAGCATCAGTGGCGTGAACGCTCGAGAACAGGCATGACGTTTCCAAGAGGCGTGACCTCTTTACCTGGAGTCAAAGTCCAGGTAAGTGTGTCAAATGTCAACCTCAGATAACTCTGGTTCTTTTCTTACTTACTGTCCATTAATCCTTCATGTTTCATGTTGGTTGTGCTTTGACAAGTTGAAGATCAGGCTAACAGCTGAGGGGAGGGAAAAGAAAAGTTGTTTGTGGAACAACGCTGCTCGGGTGTAGCAGACAGAAGTTGTCCGCCGCATCGATTCTTCATTAGCATTAGCACTGGATCACAGACAATTCACTCCCGCAGTTACTGTTTAACATTGATGCAATCGTAGATCAGTTCTCACCTGTCTCCACGTCTCATCAGCTCAGATCCCCAACCCGTCACAACCATCTGTATAAAACACTGCATCCATTACACTCCATCCTCCATCTCCGCTCAATAATTCACTCCCTCTTTCCTTTCTATCCATCGGCCCGCTTTACTTATGTACTGAAGTGGAGCGAGTGAACAACACTCTACAGAGAAGGGCTGGAGTTAAAAGAGGTAGCGAGAACTCTGCAATTACCCCCGTTACAAGGACTGGAGCAACGAAGGAAATGTACAGTTCAGCTGAGTCCACTGTTTCAGATGGCCGTCAGACGCACGCCGAGAGCTTCGTGAGCAACCTGTGAGCAACGTTTAGCTGCTCGAGCATCACACACACCTCAGCATCACACGCTAACTATTCCCGAAACACTCAGGGGATCAATTTGATATCTCAAGTTTTCATATTGCACTGATGTTATCCTTCTCGCCCGTTTGAAATAAATAAATGTAGGAAGGTGTTTTTGAAGTTTAAGCGTTAACTTTTCTCACTTACCTCTTTACTTCCCGCCGCGCAGAAACCTGCCGAGGTCAGTGACAATTCAGTCGGCACTATCTGAAGGACAAATGAAAGGTTCAGTTCTATGAAAACTATTCAGAACACACTGAATGTACTGAAAAGATTCCAGTCTGTGAAAGTGCTTTTACTTAGTCATCCAAGAACTGTCACTACCAGCTATCGTCTGTGTAATTCCTTTTAATTTTGAGCCATCAATCATTGCAAACACACTTAGACACATTATTTTCAAAAAATGTTAACTAACTTGAGAGAGGACCTCCCGAGAAGGCAGGTATTGTTTGACTCGTTTTGAGACAAAAAAAACCTTGCAAAGCAAGCCAGATGAACATTTGAAAGCGAAGGTATCTCCTCATAGACCATTTTTTCTTTCCTTCCTCGAGAGTACGAACATGCTGATTGTGGAGGATTGTCCATTAGAGCAGAAGGGAAATAGGGGAGATATTCATTCTGTGATCCGTCGGGCCATTTTGACTAAATGCGTTTTCCAGTCCCTCCAATCATTGACTCAGCAGATGGTCCAAGTGTCCCAGGACGGTTTGAAGGAGGTTTTTGGAGCAGGAAGACTCAATTGTTACAAATAAAGACAAACCGTAAAAAGAGTACATAAATATTTCAGCACTGAGACTACACAGACTCGTCTTCTCATTCACAGTTTACCACCATCGTATGCTCACATGAATCTCGGAGACCTGGCTTATCCATCATGGTCGGCATGCTCACCTTGCATCTTATGTATTAATGGAATTTTTGAGCAAGACTATACAAATTTTTTTTTTCTTTTGACGGGCTTCACTCTCTTCAATAGACACATGAGAGACAACTCTAATGTTAAAGGGGCAGGCTGCCACAATATATATATATATATATATATATTTTTTTTTTTTTTTTTTGCACAATAACTTAATAAAATGTTAATATCATATTTAACTTACAATAACAATGAATAAATACGATATCCAGAAACTTAAAGAAATAGACCTAATACACATTACACACACACACACACACACACACAATTTAGAATTCATCTCACAATCATTAACAAGTTATCACAAGTGGACCTCAAAGAAAACTAGATATAATAATAAAGATTTTTCCAGAGCTTTTAACTGCATCTCACCGTTTTCCGGACAGACTTTGTTCAGTTTCACTAGGTTTTTGCCAAGGGATTGTGGGACAGGGCAAACTCCAAGGAAGACCATAAGAAGATGCATAAGCCTTCAGAGAAAGAAAGAAAGTGTAACTGTGTGTAGATTACTTTATCAAAATTAATAAAGATTTTGCGAATATTCAAAAATGTTTGGCTTTATTTGAAAAATCAAGACTCAACATCAGATGTCAGTGAGACGCGAGCTGCGAATATTATCTGGATAAAGTTCTGCAACTGTAAAATTTAGACAAAACCCAGAGCTAGTAAAGCAAAGTGGACGGGATCATGTTCCGTTCAGCAGTGTCACAAAGTAGCAGACCGAACCTCTGACGTGGACCTTTAATGCTGTCAGTCATTAATAGCAAGTTGTCTGTTGGAGACGTTCAACTTCTTTGGACAAAAAGACGGCCGCCTTCTCTCCGTCCTCAGTACCTTGCTGGGAACAGATGGAGCGTCGCTCGTGAACAGCAGTTCTACTGAATTTGATTATCATTCACACTGAAGTGCCATCAGAGGTGTCATCATTTAAACTTTTCCGGCAAACAGTTTTCTGCCATTAAAATGTAGTAATGTTCGCTGTGAGTGGGTTGAACCAGTGCTACGTCTCACTAAAAGTTAAGAATCCCCGGCTCTGAAGCGATTTATTGCATATATTATGTGACTTATAAAGCTTCTTTCTTTTTTTTCCATTGAATGTTGTGGTGCTCCAAAACATAAAGTATGAGAGAGGAGGCTCGAGATGAAACAAAGCAAGCCTCTACAAAACATCTAAGAAGAGATAACTTTCACAAACACCTTCCACGCGGTGACTACCGCCGCTCTCCCAGTACGCTTTACCTTCCAAAAGACAAAAGCCAGAGAAAACTACACACACACACACAAACACAGGCACTCTTCTTCCCCCTCTCCTCTCCTCTCCTCTCCTCCCCTCTCCTCCCCTCACCTTGCCTCGCCTGGCCAGTCTCAACATCCCAGCGCTCTTTGAGGCGACATCCCAACAATTCCACCGGGTCCCTCATTAAGGCCCAGGCGCCGACTCTCGAGGGGAAGCGGTGGTGGTGGGGGGGTGCTGGGTAAACTTTGGAGAGGTCACCTCCTCGTTTCCGTCTTGCGCCTCCTCTCATCCCTCGTTCCGGCCCGTCCTCGGGTCCTGTCAGCAGAGAGTGTAAACAAGCAGAAAGGTTAGCAGTGTTTTCACCCGGCGCCGTCTTCTCTCATTAGGGACAAGGGACAGTGAGCAGGCACCACCAACAAACGGAACACTTTGTTGTGAGCGGCAAACTTCTGGCTTTATATCCGGCTTTTTGAGATGTGTACAGCACAAAGGGAAGAGTTAGGCACCAGCTGGTCTGAAGGGTGAGTTCACGCGATGAGAAACATTTAGTCATTATCTATTGACTCCAGTGTTGATGGAAGGTTCCGTGAAGTTTTGTAGGTCCATGAAACACTTCAAGACAGCATCGTAGTGTTCTCCTTCACCACTGAAGTAGATGGGGAGTGGTTTTGAAAAAAACGAAAAGAACTATGATCCAAGTTCTGACGAAACTTCCTTCGACTTTCCATCATAATGGAGTTTAAAAGAAAATGACTGACTTTTTCCTTAGGTGGCAGTTGGGCTTCAGTAGCGCTAAACTGATCTGAAAGTAATTTAAATGTATTATTTCTGAAATATTATGTACTTGACTGAGTTAAAAGGTGACTGTTTGGCCTCGGTTGAGGTACAGAATGCACTCTACTCAGTGCCAGTCTAGTTCTTATCATCTTTTTAACAGTTGGTATTACCACTAGCCCTGAATGGATGTAAAGTTAGGGATGTGCTTGGAGTTCCACAAGGTGCTTGGCACTTGTGGATATTGGTTTACTGGTTACTTAAATGTATTAAGTTGCATACAGGTGTAGAGGATGCTGCCGAGATGAAGTAGCGTCCTGTTCATTACTTAGATGGGTTAATAGACTTGTGTACCTGCTGATACCAATTCCAGCATTTTAGGCCTGATTAAAGGCATTTCTGATATTGATATTGATATTACAATGAACAAGACTCTAACAACAAGAGACACATTCCTACATATGACTTGACGTTACGGTTCCACCCACAAAAAAGTCACTCAAACATAAAAAAAACCCCAGTTACCTTTCAGAAACCCATCCAGGCAACCTTTTAAGTTGAGTATGGGCATTTGTATCATTTCATTGTCACTGTCACTTGTTTTCAGTTTCTCGAGCATCACGGCCAAACGGATCCACGATAATAATATCATGGCGAAATTTGTAGAAAAAAAATGCGTCCAAAAAATGTCAAATCTGTCCTTTACTTTGTTTACTGTGTGTTTTGTGTCTTTGCTGGCAAATAAATTACACTCAAAAACGATTGCCGGGGAGGTGGAGAGAGAGCCTGCAACCGGAACCGTGCAAAAAGCGAACAGTTTACACTTACTGAATAATTAAAAAGGCAACCAGCTGAACTGATAAACAAAGACTGCGGAGCAAACAAACATCTGCGTTAGATCATTCGCACAATAGCGAATATCATGTCTGTGTTATTAACACGGAGAAACCGTACGTATGCGGAAACGCTTTGGAAAAACTTCAGTGGAAAACTCATGCTGAACACACACACACACACACACACAGTCCGTGTGGAAAGAACAAGGATGGGACTTCCATCTTTCAGTAGTTACCGCGGCATTGACTGTGCACATAACCTCTGCATACCAATAAACTAAAAGATCCTATTAAAGTTTCCCCCATGGCAGCATTAAAACCTCCAGCTCCAGCTCCCCCACCCCTTTATAGCAGCTTTGTCACTGTCCATCCACTCCAACAGGCACGCACACACACACACACACAGAGCCCCCGTCCAGCAGCAGTGGAGACTGTCTCCTTGCCTGCCTGTCTCTGTGTTTGCTGACTGGCTGTGGAAGAAGTCATTTAGCATGCTGAATGTCAAGGTCAGCCATGACGTCCTTCTCATCACTCTCTGCGGCGGAAGGTCGGAGAAAAATCTCTTCCTCAAATGGTCAGCGAGACAAAGAGAAACGTGCAGGCGGGAGGGGGGAAAGAAGAAAGAAAGGCAGAAAAGGAAGGACATAAACAAACAAACAAACACCTTATTTTCAGCTCCAGTTAACTGATATTGTCTCACCCCTGGCTCCACTAGAGCTGCTATTCAAGATATTACATTCTTTTTGAGTATGTGGTTGACTAAATCTGCCCTCATGTGAACCCAGTGTCTTGACAATAGCAGAAATACTAGTCCATCTTCTACTCAGGGCTACTTTACATTAAGTTTAAGTTTATCTTGGGTGTGGGTTTTAATTGTTAATTAAGATTATTGGCAACTATAGGTCATGTTAACACTGTTAATATTACTGCAAATAAGCTAGATCTTTTTTTTTTTTTTGCTGTTCTGAAGAGAGCTTTTTCTTTGCCACACCTTTGTAATAAAACTGGATTTATTTGAGATAATGAATTTTGGGGGCAATAATCATGTAATGAATATACAAACTCTTTCCCCTTCACGCTGCCCTCTGTCTGAGCTGTATCCTGTATGTTTGCTGTCACATGGAGTAATGACCGCTGAAGGAGACGACCGTAGGCCGTTCCAAACGTCACCATTCCCCCTGTGATCCATAACACACAGCGACTTTAATGCAGCGAGTAATTACAATATGCCCCAACCTGCTCCCTCTTATTTCCTTGTGCAGAAAAAAAAGCTCCTGCACAAGCCCGGTGTGCACATGCAAAGTGTTGCGCACACCCGCATGCACGTATGCAAACAGACTGAGAGGCTGCGCGGCAATGCAGGAACTAATTTAATTTAGTAGTAAGTCCTAATTGCTTGCACAATGCAAATGCAATTTACTTCTAGTGCAGAGGAAAATACTGTACTGTATGCACTTTACATCAGCGCCTGGGATCACCATCTCGCCATTATTTTGAGTGTAAACTGATGAAAAGCAGACTGTGCTAAGTAAAAGCTGATAGAAGGAAATTATAGGCAGTACTTAAACGCATCAAATGAAAAATTCAGCATATAGTAAATCTTCATAGCATTAGTTACATCAGAGCATTGGTATAATCAAAATCACCACTTTGTTCCTCTCCTGCAATTGTTTTCTACTTTAATATTGTTTCGTTCCTGCAAACGTTCCACACTAAAAGCCAAACAGGAAGAGGGGTATAACAGCCTCTGAGCAGCTGGAAGGCTTGACTTTCTTTCAGCAGCTTAATACCAGTCCAAACTAAAAACAGGAACAAATATATTAAATGAAAATACATAATAATAATAGATATAATAACCCTGAACTCCACACACCCTTATAATTGAATGACATAATGGGTCAATTGCTTGCCAGTGACTCCCAAATGAGATATACCGTTGTTACCATATGATGAGAACAAAGCAGTATGGCATCACTCCTCATGTTGCACGGCTACTTGGTTAGGTTTAGGAAAACATTGTGATTTGGGTTAAAATAAGTACCCCAATCTATGAAACTTACATTTCCTGGATGCGTTACATACGTAAGTTACATAACTTGACTGCGTTAGTGAGTCAAATTAACTCCCGGAAGACTTTCAGTTTTACCTGTGTCATGAACAGCAGTATCCTGGGTGAAAGTCCTGGGCTGTGTTTTAAGGTGCAGTATAAGTATAAGTAAGTATCGGCCATCACCCAAAACCATAGTCCAAACAAACAGGGGGCAGCATTTCATCAGAGTAACCCCTAACTGCTGCTAACTGTAGTGGATGTTAGCTTAGTAAGTGGCGCAGCAAGGAGACTGGACTGGAAGCTAGGAGCCCCAGGATGTTGGTGGTGTTGTTTACTATGCCAGTACATGGGCTTTGGAAATGACTGCCAAAACATAAAGTCAAATTTCAGTTTCTTTTCTTTCTGTTGATAGTCACTCTCTATTTATTTTTTTTAAATATGTTTTTTAAATATGCACCTTTTACCCAACCCTCTACCCAATGTTTCTCCCTATGCAGACTTTGTAGCTCTTCATACTTTAACTAACTTCCTCCTTTGATGTCATAATTATTACAATGGCCACTAGGGGTCTCTGCCTAGCAATATACATAAATATGGGTTGATATAAGCAGGTACTTCAGTCCCCTGGATGGGTCAAAACCTAAAAACACTTGACTCTACATAATGCGACACAATATAGTCTTTTGTCAGATGCTTCTTCCTGTTGCCACATATTTCAACAGGGTTCGTACGGGTGCTTGAAATCCTTGAAAGTGCTTGAATTTCAATATTGCATTTTTAAGGTCTGAAAAGTGCTTGGATTTTAGTTTAAGTGCTTGAAAGTGCTTGACATCATAACTCTGTGTCTTGGCAAAATTGGGATCAGACTGGATAGTTTGCTTAGTACAAGGAGAAATAAAATAGGTGTGTGTGTGCATCGTCACACATGCAGCCTGGTAGCAATAGAGAAGGATGGCTGAGGAGAAGGTGAATTTGATGCAATTTGGACTGATGACATGTTCAGTATTAATAAACTTTGATGAATAAGTGAACAGCTTGAAAAAGTTCATGTCAAAAAAGAAAATTACAGGGTGTTTTCAGGTCTCTCCTTGTCTCGGTGCAAGTGTGCCTGAAGAACGCCAGGTGGCTTCCCCACAGCATAATACAATGTATATAATTGTGATAAAAAAATGAAAAAAAAAATCATGAGTATATATATTCCTGTAGATATGTATTTTACCCCAGCAATAAGGTACTGGAAAAGTTTGAAAATGACCCTTAAAAGTGCTTGAAAAGTGCTTGAATTTGACCTTGAAAAATGTGTGCAAACCCTGTTTCAAGCCCCATGCCCACAGTTTTTGACAACTCTGACAACATCATCCTGGCTACATCCAAAGATTTTGTACAACTCACTTTGATGCTGCGCTATGGATCCCACTGCTGTTCATGCCTAGACCCGCCCCAGTCTGCTCCGATTGGTTTATACAAATGTTATTACCCTAACCCTAACTGAGCTCACTCCTCGTGTCTAAACCTAGCTAACCCAACAACTGAGGCAACGAAGCCTTGGCCGATTGGGGCGCTGTAACCCTTTTTTACACAGTTGAAAAAGAAGCTACTTTTTTCTGAATTCATCAAAACAACTTTTAAACATGAAGGTTTGAACTGCATTTAGAGCAAACGGCATCAATAGCAAATTAAAACAGCTGCAGATCAGAGCCCTTACTAAAATACGATTAAATACATAAAGAAAGGTGATCACTTATATGGGCCTGCTTCAAATAATGACCTGACTATCGGTGCAGCTGAAGTAAGTAAAGGCCAGGGCCTTGAGAATGTATTGTATTTAAGTTGGTACCAGCTGTTTGCTGCTCTCCATCCTCCCCAGTCCTTCTATCATTGTTTCTCTGTCCTCGTGCCTACTTTCCACAGCTTGAGTAAACACTGCCAACTCTTTCATTAGCCCTCTCACCACAGTCTCTCTTTCACTCCGCGTGTCTTTCATCCCCTCTCACTCCGTCTCTACACGCCCCTGTTTAAACAGATGAATGTGATTAGAGCCAGTTTTAAATGACATTGGAAGTTTGTGTGTTTAATGAGTCAAATAAAAGGCATGGTTATTATGTTCAAAGATAGGCCTTAATATAACGTCTGTGAGTGCTGCTCTGTGTACTCTGTGTGTACTCTGTGTGTGTGTGTGTGTGTGACACTACACCATCGCTATTGAATTTATTTTATTGTGTGTTATTGTGCAGATTCTCACATGATTTACTGCTAATGCCTGGCTTCTGCAGTGGTATTCGGTACAGCAACACCAGCATGCCTTGTGGTCACAAAACACATCTGGATTCACGAGTTACTCATTAATCCAAAGTGTTATTGAAGATCCAACTTGTCCGAGTTTTGTGAAGCTCATTCCTAGCTTTGCATATTATAATATGAGTATAAATGTGGTAATGGTGTGGTTTGCCTACTTTGAGGCAATAGCATTCACTTTTGTGGGGGCCGGTTCTCGCCTAATCTCGTCCTATTGAGGAATGGCCTTAAAAAAACAATGGCATATTTCAATAGAGGCAGGAGAGCTAGTTATTTGAGGTCTTCAGCTCACTATGCTCGCCAGTCGACAGTAGGGGAGAATGGGGTAAAGTGAGCCAGTGGGTGAAATGAGCCAACCCCATAAACAAAAGTAGCCACGTTAGCGCAAATTAAAGAAGCACACTATTTATGTTGGACTGAAGCACATGGAGAGAGTTGTGAGCATAGCAGTGCAAAAAAAATGTATTGTCATGCCAAGTCAAGTCAACTTGTTTCTAAAGTTATTCATCATGTATATAAAAAAAAAAAAAAAAAAAAAAAAATGTTTTGGAAAATATTACATGTTAAGTCAATGTAAGCCACAAAATAAGGTAGTAAATTTAGCATAATTGTGGATTAGAGACACCTTCATGAAACAGTTTTGTCAAAATGTAGGTTTCGGGGCAAAATGTGCTAGTGATGTTGGGGAAAGCTGAGCCAATGGCACATCACGCACACACACACACACACACACACACACACACACACACTCATTTTAAGGCCCCCACACACCGCCCAGACGTCCAACTGCCTTATCCGACCACTCTCCGACCACTCCGTTGCCTCTTGTCTGACCCGTTCGGCAGAAAAGTTGCATTGAACACACCGCTTCGACGTGCTGCCTACTCCACAGTAGCGTGTACGTTCTGCGCTTGCGCGAGATGCAATAAGCGGGTGGCGCTTGTGTTGTGAGTTGTAAACGAGAAGCTTATGCACGCAACTCTCTTTACTTTCGATCAAAACGAAACTTAACTATTTCCGATGAAAAACAGCTGCATACTAAACATGCAGCGAGGCATTACCAAACTAACACAAATTCATTCGTCCTGAACGGACATAACAGCTAGTCTGGTGCCAGTACTGCAAAACATGAAAACGGGGAATGACGGAACGGAGTGCATAGAAAAACAAAGCGCACACAGTATTCCGCCCCTCCCACACACCGTGCTGATTCGCCAGCACAACGCCAATCAGAACGGCCATTCAGCTGGCACACAACCAATCAGAGGATCCAATGGCTCACACGTCCGACGGCCCTCCTCCTCAGACTTCGCATGCTCAGTCGAATCCGACAATGTCCGCGCGGCTCCGAAAGCTTCCGACAGAGCTGAACACACCAAACATATTTGTTCCCGACCTCGTCCGAGTCTCTCCAAACGCTTCAGACGTCCAATGGTTGGGCCAGTGTGTTCCTGCCTTTAGCCCTACCTTGGGGCAAGTTGTGCCATACGACTACTTTGTTTTTGATTGGTCATTGTTCTGAAACCATCATAGATGAAACCATTAGATAACTTGTTTTAATTTCCAGGTACAAAACAACCTGAAGTGTATATAATTACTGTAACTTGAAACAAATACACTTTTATTTTGCTTTCCCCTTTTCCCCTGAGTACTTTTTGGGGACTTGTGGATTTTACTTAACCAAACTTGAAAGACAAATACTTTTCCTGTTACTCGTTACTAAGCATAGACCATATTTACATGGCAGTAATTTTCTTTGGACATTACTCTGAGGTGGGAAGCGCAAATGGCATACTGCCATGTTCCAAGTTTCAAGTCGTACAAGGAGTCTGACAAATGGTTATAATTTCACCACTTCTTGATCGATCAGCAACTGAATAAGACAATTGATGTTGTAAAATCTCCATGGACCGGACCATTTTTAGAGGTTAAACAAAATATCTGATGAAAGTTTGATTTTCATGGGTAATAACCTTATTATATAGCACATTCGGACAATTGTATGTTTTTCCCTTCGTTCAGCCTTTTGTCGAATATTACACAACAACTTCATTATGAACCAAACAAGGCCTTGAACGTACATACTTACCTCTACATGGTATTCTACATAGCATCACTCCTATTATGCTCTGTATGATATACTGTATGCACTTTAAAATTGATGTGACAGTTGGTTTCATGAATGACACAGGTGTTGATAATACAGACACCTCGAAGTCCATTGTCTTGGACTTCGAGGGGGCTTTGTACCAGATCCCACAAGCCCACCTCTTGAACGTGTAAACGGTCGCATCTCGGTGACTACTAGGCCATGTATAATAATACTTGAAAGGTAAAGAAGTTTTTCTATGCCCCCTTTGTCATACCACACACACACACACACACACACACACATGCAAACACATCTGCCTGTACCTGCAACACCCTTTGCACTCTCATCTGCATATCCCTTGCTCTGCACTATAAATTCCACCAGAAACGGGCACTTATACGTTCATAAATCTCCTCCTTGTCACTTTCAAATTACATAGATTTATTCACAGAAGAACAGGCCCGAATGGAGACGAGAGAACAAGGAAGAGTATAGAGGACTCACATCTTTATGATCTGGCGCAGCAGTTTGAGGGGATCTGAAGTGTAAGTGTGCTGTTATGTGGAAGTGCATGTGCAGCAATGTTTGTTTGCTCTGTGCTGCATTTACATAAATATAATGTTTATGCCGCAGGTGGGAGAACCCTGAAGCAGCAAGCAGTCGCTGTGTATGTGTGTGTGTGTGTGTGTGTGTGTGTGTGTGTACAGTATGTGATGTAATCCACTTCTGTTACAGACTTACCCAGTGTACCTAAGTAACTTACTTCACTGGATTAGTTAGTTGAAAGAACTCTCCGTTGACTTCTGGTTTCACACTGGAATTGTGCTAACCAAACCATCCATCCCCAACTTCCTCCTTAAACAGACTTTTGCCTCCTTCTCCTCACTTCCTCCTTTGCAGTTGCAATAGTTACTATAGCTGCGAGAGGACACCGCCTCATGAAAAACCTCACACCTTTTAAAATAGTGTGACTGACAAGGACCATGTGTGGCTGCATTTTGGGGCCTTTAAAAATGCACTAGGCGATGTTAATTCATCATAATTCTACTGACTACTGCATGTGACAAAAAAATAAAAAATAATATTGATATGCTTGTTTAAAAAGTGTGCCTGTCTTTTGTCTGTAAGTGCCAGCGCTTTGTCTTTAGTTCTTGGAAAGACTTGTCAGGTCTGAATCAGCCAACCAATCAGCGTGTTAACCGACATCTGAGTCAATCACAGAGCCAGAAGAATTTGAATGTTATTGTTGCCTATCCACCTTCTTTCTAGCCACCATGATACCTTGCGCGAATTATGACTCACTTAACTGGAACCGGCTTTTTCCATAATGAAAAGCACTTACATTAGATTGATTGGTACAGTGTGTCATTCATTCACGAAGATCTAGGTCTCTGTCTTTATCGAGTGATTACTGCTCACGGTACCGCGATCGCTTTGCCCACTAAGCCAGCGCTTCGAAGGCCGTGATGATGTAGTCAGTGTGTCGGTTATTGTGATATGTTGTTACTTGCTCCAGTTCCGATGTTCACTGGAAGTATTATCTGTAATTGTTTTATCAGTAACCTCCCCAGTGACTGATGAGACGTGTTGACAGCCAGTCGTAGTGGCAGGAGAATCTGCGATGGAATGTTTAGGTTGCCTACAGCCGCATTAATCTTGTGCCGAGTTGCATTCATTAGAGTGCTGCCCTGTCGTAATGAACGTTTTGATTGTCCTACTGTGTGGACTTTCCTCACAGCAAATCTGGTAATCACAAAAAATTCCCACCGAACAGACACATTGTGATCAATTTAACCATCTATTTACCCTCCTCTCTTGCGCATCGATATGACTTCTCCCACCCTCTGCGTCTCCCTCCCTCTTCTCCTCCTGTCACTTTGCCAGAGGTGTTATGCAGTCTTTTGCTAAACGGAGAGACCTTTGAAGTTGTAGTTAGTGAGCCGGCAGCTCTGTTCTCCCTTTGTCTGCTCCCGTCTCACTCTCTCCGTCTCTCTCACTGTAGGGGAAGACTGTGATTCATGTACTGCTTGTGAAGACCACCATTAATTTCATGTAATACAGCTTTTATCTCCGTCCCTGGGCCCGCTATCGCTTCCATTTTCTCTCCTTCTGACTGTCTTACCTCGTGTTCTTTCTCTGGCTGTCCTCTCTGACTTTACTTGCGCGCTTCTCCCTCACCTGTGTGGTCGTCTCGGTGCCTTCCCCCACCGTCTCACCTCCGCCCTTCAGTTCTTCATCGGAGGAGGGGTCAGGACATGGTTGTCCTCACAGTTACATTTATCATTCATTATAACTATTATCAGAATCATAATTATCATCGTTGTTTATAGATTTCATTTTTGCATTGGAGTAATTTGAACCCATCATCATTGTCATTATAATCGTCATCGTCATCGTCATCATCATCATCATCATCATCGTCGTCATCACTACCACCCCTTATCATTGAAGGAATTTTCATTTTCATAACCATCATGATCATGATCATTGGAGGCTTTGAAGTGGTTGTCATGATCATCCGAATCACTCGTAATCATCATGGGCGTCTTCATCATCATCGTCATCATCATCATCATTAACACAGTCAACACCACCACTCTGATGTAGTTTTAATCATCTAATAAACTGCCGTCCTTACGATTGTCTTTACAATTAGTGTCAACATCAGCAGAATTTCGCTCATTAACCACGTAGACAAAATGCTGCCAATCATCATCATCTAAAACCATCTTCACCAATATTAGAACTATTAATTGAGTTTGTACATGCGGGACGTATGTACATAATTACCATGAGAAGTCATCATGATCATTATTATCATCATCACAGTCCCAATATTGATTCTGTCAGGAACCAGTTCTGTGGTAGTCTCGGTAGCTTGAAACTTCTCCACACACGCACACGCACACACACACATCATGTCACATCCATTGCTTTTGATCGCCACCCCCCTCCACCTCCCACGGCAAAGCCCGCAGTGGCACTGAGCCGTGGAAATGTCAGGGGTCAAGTTTACGTTGACGCTAAAGTGACGGTCACCCTGGGCCACGATAAAGGTCAGCGCCATGGCGACAGCTGGTTGATATCGTCGTTGGGGAGGCACTCATGAGTCACCGCTCCAAATCCTCCATGTGGCATTAACAGCATCTTCTGATTGCTCTCTCTCTCTCTCTCTCTCTCTCTCTCTCTCTCACTCTTTTTTTTCTTCAGATTGCCATCTTGACAGATCTGCCCTGTGCCGGATGAGAAGGAAAGGTCAGTTCTTAAAGTATAGTTAACACAAGTTTTTTTCTTACTTACTTTTCTGGTGCATGATACAGTGTGGAAATAAAGAAAGGATAAAGTTGGACTAGGCAACGAGCAAATTCTAAAAAAAAAAATGACACACGGAGTAAGTAGAAGGAAATCCAGGTTTATAATAACCTAAATGAAGCTTGGACCTGATTCCGAAATAGCTGGTAGTGGGTTTCACCCTATTTATTCAGCCATCACAACCTACATCTATGCATTGATTAGGAATGGAGCTTAGAGCTAATGAACGGCGGATAGACACTTCTGCCAAATGTGATGCCGTGTTCACGTCATATCAAATTTCCTGTAAATACAAGCTGTCATCTGGGAGAAACCATTCACGTCACTCTGCCAGGGGTAATTACCAGCAAGACATGAGCTTTTTTTTTAATAGGGCACAATGTCTTGAACTTGAGATTATGAATGAATATGCGACACACGCGGCAGACATGGATAATAATGATAATGATCATTAGTTAATAGTGCTTTTTTTTAGAATAAGAAGCCAACAAAACTGCAACACAAAATGACTATATCACTCCAAAATATGACAAAAAAAACTGCAACGAGGAATGCAAAGAATGGGATTCATGTCTAAAATCAATGCTTGAGCACGACTCGTGCGTGTCTTCGTAGTTTTTCTTTATTCTCCTGTGTTGTTCTTCACGTTTCAGAGCTTGGTCTCTGCAGTAATTGGACAATTGTTCTAGGGGCAGGGATCCCGTGCGGTGCGGCTCTGCTCCTCTGATAAACTGTCAGTCATACCCCGCCAGAAACTCTGGGAAGTGACCACAGAACTCCAGTGCTACTAAAACATTCTGGCAGTAGCACTCAAACTTGTCAGTTTTCATCACTGATTTGTCAAATCTCACTGCTGACATCTGATGACTCTCTGGAAAACATGTTACAGTACAGCACGTCTACAGTACTAGTTGTATTTATTGTGAGAGAATGCTGTAAAGCTTCTTAGCTCATTTGCAACAGCTAGAACTAAATCAGGAAATGTTGTTTAGTGCTTAATGTTTCCAGGTAAAGAGCTTTGAACAACAAAACGCCCAATCTTTTTATTCTACTTTTGTCTGGCAAACAAAACTTTTAAAACTTCCGCTCAGCGCGTCTCTGCGCTCCATCAGCACCTATATTGTTTTTTTTTTTTTTTAAATGCACAGAAGGTCAATGTTAATAACTGCTCCCTATTAACTGTTTGTGTTTTGTTTCTGTTGTCAGACGATCAAGCATAAACAGTCACTTGATTACGCTCATGTCCTCTCAAATTGCGAGTGGGACAACAGCATTATTGCTGACAACAACAGCTCTGTTATGCTTAGGTTGTGCTCCTTGTTTAATTTTTTTATATCAGTCAGCAAACTCACATGGACAAGATCATTTTGTAAAAGTCAAATACAGTATATACAGCATTGATAACTGATTTTAAGGCTCTGACCTCATCCCTCATCACATGGTGGCTTGTATTAGCTTTCAGATTTTGCTTTACTTTCCACTTTGATCAAAGGTGTGGCACGACTTGTAAGATAAGTGCCACCAGTAAATCCTGTTGTTAAATGAGAGTTCTCACAGGGGGAGACATGGATGCTCCCCTGCTGGTCATCTCAGGAGCTGACCTGCCAGTTAGTGGTGTCTACAACACTAGTGGGCCCCTCAGCTCCAAAAATGTCAGAGTGTATTTTAATTGCATAGTACCTCTTAAATGGTGAATAGATTTAATCTAAAAAAGTTTTTTACTTCACTAAAACAAACAAAAAAAAAAATACTGACATGATAACAACTATAATTTAAACTTGTGGGTTTGATAGTTTACCAGCAGTGCCACTAGCTTATGTAAAATAGATGCTGGGATAACACAATTCCTAAAACAGTGCTTGAAACAGGCTGGTACTCACCAGTTCACTTTACTTTCAATTTTACATTTTATACTCTGGCACAAATGGACTTTTTCTCACGTACTGGTATGTTAGGTTCCCTGGGTGACTTATAATGACCCTAAAACAAATGCATTACAAGGGTACACTGCGTGATGCTCACATTACAGTTGTTGGCTACCTGCTCTTCTCTGTTGATGCTTGAAGTGCTGGTGTGACACACTAAAGTAGAGACAGTGACCACAGATAGACATACGAACTAGGGCTGGGCGATATATCGATATAAAACTTATATCGATATATTTTTTAAATGTGATATGGAATTAGACCATATCGCATACATCGATATAGTTCAAATTTACGCTGTGATCCTTGCTCCTTCATGCACAGAGAGGAGAGGGGCTGGAACAGACACTCCGGTACTCTTCAACAAACACTTCGGTGGCCGCTGTTGCCCCGCACTTTGGCCTTGATGCCACGTGAAAAAAAATCATCGCACGGCCACCGGTCAGCGTAGCGAGCTTGTCTTGAATTACAGCCACCTGAATGCACAGTAGTCACTCACAGTAACTTCAGTGAGTTTTTGCGGTTAGCGCAGGTGGAGTCTCATCATCACGATGATCTCACGTGAAAGCCTCTCACACAGCAGCAGCGTCTCAAAACAGAAGAACAAAACTTACAGCACAGCGAGCGAGCGCAGCCGGTTTTGACATGATACGTAACTGACTTATGCGGTAGGATTTAGTCCGGTAAAGTTGGAAATATATTTCAATAACTCATAAGTGAAACCTTGTTAAAACACAACTGACGGCTCTTTACTACCGTGGTGAGGAAGACAACGAGCTACAACCGTATTTTCATCTAAACGAGCGTCTGGACATTAACTCTGGTCTGTATGGTCAGCCAGCTGTGAGACGAGGGCGCAGGGACCGTCTACAAAGTGCAACACTGAAAAGAGAAACTACAAAAAATATTCAGTAACTTCACTATTATTCAGAGTGTAGTGTCGCCAAAATCACCCCACACATCAGTGGTCTCCTGCTGGTTATTCTATAATTTTTTTGTTTTGAAAAAATGTGCTTTGCCATAATTTTGGGGAATTTCTATTTGGGAGAAATATTCAGTAACACTAATATTCAGTGTAGTGTCACAAAACTCACCTCACCCTAACCCTACTTAACAAAAACTGTTTTGTAATGTAACATTAACTTGATATTGGTATTTAAAAAATGTTTTAATACATAATCCATGTCTTATTATAAATTGGGATGTTATGGTATCAGTCTGAAAGTAAATCAACACATTTTACTCAGTGGTCTTTGTGCCCTGTCATGTGGCCTTGGTGCCCCTGACAAAAAAAAAGTGAAGGCCAAATGGACTTAACGAAATTCCCACCCACATGTCATATTTGGCTTTGATTTTTACTGAACATTTGCTCTCACTTTGCATAAAAATATCGGGATATATATCGTATATCGATATTCAGCCTAAATATATCGGGATATGACTATTAGTCCATATCGCCCAGCCCTAATACAAACATAGTCAAGCTGAAGGCCTAGCTTTCTTCAAGTGGTCTGTCCGACTGTCCTTATGGCAGGTCAGTGGGCCACTGTGAACACACGGCAACAAGTAACAAGTGTGGAATGTTGTTGGGCTGTGAGTGATGACATTTCACACATCTATGAGAATAAGGATGGATTGATAAAGCGCTGACAAAACAGATTCATTAAGGCTGTGTAACTCTTTATTGCTTGTTCCCCGATTCCATTCCAAAGACATTGTTTGCTCTGCATTTGCTTATGTTTCAAACACCAAGTAGTGCTTATATTAACATTTCCTGCATTTAAAGTCACAGTCTGTGATTAATCATTCACCATTAGCCTGATCATCGCAGCAGGTAAGAAGGAGGCTAGAGGGGTTCAACCTTTTCAAATAATGAGCTCAGCAATATCTTGTTTTTTTTTCCGCTTCTTTCTTTATGTAGTTTTCAGCCACAATACCCATGCACAGTAGTGAAGGACCTATATAGGGATAGGTAAAAGATGACAGCTCAAGTACGACTATGAATAATATTGACATGCTTGTTTTTTGGATGGGATATGGAAAGCGGCCATATAGAGTGTATTTAAACGGCCTCTATTTTCCTGCCAGTCCATTTTCTGTTCTCCAGCCTTTCCTGATTCTCTGGGCCCTTTGTTGTCCCGCCCACCCCCTTTACTGGCAGAATGAATATCTACACACTGCTGCTCCGCAGGGGGTCTGATGTGTGTGTGCTGGAGGATGGGAGGGAGTGTTTAGACAGCTAACGTATGTAGGAACACCAGAGCTACAACCACTCTACCCCCTACTCACGCACACAGGCACACAGGGGTTAATATTGCCACCAGCCGTGTGGCGTGGCTGACTGGCCCACCTTCCATCTCGATCCAACCAGGCTCCATGCTGGGCACGACACGGCCGCTTGACAGTATGCATCCACCATGTCACCACGGCTCCCATATGGAAAGCTTCCACCACCACCAGAGAGGGGGGAAGATGGAGGCAGCTGGGCAGTGGGGGTAAGACAGAGAGCCGTACTGTAAAAACAAATATGTTTCATACTTCAGAGGATATTCAGTCGGTCAAAGTGGTCCACATTACATGCCTGTACGTACGATTGCATCCATTGGCGATCAATTTTGGGCACACAGCGAGCCCTCAAGCTGCAAGAATGATCAAATAGATGAATGGATGGACCCTCTGAACACATTTTGATCCTCTACAATTGTTGTTATATGTGAAAAACAGTGTGCTCAAAGAGAAACCTCCGGCTATACAAAGATCAAAACTGCTTTTCCCAATAAGGCTTTGAACCCAAAACAATTGTTTATGAGAAATCTTTGCACAGCTTTCTTTGTAGATCCCAGAGAGGTGTGTACACTGTGAGTAAAAAAGCTGTGATGAGAAGTTTGACTAATGCTTGCAGGTTCAAAAATGTTACGAGAATGAAACAAGAATAAAGCAAATAGATGGGAATCTAATGGAGGTTACTATTCATACAAAAGTATGGTAACATATGATGGAAAATATGTCCCGTACAAAAATGGTTACTTAAAAACAGTACTTAGCCTTTTTGTTAACTATATGTAGATGACATTGGCATGCATTACTAGACCTGGAAATGATCACAAAGTCTGAGAATTTGAAAAGTAAGTTAAGGCGTCAGAGGTCAAATTCTTATTCTCAGCAAAGAGGTGCTTTCTCAGCATAAAATTATGGCTCGACACAAGGTTTCTAAGGGGGCAGTGCAAGGAACTTCTAAACGCTTTAGAGAAATTGGTTGAGTATCTAACGCATGATCAGGCCAACCCCAAAGTGACCACACCATCAGAAATACATCAAGCTCTTTTCTCTGAGAGGTAGAAAAGAAACTTCCTTGCAGATACAGAATTTGCTTAATAAAGAACTGACTCCGACCCGAGTGAGAGGAGGTACCACTATAGACAGGCTGCACCCTCTGGTTTGCATCTTTGTGGAGGAGGATTCATACCCCAGCAGAGCCCCAGCACACCTCAAAAACTTTGACAAAACTACTTAGCCAAAGAAGACCACCTAACTGTCATGGACTTTCTGCCACCAGGCCTCAAACTCATTGAACACTTACAGGGGCACGTTAGGGCTAAGAAAGCTTTGTGAAACACTGACAAATCATGCTGGGATAGCTTGAGTCCTCAGGTTCCGGGAGTTCATGCCAGCTCAAACACATGCTGCCATTAAAGCAAAAGGGGGACATGCGAAATTGCTTGGAAACAGATCAAGCCTCCTGATTGGTCATATTGAGGGGATTTCTCCCACTGGATTGGACCAGGGCATGACAACAGCTTTCTTAAAACCCATCTGATGGCCCTTCTCGTCCCTCCTCTCCCAACTCCAAGATATAAGGAACATGTTAGTCTCAGTGTGAGAGACTGGTGTGAGATAAATAAAAGTCAGTAGTAACCCTTTTTATTGTCTGTTGTTTATTGGTTAGAACATTTGGTTACTTAATCGTCATTTATTTACATTTTTGTTCTCCTTTGCAAGGGAAATTCAGGGCTGCTCGGCATAATTTCATGTTTGTTGTTTTGGGCACCGCTCACATCTGAAGCCAATAAACTGCTACCCTGAGCCTTGATTGAAACTGTGCTGCTGGCCTTTCTGCTGTGAGTCACAGCATGCCATGCCCTGGCTCCCCTAGACCTGATATTTACCAGTCTGGTATTAATTGTAATGAAAAAATGTAATTACGCTTGCAAAACACAAACTCAAATGGAAATATCTCGATGAACGCTCTAAGAAGTTTGGACCACACTATACATACAGTATATATATAGTAATCTCAAAGCTAATCCACAACACAAGACAAAAAGAGATAGATAGCTAGATGAAGAAGTGAGTGACCCAGGTGTGTGTGTGTGTGTGTGTGTGTGTGTGTGTGTGTGTGTGTGTGTGTGTGTGTGTGTGCGTGTGTGTGTGTGTGTGGAGTCTAGCCATCTGCAGTTCATCACTCCTTCTCAAAGTCTCAATCTCGCTCTCGTCTCTAGCATTTGGAGGAACTAAGGTCCCTGATGCCAGCAAAGGTTAGAGCCGGTGATTTATTGGTCCTCTTCTGGGAGGCCGTCTGTGGACCTGAGATGCCTGCCGTGGCCCTGGATCGCAGCCAACATCCCTGACACCACCACCATGCTGCCAGCAGATGAAAAGCTTGTTTCACTTATTTGGTGCATATTTCATATTCTATATGCATCTGACGGATTACACAGATACCCCGACACGACGATTTATTAGCTCAACATGATGTGTCTGTTAAATGGATGAGAACCTTTAGTTTTCACAGTGGACGGCTGCAGAGTTCAACCTTTAGGCTGTCAAACTGGATCTGAGGAGTAGACATTTTTACATCACTGCTGTTAAAGGTAAAAAGACTGTCGCCGGGGTTTCCTTCGCCATTAAATTATTTGGTACGTTAACCACGGAGCCTGTTGTCACCTCAATCCTGTTCCTGAGGTCCTCCCAAAACATTAAAGTTTGGTACATTATTCGGACCGCTCGAAATGCAACCTTTTTATGAATGCTGCTTTCAGGCTGTCCTGCTGATAGACAGCTGAAATAACAAGTGCGAGGATGAGAGGCAACGTGCCAACGATGGCAGTAAACAGATGAGCAAGCACACAAACATGGGTGGAAAAAAAAAATGCACAACTTAAAAATATTCACAAAATCAGCCTCACGAATGTTTAATAAGAAAAAGAGAACGCGTGCCATACGTTTGTTAGACCTCGAGGATAAACACGGTTGTTATGCTGAGAATCACTAAATGTAAACAAACTTTTGTGTTTTAACATGGAAGCTCCACAGGGTTGCTTCAATAATGGCTGCATTCCTTTTAGGTGTTCTGCTCGTTGACTCATCGGCATGGATTAACTGTTTAATTTCTTAAGGGATCACGGGGCGATATCAGACAGAAGCTTTAAGCTTGTTTTCATCTGCGTTTCCCTGGGAGGTTATGATTAAGCCATTCGCACAGTGACAGAAAAGCACTACATTAACCAAAGAAGAGAAACAGAACACAAGATACATGCAAGGTAATGCACGTTTTGAAACGTAATGCAATTTACACTGACAGCCAAGAATCCGTGTTTAACATTTGATCACACCCTCTAGTTTTATAATAATGACTCATTAAATAAATCACTCAAAATTAGGTGTAGCTGATGCAGAGGTCCCACTCCACATCTGTACCTGATTATTAAAACATGTTGTTGTCTTTCGCCTTCACGTTCTTAATTAGATTATTTTTTCCGATTTGTCCACTTCTATCTCAGTCTCGGAATATGAAGTACCAATTGTCCGTTTTGTCCTGCTGACAAGAATACTATAAACCTATCTATCTATCTATCTATCTATCTATCTATCTATCTATCTATCTATCTATCTATTATATTCTCTGTACTGGACCATGAACTGTCCTGGGTCCTCCCTCTCTCTGTCCCCTGGCTGTCAGAGTCTGACTCCAGTTGTTTGGATCCAGGTCTTTGTCCTCCATGACAGCTGTACCCTCTTCTTGTCTCTCTCTCCTTCTGTGTGAGCTTGTTCCTTTGTCTTTCGTGAGCTTTGTTCTCATGAGTCTGTCTACTAACTCCCAAGTTTCCATGGTGAGATGGAGATCAGCTGACTCAGGTCTGTTTGACAGCGCCTGAAGTTGCTCAGCATCCTCCAGAATCATTATTCCCATATGTTTTCAATCTGTCTATACTTTTGTCATACCGACTGTCCATACTGTAATTTTATGATGTTGATCATTTGTGTATCTCTTACATTTTACTTAACCAAATCAAGTGTCTACGGATAGAAGGTGTTGTTTGCTGTAGGGATTGTGAATCTGTACATTTTCTGATTTGTGATATTCGGCCGTATTAGTTCCTAGAACATGATCATTTCTGTTGTACCAGGACCATCAATTCAACCGACCAATCGTGATGTCATAGCTTTGAGACTTGGACTACTGTTGTTCCTTCAACATCATAATCAGTGTTGCTCCGGGATCATCATTTCAATGTACTTTTGTAAGTGACAAAAACCTCACCCGAAGCAAGCTGTTTTGACTCAGTGCGTTAAGTATGGCGCTCTCATCGAAGAAACTTGAGTTAATGTTCTGTTTATAACACAGTATTGTTCTGTTCACTTATTATCTTTACACTAAGCTCACTTATTTTGTTGTTTCTTTTCAGTTTTTAGTCACTGTTTGGTTAGGTTTAACGGGACTAAAAGACTTGTTCGAAGCAAGAAATATACTTGGTTAGGAAAGCATGCTTTGGGTTAAAGTACAAGCTTTCAAAACATCAAACAAGTGTTTTAAAGGATTAATTCTCTCACATGCATATTTTGCCTGTCTTCTTTCCCATTTCGCCAAGTTGTGATATAACAAAACCAGACCAGTTTCAGTGATGGTTCCGAAGCGGCGTAATTTATGATGTTGTAGGAAGATTGCAGTGATATCAGATGGGTCAGTGTATCGCAGACAATTTAAAAGTAGTGACACCTGTATAGAAAAGAGCCGTCATTAATGTTATTAGTTGTACGTGTGCTATTTCTGCCATTGCAAGTCTCGACCTGGCTGCGATCAAGAACAACATCCAAACAACATTAACTGGCAGTTATGTTTAAGGCATTTTTATTTTAAGCATCTTGAAAATATAAATGATAAAAGGAAATTGAGTCCTGTGGCTAATTACTATTTAATATTTAATTTTGAATAAGGAAATTATAACTATATGGCCTTGTGATGCCAAAACCTCATCAAGTATGGACAGTAGCCTTCCAAATCAAAACCAAGAATGTTTGTGAATGGACTCCAGAAGTCATCCTACTTCTGCCGATCAATGATATTGATTGGCTGTCAATGCCAGGGAGAAGCCACGGATTGTGCAGCCTGACATGACAAGGTCTCCAAAAACACTCGAAAATGCAAATAATGACTTTAACATTTTAAGTGGTTTAGGAATGCCAGTTTATGCTCATCTGTTGAGGTTTTAGTGTAAACTTAAAAACAAAAAATCATTAATGCATGAATTGTTGGAGCTATTCCCAGTTACTCCTCAGAAATCCTTTGACAAATTGTGCAGTCAGTGAGATCCTTAAAGCACAACAACTAGAAGGTGTTTATAATTCTCTTCAGCCCAACAAAAACAAATGAGTGTTTGTGTTTTTCTGTATGTCTTTCTAACCGTGCTCAGATGTGTGTCCAGGACATAATTGGTGGAAAATGAGACACAAGAATACATTAAAAAAAACACTTCAGTCGCAGCAGTGTGCTGAGTCTGGGCTGACAGGAGCTCTGGAACCAGTCACAATAGAGGAAGATTAGAAGATTGCTTTATTGTCAATGTAAGGCAATTGAAATACGTCTTTACGGATATCCCTCCTAGTTACACTTACATTCGTCCTGACTGAGCCGATTCAGAAGTGGACGGCTCTGAGTCCACCAGGTCACACCCGACATTAGAATGTGTCTTGACTTGACCAGAGTTACCACTTGTGATCGGATTGCACTTCATGCAGATAAGTGCACCCAACACTGGGACAAACAGACACAGCGTTTTTTTACACAAAGGCAGAAAGTATAACGTTTGTAACAAGAAGGTCCCGAATAGCATTTCACAACATCCATAAAGTTTCTTCGGACTCAACAGCCCACAAAATTAAGCAATTTTTTAAGGGAGTCTGAAGACTTTTTTTCACTGACGACAATGAAGTAGCCTTTGTTATGTCTACTGTCAATGAAATGTTGCTAGCTGCGACACAATTCTCTATTAAACATTTTTGTTCCTGAAACCACTCTATCATGTCTGAAGAATGACGTAATGGACATCTACTCTCAATAATATTAAGCCTTTACTTGAACAGATAGCTGCAGCCAGCAGCAGCGCAATACGACTTGAAAAGGCTACGGATTATGCATTATGTCTCCATGTGTAAAATATTCTCATTTATTGGTGAGTATTTTGACCTCATGTTCAGGTTAATGTATTTTCTCTAAATGTGTTTACAACATAGTAAGTGAGCTAATTTCTCCTTTGTCGCATCGTTCTAATTTTTTGCTTTCTTTTTCAATTTTCCGTTTCATTAGCTTTAGAGCACTTTTAGCTTCAGCGCTATTATGCCCATTCTCTGTGTTTTCCTTCATAACATATTCTTATTCTTTTGAATAAGACTTTTGAATCTTCTTCAAGAGTGATCACTCATAATTCTACCTTGCATAGCAACCTATAGCTGCCCGGATCTGCAGTGAAGCCTTTGACAAAGTGTTATTTCAGTGAATTACAGAGATTTCTCTTTGAACTAATAGATGTCTCCCTCCAGCCCCTCAAACCATTATCTAACATGGACAACTTAAGGTGCAAACCCATTACTTTTCAGTGGAGTGGTGCTTGCATCCAAGGTATTTAACACTGACGCACACTGGGATAGAATGCAAGTTCAGTCGTTGAGTGTATTCTATTGAGAAAGTTGTAGTGATGGAATAAATTTTTCTTCTTTGCATTCAGTCTTGTATTGTGGCACCTATACAAACAATAATATCGCCACATTCTGACTAGAACACAGCTTCCCTCTTTCTAACAGCCAAGAAAAGCCACCTTCAGTTTGTTTGCTGGAAGCTTGTGTAGTTCACCAGCAACAACTATTCATGGGTGAACGACGGAAACGCTCCTTTTTTTAAGGCAGCAACAATGTATGTAGTGCAACTACAAGGTCTTTGACGGTCTCTGCAAGAGGAAAATAAATAGAGATGTAGATGTTTGCATGGGGGGGTGTAGCTGGCTTATGCACGCTCATCTTAATGGAGAAAAACAACCCTTGACCTTCATCACAGTCGTAGTCACACTTGACAAAGAGCTCGGGCTGAATTCACTTTTAAAAGTCATTGTGTCGGTAAAGGTAATGTTACTATTGAGTTATTCCACTCATCAATAAAACTATTTCAAAGAGCTATCTGTTTACCTCAGGCTGGGTTAGAGTGTTTTTAGTTTGCTTTGTTTAGACGGAAATTTTGAAAGATTCGAATGACATTTGACTTAGTATAGTATAAACTAAAAAAAAAAGTCAGGTCAAAACTGTGAATGCATAAAAACATGAAAGGGTTTCAAGGACAGATATACTTTGAAGCTGAAATAGAAGCTATGAATTGACACCGACTAAATTCAAACCACACGCCAATAGTTTTCTATTGCCAGTATAGTTTTCTCCATGACCAAAATCTGATATATTTTCTAGGGGTGCCCAATGTTTCCCTTATAAGACGATTTGATACACATCTAAATATGTGGGCTATGACAGTTCAGGGAGGATGCATTTTTAATAGGGTATCCGGTGTGATTCGATGTGGTGCGATGTGATGCGGCACGAGTTGATGCGATATGATGTAATCTAATAAGATAGTAATTAATTTTCCATTGTAAATCAAATAAAGCTTTTTTATATATATAAAAGTGGCAGCACTTGGGGTTCCCTGATCTTTTAATTAGTGTATCTGATATACTTCATTACAAACCAGTGAACCCCACTGTCACTTAATGGCACGGGGGGAAGCAATAAAAGTGAAATGTCATTTCAAAACCACACCAAGGATATCAGCAATAAGAATGATGATTAGTTGCACTGTCAGTGCCAATCATGATTGTGATTATGACTTTTGCAATAGAAAAAAAATACTTACAGTACAAATATAAACTGACGTGTATAATGGAAACATTAAAGTCAGCCTTAATATTACTGAGAAATGTTGTGCCCAGTCAAGTTTTTATCTAAATATCTTGAGCCAGTTGCTTGGAATACTGCATTCACACAATCTCGGCAGACTGGGAAGACTGGGACAACCATCCATTATTCTGATATTGGTGCGTGTGCGCATTATTCAAAGATAGCTAACCCCACTGCTTGCCTTCCAGTCCATATATGTAGACCATTTACCCTAAATCTGTGGTTCTTAAAGTGGGGACCGGGGACCCTTGGGGGTCCTTGAGGGGATTCTGGGCATTCCCAGCAAAAAAAAAGGGAATATTTTATTTTCACCAATTGCAAGCGATACAGTATGTGTGCTACTGGGGTAATAATATTAGTTACACTGAGACATCTATTCGAGGTTTGCCACCACTAGCTAACATAAGCCTACTTGGAGTATTGATGGTAGACCAAGAAAGGCTATGGCAGCAATTGCACAAATTGAGTCTCGGTGTGTCTTATTGCACATGAACTCAGTGATTCCCTAATATAAAACGTTTGTTTTTTTTTCTTTAAAAGTTGTAGTCCTGCTTTGAAGAAAACATCATAATTATTCATAAATGAATAACAGACTGACCATCATCTTTGTGAGGGGAAAAGTACAATAATTCCTGGTTACAACTTTTTGAGTTTTCTTTTTTTCATTTGCAAAATAGCTACATTAACCTTTTAAACACCACAAAAAAACCAAAAAAAACCCTGAATGCTCACTCGTCCACATCCATATTCAAGATAATTCCAGATGAATCTATACATTATAGGCAAAACACTTTTGTTGAGAGTGGAAATATTCCTGAGTCAAATTTGCTGCCAGAATGCCTCCCAGTCCACCAAATTAGAGACCCTCTTATTTGACTGTGAGATATTTCCTGGATTAAAGATGGCATGCAACCTTACTCTAAACATTAATCGAACAGAGGGCTTTCAAATCTGGCATTTTACCGTGGGAAAAGACATACTACTTTGCTGTCATGTGAATGAATGGGAGAGGCATTTACTGACAAAGAGGTGGCCTTTTCCCTTCGCCGTGTAATTCCAAGGCGAAGATTGTAGCTTTATCAAACTCTCTGAATGGCTAAATGCAATAGCCCAACACTCTGAAAGTGCTCATCATCACAGCGTGACAGGAAGGGAATAAGGGAGGAGAGAAGGAAGCAGGAAACAAGAACATGATTTGAGGGAAGGGGATTGCAGCTGGAATTAATATTGAAAAAGAAATGTCCATGGGAAATAATAAAAATTCATTTTCTAACATATATACATGATTAAATTAGATTCAAGGCAAACTGAAAGACAAAAAAAAATAAAAATCTTGTTTGTCTCTCCGTTCGACAGTCTGAGCGGTTGTTAACATCCCCTCCCCTCCTTCGGCAGACGGGGTGAAAGGTATCCGCTGCTCCCCGGGACAGAGGAGACCTCATTTTTATATGTGAACGGCTGTGAACACCGCTGAATGACACACTACAAAGGTTGGATGTGCCGCTGCCCTTTCTCTCTTAAATGGTACGTTGGCATTTAGCTTCGCACGTGTCAGCGGAACACACACCTCTCAAGTATTTGCACCCAAAATGTGTGAAGGTGTGTGTGCCCACATCAACACAGAGGATTTTTATCTGTTTCCCCGAAACAGTGCGTGTGAGGGAGGGAGAGAGGGACAGAAGGGGGGATGATAAGACAGAGAGGAGCAAGAGAGCATATTCGCATGCACATTACATTTCACAGAAAGACAATTTACATTTTGAGTCCATATTATGTTAATTTTGAGTGGCCTCTCCAGATAATTCTATTACACAGATAGCTCTCCCATGTCGGCCAGGGCAGAAACATCATTCCACCCTGGAACACACACCTGCTGACGAGCGCCGCAACATGACGGAAAACAAGGGCTAAAGGCAGGTGGGTGTGTATCGGAGTTGTGTTTTGGTGTGTGTGTGAGAAAAAGGATGTGTGTTCACGGGGGCCTGTAAAGAGAAACTTATCTAAACGACTTGTGATCCACAGAAATGGTTTATCAGTTTCTCTTTTAATACAGGATGTGCTGCCAGTGAGTGCGGCGCACAGTATTATAGCTTCGAGGAAACCATATCGCTGCTGAAATCCCACAAGCTACCAAACCGCTGTAATTCTCTGTCATTCTCCGACAATCCTCTCCTGGCTCAGCACTGCCGACTGGGAGGATAGAGCTCGGGATTGCATAAAGTTGAACAGATTTGTATCTGTTTTTTTTTTTTATTTTACATGACTCATGAGCAAACAAGAATCTAACTTAGCTTTCAACATTTGCTGTCTAATCAATTCTAAAAATATACTTACAGTAAGTTTTCCTGTTCAGTATCATTATAGCTTTTTTTTTATTTCTTAGCCATACAGACAACGGCTGTATTACTGTTAACCTTATGCGTCACACAAGAGCAGCTGATTTTCACCCACCACATTCTGGATTGTGTCTGACAGAGTGCTGCAGGGATGGTGTCTTTTCGTAGGCCACCCTGGAAGTTAGCATTGATGTGGTTCCTTGAACACAAGTAAGATAGAATCACCAGAAATAAAAAGCTAACGTTGGGCTACAGACAAACTACGCCTCGGCAATGTGTCCTCAACATCAGAGTACCACCAATAAGCTTCCTACTCCACTATACTATATGCATGCCACAGTAGTCATGTTGCACAGTGTACGGGCGTACACGTACTACAATACTTTCCAATAAATTTTACGCATAGCAGCAGTGCCAGCAACAGGGTCGCAGCACAGAGTGGCAATAGTCACATTTTTCTTGTAATTCTGAAGAGTAATATCGGTAAGTGCCGAACCCACATCACACATTGCACCAGCCTACTTCATATGAAATGTCAACATGTATTTCGCGAGTTAAGCGCTTTACATGTGAAACTACAGCTTGCATTAACAGTAATTTAACACAGTGCTCCAGCGAATGTCTTTTACTTGTTAAAGCCCAGCCTTATTGGTAACACTGGTCACCACTTAAGTTGCTGGGAAAATGTCATCCCGGCTGCAACCACATATACTATAATCAGTCAACAAGTTGTAAATTTGTAGACAGGATATTCCTTCTGTAAAAGCAGACCATTGAGTAGATGAGACATTGTATTTGGCATAATTATGGTTAACGGCCCTGACAACCTCTGTCATCTTATTTAGCCACTTGTTGGCAACCATCTGTTTTAAAACACATAAAAGCTTCAACATTCACAAGTGGGGTAAATTCTGACATATTTTATGTCGTAGAAAAAAACTTGAAATGACTTTGTCCAATGAAATGCTAATTAATCTTTAGGTTTTAGGTTTCACGCATGACTCTATTATCCTTAGGTCTGTTCAGTTTGGATATACTTTTACGAGCATACCAGAAATGTAAAAGCACGGATGCATGAACTCTGCAGCAGGTTTTACATTTTGTGGCTTGTTGATCTTGTGGTTTTAACATGAAAAGATTGGCTTTTTACTATTTACATAAGAAATAATAAGAATCTCCCCTTTGTTTGTTCAAACATGGTGTTGTCGTCGATCGCACCTACCCTTGCTCTAACTGTAATCCTAAAATCCATTTTCTCTGAACCTTGCCTTTAACTGTCAGACAATTCTGTTGTGTCTGTCTAAAAATAAAGTCCAAGCACCTCACGTTTCTCAGTGGCCTGTCAGAGGCCACTTTCTCTGGCCCCTCCATCTCTCTGAGCAAGTAGGGATCATTAATGAAGTGGCCTTCTCATGGATATTGACTAGCCTGTCAGCTGGCCTGCCACACTCACTAATAGGAGCCATTGGTCTTGGCTTAAGACCTGACAGAGAGGCTGAAAAGGAAGAAAATGAGTGAGCATGTCCCTTCACCTCAAGATGGGTTTTGGCTACGGCCTTCAGCTAGCAAAGTTTGAGTTTGAGTTGGAAGCAGCCAAGGTTTTGCCCCTTTAAAAGTGTAGAAAACTTCCCACACTGGAAAAGAAGGGAGAGGAGGGAGGTGAAAAACGCCATCTGATAATGCCAGGATTGCTTGTAGAATGTAAGCAAAGCCACAGTGGGTGTCGTCGGAGCACAGCAAGCCAAGGAGAGCTCATTAAAATAGATGTGATGGTAAATTGGCACTCTTTAGAGCCTGAGGGTTTTCTAGGACTTTTTTGTGTGAATTTAAGTAATAATTTGTGCCATTTTCTTATGAATAAATGGCCATGTATCACTGGCTGATGCAAGAGTGGTTCAGTGGAATCCATGTCATTCAGTCCAGTTCATGAAAAGGGGGTTGAATTTAGCTGAAAATGTGCTGTTCTAAACTCTAAGTATACAGAAAATGAAAAGTGCTCAATAGATATAAAGAGATTTTTAGTTTTGTTTAAAAACAAAAAACAAATAAAAAGGCTTTATCATGAGCATGCACAGCCACTATATCCAAGTAGTAGTGGATTGAACCTGCAAGAGATAGATCCAAGTTGCCACTAGGGCTATGAATGAGAAAAAGAGAATGTGAATGTATTTGTTGCAATTTTGAAGTTGTGTACTTGGTCAGTGACATTTAGAACCTGAAAAGCATTTAAATGCTATCACATTAGCAATGTTTTATGTTCAGCCCACTACATTTTCCTGTCAAAAAAGAGAAACAGAGCATCTTTCTGTGGGGTCAGATCCCTGATGCAAAACAGTCACTAATATTTTAGTTTAACCTGCAATACAGAACATATGCTTATGGAGCACTTTTTACCACAAATGTAGAGGATTGTGATCTTCATGATCTGGACTACAATGAATAAGTCATTTTAAAAGATTAGCCTGAATTATTTGTTTACAGTTACTGCAGCCTATGTAGATTACAATTAGAATCTACGTGAATATCAGCTTTACTATGCAACAGTGTCATTGGTTCTGTCAATTGTCTAACTTAAATTAACTTGTACGTATCAAGCAAACTTATGTTAGAGGTGGGAATCACAAATGACCGTGCTGTATTGAATCATGATGTTCAGTTTGGTGGTTTGCAGATGCTGAATATCTAAGTGAATGCACCATCGCATACAGGCACTACAGTATGCACAACAGCAAGTAAACTCATCACCGTTCAAATGTATTTGGTAAACATAACAGTAAACAAAAAAATACATCTGTTTAAATCTTTAGTTTGCATCAAAAAATGCAAAGAAATGTTCGACTCCACTCAAACTTGATATAAAGGCATATTGTGATGTTGGTTTTAGATGAATAACACACCAACTGCTGTTCAATCCAATGAACCCTAAATGACAGACAAGGCACACTAAACAAAATACCATTCTGTCTCTTTGACCCCAGCTCTAAATAACACTTCTTTAATGAATGCGGGATGGAATGTTTCGCTCATTGAACCTATCATTGCCGGCTGCATGTGCCAGGCCAGATACAGTAGATCTTACATGTCTCAGCATAATGACAGAGTCATCCCCAATCACTATCATTTCTAATGTGATATATGTGGACTGTAAATTTTGTGGGTTACGATGTCTGAGATGAGTACATTTTTTATTTTTTATTTTCTTTCGGCGGTCACACAATATCAATCAACGCTTTGCAGGCAAGCGGGAAAACTTTAAGAAAGATGTTGGGATGAAGGAAGAGCTTTAAATGAGTCAGTGTGGTATAACACCAACTTGCTCTTTGTAAACCAAACACTCCATGTATTTGTGTTTCAGTTTACTGTGCTCAGTACCACAACTTCCACAGCAACGTGTCATATTTGCTGATGACATACTTTTTTTTTCTGTATTTTGTGTTGTTTCATAATCCTTATCCTTAGCTGCATTAATCTGTACATTTATATGAACGATTGACCTAATGACTGTGTAACGTGTGCAATTTTGCTGTCGATCAACCCACAGAGAATTAATCCCCGAGCATTAAATCATCCTTCTGCGCATTGATTTGGTTTTACGACTCAGAATTTAAGGTGCCTTTATTTTGAAAGTATAACCACATGTATTATGTGTAACCTGACCACTGAATGAGACTGTGGTGTTTTCACAGTTTGCCATTCTACTGGGTGGATTGCTAGTTGTGTAAAAAGCACTTGTTTTCTGGCTTGTTTGCTAGTTCACAATTTAGTAGTTTGATATCTTGGCTGTTTGGGGCAAGAAAGCAAGTGTCTATAAAATCACCCCACTGCTGCAACTACGGATTACTATGGATCCCACTGTAAAACTCATCTTTTGGAGCCACTCTTCGCAGCCTCTTCACTGCCACAAGAGGTCAGTGTGTTTACCGGGGAAACTACAGCTCACACTAAACTGTATCTGCTTGCAGTTTGTTTTACAGACCAACTAGGCTACAGTGGAAAGTCTTCTTGTTTAAAACTTTATGGATTTATTTAGCATGGAGTTATAAAGTACTGGAGTGCAAGAAATGCAGTGGGATCTATAATGACGCGCCTGATAAGCTGTTGCTGATTAGCTCACTCTGCAAATTTGTCCTGTAATTTTTGCTCCGAACACTGCCTTTATCCTCTCTATTCCCTCATGAATGAGATTTTTATAAAGCTTAGGAAAATGCACAATTGTTGCGTATGCTGAAACATTTTAACACCTCAGTCTGTGTTTAGTAGATAATAGAATTTTGCAATGGCCAGAGGCAACTTGCGGTCACATTCACTCGTGTCTGGCATTGGCTATACGCGAAGAAACGCCACCTCTAAAATGTATAATGTGTTCAGTCTGATCACACCTTTAAAGTGTCGGTCAGAGCATATTTGATTATTTATTATTTGAGTTAAGTCATTTTAAGAATTTAGGAAGAAGCTATTTATTGTTGGAAATATTGAAATAACTCAAATTAAAGTTTGTCATATTCACTCTATTTAGGAGAGCGGTGTTTACTGAGCGAGTATTACAATTTGGTTTCGGTTTAAACTCCACTAAGAGTGTGTGGAATAAATTGACTTTGTTTATCCATTTATCCCTTTGAGTCTAAGTTGTTTTCTTCCAAGCCATCAACGTTTAAGTTTCCATTCAGTAGGTACATAAGCTTTTAACAAATAAAAACCAGGCGTTTAATTTTCAGGACATTTTCATTTGCATTTGACCCTGAATGCAACTGAAAAACAGCCGCAAGCCATCAAGTCTTAAAAAGAGAAACAGCCTGATGTAAGAGAAGGCGACAAGAAATCAGGGACAAAACCAGCCAAAATAAATAAATAGACTTTTAGGAAGAGCAAGGCTTGACAGGAAGTAAGGAAGGTGCTGCAAAGGTTAGTTTGCTGGCCTTTCTACAGTAGATCACCAGGTGTCTGCTGATGGGAGGGTCCCTGAGCGGTGTAGGGCTGAGTTAGTGTGGGTGTGTATGTGTGTGTGTCAGGGAAGGGAAAGGCTGATGAACTTCACTTTCTATTAGCAGCCGACAGGGGCTCGCCGGCTCGGTCGCCAATCAATAGGCTGAAGGACAAGGATGTCAGAGAAATGAAAGACCCCTCGCTTTCCGACTGGCTACGAAAGAAGAAGAGGGGGAGAGGAAGGAGGGAGGGCTGAGGACAGAAATGGAGTGAGATGACAATATGAGAGTGTGAGAAATATGCAGAGATGGAAAAAAAAGGAAATAAGGATAAATGTAACAGAGATTGTGTGTGGATGTATGAGTTTCTGCATGTGAAGGCTAAGTTGTTCCGTGTGAGCTGTCAGTGTCAGAGGGGTGAGGAGGTTATCACGCCGAGGCAGAGTCTTTCCCCTCTATCTTCAACTCTTTGTCTGATCTCTTACAGGAACAGCATCCCAGGAGGTCCATAGCTCGCATTGTGCAGACACAGTGGAGGGCCCCCGGCAGGTCCAGAACCATCTGCAGGTCACACAATGTGAATAGGCCTTTCCTATCGCCACTCAGATAATCCTGGAGAGTGAAAAGCATTCAAGACTCCTGATGACTCCGGAGCAGCGGAGCATGACACAGTGTTTCTCAACTGAGTTTGAATTGCGCACATACATGGAGAATGATAGCCTGGAGTCTGGCCACAGCCGTGTAAAAATCTGTATTTTGTTGGTGGTGAAAGTGACTAGAGGCAGTCTGAACCTTTTCAAAAGCTTCCTTCCACCCTGAAGCTACTCTCAGAACATTACAGGAAATATACAGGAACATAAGCCACAGTCAGAACACAAGATTTTCAAAAGTAGGATCGGATCAGTGTGCTTTTCACGCTTAACAGCTCTCTGTCTTGTAAACAGGAATCCTGCATTCATTCTCCTTTGCACACCACATGACTGATGAGAAGCAAGGTTCATACTGGCACATGAATGTCATGCTCCAAGCAGTCTGAACTGTTTGTGTGTTGATTTGCAGGAAAAACAATTAAAAAAATATATATTAAAACAATCAAAACAAGGTAGAAAAAGGATAGGGTTTGCGGGCAGCGAGACGGTCTTTTTTGGCAAAGAGAGCTGAAAGTAAATCAGTATATCTGCAATGAAAGTCTGTCTGCTTGTATTGTAGTTCGGTGAGGACCAACTGGTTACAGATACTGAAAAGTTTCTGTGTATGCCAATGTAATCTGATAGAAACTGCATTATTGTGGCCGCTCCATACAAAGAGATGCACGAGAAGACCAGCTGTGGCTTGATCCGACCCGTCCGACCTGTCAGCGTCTCATCCAGATATTTAGCCTGCTTGATAGCCAGTCCTGAATTAAATTGTGAAGTGGGGTGATAATTCCTCAGAGTAACACTTTACATGTAATCTTTGAATCAAACCTTTCACACAAAGTTTGATTAGTTCAGCTTTTAACATTTTTACTATCCACTTTTCTGCAGAGGTTTTTTTTTTAATCTGTTTTCAGCCGTCCCTTCACATGTAAAACGGTCAAAAAGCTAAGGCATGTGTAATATAATTCCAAGCAAGATTTGTAGGTTTGTAAGATTTTGTAAGATTTGTCATCAGAGCTGTTGTAAATGTAAATGTTAAACTACATATGTAACACATAACATATGTAAACTAGATTGAATAGATTAGATATAGCAGATTTGAAACTGTGACTCTCTCAGCAGGTCTCTGTTGAAAAAAAGAGATAATTGTGAGAAGGGGACTAACCTGGTTAACAGTGGGTTTAACAAATAAACATAACGCGTCAGAGACCAAGGTCAGGGAAGTATTTTCAGTGTCACAAATTCCTGTCTACTAAACAGTGGAGCATTTCTCTGAGCTTTGTTGCTGTGCACTTTCGAGATTACACACTGTTTTGTGCTATTAAGACAGCCCTTGAGATATGTGATATTCAATGAACAGTGATAATTAGTAAATGCATTTACACGACACTATGACTGTTTTTGAATGAGAAACTGAATAATGTGTAAATAAAAAAAAATACCATGAAAACACAAAATGTTTCCCCTCCACATAAAGAGGTGGGATCATCTTTTCAGATGTAAAAACACTTTTTGTTTTTTGTTTTTTTTCAAGCAAATCCTGACATCAATATTTCTCCTACGATATCCTGGATGTGAGTGCACATCAGCCTGTATGAATGTAACACAACAGCCTTTCCTCCGGCCCTGTCCTCCTGACTAAAAGCCTTTTTGACATGAATTAGCATGTCGTCCTTAAAAGGTAGACGGGTCCAATTTTCCTCTGAAAGGTCTGTCTCTAATAGGTACTCCTTCGAAAATTCCAGCCTGATCTAACCTTGAATAAAGACCTGCATACTTTCTTTTTTTCTCTTTCTCTTTACTACCGTCTTCTCGCCTCTTTCTCTCCCCTCTGTGTAAAAAAAATAAATAAAAAATCATAGAAATACAACACCAGCAGAGGAAAAAAAAAACAACAACTTGTCATATCAGGGCTTATATTAAAAAAAAAAACACACACACACAACAACAAAGATTTCATTTCCATAATGCATTCTAATGGATGGGCGATGTGTTTCAGCAGGTGAGACCAGAGGGCAAAGGCTTCCCAGACAAACACAACAATAAACCTGACAAGCACCATTATGCCGTAGATATTACAGGCTGTTAGGGAATGGAAATGATGATAATTAGTTAATTCAGCTATAATCTCATTTGTTTGGCCTCACCTTTTGCTAATGCGACTTTGACCCTGACGCTTGAACGTTCCAAGCCGCATAAATGTGAGTGCCAGGATGCTAATTTAGCAGGTATATGTGCTGGCTGTTGCTCTGCTGTCGGGATGGATGTAGGTTTGTGTGATACAGTATGTGCCTTAAAGCTGTTTGTTTGTTGTTAATGATGTCTCTTTGTGATCGTGGGGACATTTTGAGGCTTTATGTGATGATCATTGTTTTTATTTTTTTAACCAGCTGCATCATTAAACATTTCTGGATTGGTACATTTCTGAAAGGTCATTTATGCAGATATACACTAGGGTTACGGACAAATATAAACATGAATTATGCTCTAAACCTATACGAACAGCATACATGTTTTGTTTTTTTTGCGGTCATTTTCCACTTTCACCTGATCAACACAATTTCCTACAAAAGATTTCACCAGATTTGTTGTCAGTGTTGCGCAGTAACGTATCACTTATATATTACTATCATATTTCACTTTTCCCACTGAGGAGTTGTGTAAGGAATTGCAATTTCAAAATCAGAAGTACAATTACAGTTACTATAATAAGTAATGCAGCCTCACTGAATTGCCATAATGCAATTTGTTTTTTGTCCTAGGTAGGCTGTACATGAACATGCGGCAGGTCAGGGCAGGTCGCTATTAGCCATAAAAACCCTGATCGATGGAGGATGGGAGAGAGAGGTCTGTAGTCTGTTGACAAACTTGCGCAAGCGGCAAATGATTTCAACGGCAAAAAATACAATGTGTAAATTACCAAAGCATCTGATACAGCAGCACAGCAATGTGAAAGTTGTTGATTAAAAAACCCTGCTGCCGGCAATGAGGCGGCTACTACCAGTGAAGCACTTTCAATCAAGTAACAAATAAAGAGTAACTTAACTTATTACACTTCCAAAGTAACTTGTCCAACACTGTTTGTTGTGTATTATAGGATACAGCTTGACTGTCCGTGGATGGACTGTGTCAAAATTGTGGAACAAAATGACCCAGAGAACTTCTGCTATAGTTGTCTCTTTTCTTTTAATAGCCACCTAAACCGATTTCATTTGACTCTTTACTCACTCCCATTTCATGCTCAATCTTCCTTTTTTGGAAACAAAGTGACTGGTTCACATTGCATTATTATGTAATACGCAATTATGGACTGATTATATCAGCTCCCTAATTTCTTTATTGTACACACTTCACACCAAGGTAACATATGTCTGGTTCCCCTCCCATTATCTCCGTGTCTCCTCTCAGTCACAGACTTCACAGCAATACATTTATATACATAAGCTTTGCAAGATCCTCTTGAAAACCAAAGAAGATCAAGGAATCCTGACTGTCACAGACTTTGCTCCACAGTCCCCTGACCTCAACCTCATTGAACATTTATAGGGCCACGCCAAATCAACCGTGTAATAAGTTATTACTTTTTTAACCAAGTAATTTTCTTGGTGAAATCAATAAAAAAACAGATAGATATAGCACCCTGTCTTTATGTTAGATCCCTGGAACACCCACAAACATGGACAAAAACCCAAGCACACATTTCTATCTTCAACATTGACCGTACTGAGAACAGAGTCACACACTTGCATGAAAAATTCACATGGATGCACACAAACACATTTTTTTTAATCTGTTTTCTACGTATACTCTACCGTGACGACATACACAGAGTGTGCGATGGACAATGTCATGCTTTGAAAAGACACATTCACAGGTAGACACACACCCTTGTAAAGCTTTGCACATGCTTTTACCTCTATCATAAAGGCTTACACATGCTGAACACAAACACACTTGCACACAGAATCAAAGCGGCACAAATAAGTACCTTCCTTGCACATATCTCCACACTGTAATCTGCTGTTGACCAGGCACATTCCTTCAGCCCGGGCCACAGCACATGGCGCTCAGTCTCCTCTCTAATAAATGCTCCATAGGGGCTGGGCAGCGGGCCAGGGTCCAGGCAGGGGGCTGGTCGGGGCCCAGCCATGTTGACGTTATATGTGCATGTGTGTGGTTAGACTCAGGGAGTGTAGACGGCCTTTCATCCCATGCCAGCCCCAGCCGGGTGTGAGCAGGGGCTGAACTTCAGGATTTATACCTCTGGTTCCCTGGGTCATATATTGCGAACCCAGAATGCCGGGATGGAAGTAGCAGTTTATGATCCACGTCCCACTGAACCACCAGCGGATGTGGGTCCTAAAATCTCCCTCTGTGTCTGTCCTCAACCCCATTGGTATAGGAACAATTTATGGAGACAGTCTCAGATTTGCTGAAATCATACATGAAGCTGCATGAGGAGTCTGCCGAGTGAAAACGTTGCTGATGGGCATGTGGATTCATGGATAAAATCTGACTGTGGCCTAGATGTTTTCTATGGTGTAGATGGTTTCTATGATTTCCCAGATAGTCAGCTGCAGATGAACGGCTACAGGTTCCCCACTGAGTGCTGACTTTTCAGTCTACCCACCGCTGCTGCTGTTGGTTGCCACTTCACCGCATTGGGCTGACTTTGCAGCCGGTACTGTGGTTGATGCTGCTGGCTTCTCACATCACTTCCCAGCAGTTTTGTGCGTCCTTTTGTGCTGGAGAGTCCCAGTTCAAGCGTCACTGCCTCAGATGACCGCACCACAAAGCTACCAGTTTTACAAGCACAAGGACATGCTGATCTTACCCGCGGTCCATAATTTTTTTCACACAGTCGATTCAGATTTAAAAAAAAATCTGAATTGCAATTCTGAAAGGATTATGATTGGCCTAGTTGGCCCTTCCTCGCACACAGTCATTAAGCCACAAATCTGAGCACACTGACTAAACAAAGGCTGGCCACCTGTGAGAGAAAGGATCTCTTTCTTCTTTACCTGTGTCATTGAGTGTCAGTGAGTTGGCTCAAACCATTTGCATTGGTCAGCCTTGAGGGAAAATTTTTTGGAGCTGAAGGAAAGGACAAAGTCAGGAGACCTTCAGCATCATGGTATCAGTAATAAACATGCGGTTAGCAGTTTGGTTGCAGTTTGGTTAGGTTGAGGCACTTCAACCTTTTGGCTAGGTTTAGGAAAAGGTCATGGTTTGAATTACTGGTCTTCTGGTGAAACTCTGCCTCTTCCTGGTACAGACTTTTTTCACTCTTTACACTAGCTCACCTGATTACGACTCTGCAAATCATGCTGGAGGGGTATCTGCAGCGTTTGGCGCTTTCGCCCACTGACCAAGCTGCCATATTTGGCACACTGGGAGTGAAAACAGGCTTTAAAATGTTCGCACCCTCTTGAGTTCCACCTGGCAATCCATACATGACCACTCGTGCCGTAGTTAACAATTACTTTTATACATTTACTCAATCCTTTACTCATTACTTATAGAACTCCCATCTACCCCTTTTTTTAAAGTAATTTCTGCCCTGGTTAAGGAATGACATATATAAATATTATATACCTATAACCCTAACCCTGACATGAAAATAATTTGGGTATGAAGTTACACCCGCTTCACTTACTCTACATCTCATTACCTGAAATCACCTGAATCATTTCTTCTGTCTTTTCACCTTAAGCCTTACTTTCTCCAAAAGCCCCGCTGGTCTTCCACCTCTCTCTCCTCCTCTCCATCTCTCAGTCTTCCCCTCTGCTCCATCTTTGAACACAATCAAAGCAGCCCATCTGCACTCGCCACTGCTGCTCCAAAAACAGCGACAGGCCTGAGGAGAGGGTCCCATAATGCACCTCTCAACGACATTCATTAGCTAACCCCCACCCCCTCCTCCATTTACACATGCTGTACTCCTCTCTCGCGCCCCCTCTACCCCCATCTCTTTTGTGCTGTGATATGAATGCACTTTGATGCCTAATAAGTGGCTCTGTCCTTTTTGACATGAGCAGCCTGTGCCTGCCCCGTTCAGCCAGTAATTAGCCTGCTCTCCTTACTTAGCAGCCATGTACAAATTAGACTGCTCCGCCTCTCTCTCCCTCCCTGACTTTCATTCATTTATGCATACTGTCTGTTCCCCTTTCCTTCTCCATCTTTCTCTCTCTCTTTCGGTTGTTTTTACTTCTTTACAGGCTCTGTTCATTTCTTGCTCTCTCTCTTTCTCTTTGTTGTCTCCTCTTATCATGCCAGGTCATGTGGGAGATGAGCAAGATGTGTTCAGTGTCATTCTCCTGATGTCAAGAAGCCCTCGTCAGGGTATAAAGTTGCTGGCCCACACTAGATTAAGCTTGGTTTTTAACTCACTCTACAGGCTTACATGTAGTCACCACATGTCTTGGGAGGGCATATCATATATAGTTTATGGTACAATAATATGTTGCTCACGTCCATAATGTACTTAAAAGGGATTTTTCAAGCTTCAAAGCTTCCCAGGGACATAGATATACATCAAAAGTTAGGCATTAAGAAAAAAAGTTAAAATTGCATTTAAAAGACAACATAAACGAATCAGTTAGCAAATGTATAAAGATTTAAAGAAACTTAATTTAGATGAGAATTAAACAAAATCAAGCAAAGAAATAATTTACATATTTCAAATCAAATTATGTTTGTGATTTATTGAAAACGGTTAACGACAATGTTTTAAGTCGTTAAATGAGCTAACAGCTTTAGTGCAGGTTGCACAGGGTCACAGGAAAGGGTTTTTAGAAATGTATTAGCAACTTTTGTTTAAATGTGCTTCTCAACATTGGTGTAAATCAGAGTTGGATAGTTAGTCCCTAAAGTCACTGACTACATTAGTCACAATCACTGCTGGGGATATAGGGGGTCACATCCCTTTCAGAGAATGGAATATGGACATTTGTCTTAAATCACATTATCACTGATACACATATGCAATATACTGTAAATCAGTGTTATACTGTTAAGTTCTTAGCACTTGACTAGGGATGTTAACAGGCCCAGAAGCTTTGCTCAGATTCACTCAGAAGCAATTCAGGAACTTGTAGTTATTCAGTATGTCATCCCTATAGGATGTAAATTGGTGTACCAAATTATGAAATTTCTACCTAACTTTTCTGAAAATAACATGTGCCAGGTCAGGACTTCCATTAGCCTGTAAATGAAGATTAATGTAAGATATGGGTTGCATGACCCATATATGCCACATCTCTACATTCAATTTCACAGAGCAGGGTAAGTCTGGGGCTGAATGGGAGGTAGAAGAAATACTGAGCACACACAATAGGGACACACACAAAAACGCACACGCATACACAGAGGGCAGACACAGCAGATCTTTGTGCATAGTGTGTGTCTCCAGCTGCCCTGACGACCATCCACACAACAGGACAGCTTCATTCAGGTAGACAGCCTGTCTGTCCTCACACCCCGACCCCCCTGCCTCCTTATGCACCCCCAAATACATAGAGATGTAAATAAGTTCATGCACTTAGGGACCTTTGTTTGGGGCGCAGACACTGGAGAGGCCTGGCAATTTCTTGTCCTTTGTGGTGGCACCCCCCCCCACCCCCTGCAAGTTCACCCTCAAGTCTCTGTTTATGAAAGCAAACCTGTGTTTCCTCTCATGGAAACGAGATGCTGTTTGTGCATTTGCACGGATGCGTTTGTGTGCATGTCTGCTCCCATGGGTCCTAATGATAATGACAAATACAAATAAAAATCAGTGGTGGCACACAGTGTTCTGGTGGTACCCATTTACCCTTGTAAACATGAGTCACCAGATGTCTTTTAACACAAGACAAACTCAGAATTTGGAGCTTAGCCCAACTAAGCTACCTTATTAAGAATAAATATAAAATGTAACACATCTCTATTTTAAACAAATACGGCTGCTTTCAAACCAAGGTGCAGTGTCATATCCAATTACACAGGCGACCGATCTCAGATCGCTAATTGAAGAGGTTGAATCACTAAACATCAGGGATAATAATATATGAATTTATTTCAGAGCAATTTGGCCAACTGAAAAATAACTGGATAAATAAAAAAAGCGATATGAAGGGATTTCATAACTAAAAGCACCAGGCAATCAGCTGAAATCACGACCGTTTGGCAGGCACACAACGTCCAAAGCTTTTTGCTGTAATGGCCGGCACTATTATGGGCATTAGCCCTATTCCCTTACGAATTCAGGGCTCTGTGGTGAGATGGATCAGAAATACAAACACATACACACAAATGCATTGCTGCGTGTCAGGTCCAGTTGGGTGCTGCGGTGGTGCTGGCAGTGTTTCTAGGTTGGCTATTGAGGAGAGGCAAGAGGGCAAAAGGGACGTGCTGGCATAATGCATTTACTAATAACTGTTTATTATTGTTGGTTCCCCAGGGGGAGCACTTTATGGAAATGTCTGTATATGAAGGGCAGAGGTGTGAGAAGGCCACTGGGAAAATTTGCTTTTTAGATTCCCCTACAATGTCCTACCAGCGTCATTTTCTGCCTGTGGTGAGCCCCCCTGAGAGCTCTGGTGATGTACATGTGTTTGTTTATGGCGATGCAGATTTACAAAATAAAGATGGATAATAAAAATAATAATAATAATAATGTTTTAAAATCCAGAGATAGTTATAGGTTTTTACGTTAATGCTTTCTGACAGACACAACAGTTTCCACCGTGAACCAGCTCATATATCTCCAGTTCACACTTTAGAAGACAGTGGACCTCGCACAACACACTAATTAATGCACACACATAAACACACACACACACACACACACACACACACACACACACACACAGACACACAAACGGGGTGGACACACTGTCTCATACTTTGGCAAGGTGTGATCTTGCACTTATTTGCATACATTAATTAAGAGCTTTGCTTCTAATAACACAAAATGACAACTGCACTGCATTAATGAATTGACTGTTCCAGTGACACACAACACATTTCCACGGTCACAGTAGCTCTAACTCGCTAAGACTTTGCATATTTTAACACCGACTTGACCCAACAGGGCCACAATACATAATATAGCAGTGCTGTTATACACTTTACACTGTTAAATACAGTCTTACACCTAAAATATTGAACATTTGGTGCTGTAAATGTCTTTCAACAGCAAATCTTATGTAAAATATACATTGATTTTATAAATTAATAGAGAAGAATTGCAACATTTCCCCCCCAAAATGTAAAATGCGCATCAAAAGGCAGCCAGACAATTAACCAGAGTTGCAGTCATTCATTCAACTTGATGTTTCACATTTATCTGATGAATTCACATGATATCATCATAAGTTTGAAAGGGAAATTAAAATAAAACTCACACATTTTTAACAACTTCAATTGATTTTTTGTCATTTTGTGGCTTTGTAGTTTCATAGATACTTACGCTCTTTATTTTTTTAACAGAGATCTGAGATGTGGTTGAAAGCCATAAGGATTTTTATTTTTTCACTTTCATTCACATTGTGAAATCTTTCAGCATTCTCATCAAAACATATCTGGCGTACTAGCAGAGTCTTTTTTAGACTCTAAACAGTAATCTATCCATCCATCCATCCAACCATCCAACAATCCATCCATCTATTCATCTATCGATGACATACATGTCTAATCTTGTATTGTGATGCCCTTTAGCAGTTGTTTTCATACTCTATGTGGCTATGGTAATCTAAGAAAAAATCTAAATTTTGCTATTTGATCCAGAACTTCGGTGCAGGTGCACCTATTTAAATATATTTAAAAGTTAAGCACATGTCAAATTGATCCAATGAATAATCTATATTAGCTTTGTGGCAAAGGTTCATGATACGCTTTATTTATGTTCTTTTTTTTTGGGGGGGGGGGGCTAAAAATACATATTTGTTAACATTTCATATTGAAAATAACTTGAAAACAATTGAATGAAATATCCAAATTAATGTGACAAAATGTATCTCCCACATTGACTTCTGCTGTTTTCTATTTCATAAATAGTCCATCATAATCGCATACCATTATAAAGTGGCCCGTTGTATCCTTAATGTAACGGTTGCACCGCAGTTACAGTTAAAAGATAATGAAAAATAAAAGCTTTCTGCCTAGAGCTCTGCCCTGCCTTGTTTAGTTCACTGGCTCCTTCTTTACCTCTTGATTTCATCCCTTTCTTTCTCCCCCTCTGCTTTAGTCCCATTTGTATTTCTCCTTTCCTCTTTCTTGTCACGTTTCCCTTCATCCTACCTGGTTCACTTTCTCTGATGACAGAGATACACTAATAACATGAGGCTGACGTTACACTCACTTTTTCTCTAAACTGGAGTAACCATGCCTTGTGAATGACAGTGTGCAAAAATGTGTCCGAAAGTCTACGTCCAGAGAAGGCCACAATCTATCTGCGCGGATGAAATCTACATCTGCAATTTAAAGATTAATCTGTATATTAAGTGCACATTGAAACACATTTTACAGCACCATAATAAGGTTCCCTCACATAAGGCAGGAAATAACCTAAAACTCACCAGCGAGCCACATCATGCGGCTCTGACGAAACAGACATAAAAACAGCAGCGCAGATCTTGCATACAGGCTCATCTCGGCTCAGAGGTCGCTTTTGTCAGTCATTATGTAATCTTTTTGATTTAAGTAGGAAGCGTGGAGAGCGTAATGATGTTTGGAAAAATTATGGGAATTACTGTGTCAACTTTACATCTGTGAACTGTGAACCTCAGAAATACTTCAATGTTGGATTCAGCTGTATTTCTGAATGTTGTCCGCTGGCCCATTGAAAGACATTGTGTGACCAAACAGAATCAGAAAAAGATACTTTGAAATTAAATGTTAGAAGAAAAATGTCTCATCTTACAATGGGGCTGTTTGTTCAGAAATGACTTCACAGACCTTCATACATTGGAACAAGTGCAACTTCCAGAACCCGAGTAGAAAATATCTGCCAGGACGCTAAGGTCACTTTATTAAACATGTCTTTAAATAAGCCGGGCTTAGCAGAGTTGTAGATAAAAAAAAGAAGAAAAAAAAAACATTTGACAAGCCTGATCATTTTTGCAGAGTGGGTGCCTGCGTGTGTCTGTGTGTACTTTGTAATGACACGGCTGGGTGAGCCTGTTGACCTCACAGTGAAGCACTGGGAGAGTCTATTTTTCCTCATTCTTCAGAGGAAGCAGGAGTCCAAACCCTGCTGGTTTTGGCCAAAGGATGTGTTTGTCTGCTGCGTTTGTCTGCTGCGTTTGTCTTCAGCCCCTCTGCCGTTGCTGTTCTGCGGTCGGGAGGAATCCGCATGGAGCTCGAGCCAGCGATGATCCAGTCTCAATCCATCTAGACCACATGAGGAGGGAAGACAAAGACCCATGGTTAAATACATTATAACAGTGTCTCACTTGCTGTCTGACTTCACTTCTGTGTATGGAACAGAACCAGACACACAGATACAGACATAAACATTCACTTTGTTGTTAAAGTCTAACACTGATACAGACTAATGCAACACTCATACAATAAATCCTAGATGGTTACACCAATTAAGTTTAACATTATTTTGGAAAGTCTAGCAATAGATGTTAGATTGAAGCCGTGTCTCTTCTTCTTCTTCTTCTTCTTCTTCTTCTTCTTCCAAATCATCATCTTCTTCACTTTTGTTGTTTTGTTGTGTAAATATTTGGACAAGGCAGTGCAACTATTTGCCAAAAACGTCAGCGGTAACAAATTGGCTTTAGACTTTAGTAATGATGCATTCACCTCATAAATTATGACACCCTGGCTATGATAGTACATCGGCCACTTTTAGTAATAAAAGGTACTGATATCACTGATTCTGGCCCTACTATTTATTGGCTAGAACCCTAATTTATTTTTCTGGGGGTACCGCAAAACCGACATTGCACACAAATTAGACCTGTGAAACGAGAATCCAACAGAGTTTTACCTTTGAATGAAGCGGTTGAGACAACCTGCATAACTGTTGTTTGTCTGATCATCATGACATGTTGTAGCAATGTCAATGTGTCCTTAGACCACTTGGGTGAGCCCAATTATTATTTAAAGCCATACCAGAGACCCAACTTTGAATGGTTTGAAATCAAACTTTAGTCACCCTTTTCACCAAACATAATGGTGTTGGTATGACATGTGTCAACAATTGGTCTTGGTTATAACTTACTTTCCGATTGAAAACTTCCTTTGTGTGAAATGACTGAACCTCGTGTTACCCTCCTACAGATCAAATTAACTAGATATTCATGGGGCTACTTCAGATGTCACAGTCTGCTTCTTGGTCCCTCTCTCCCTCCATCCACCTTCCCACCTCTCAAAAGAACAGTTGACACTTGCCCAATCCCAATGTCCCCCTGAACCCTCTAGCACTTGTTTGGCATTGGGGTCAGTGCTAGTTTTTGAGTGAGAGACGCTGTAAGGGGCCTAAATGGTACAAATAGGAATGGAACGGGAGTTTGTGACATTTCACTTTACCTCGACGGTTCTGGACTTTCTATTTTACATTAAAAAAAAAATAAATACTAGAATGGCTCAGTAGAGCGGATATCTCTGCCAAGGCCCAGCAGTCTCCTTTAATTCAATCACGCCATCTCCAATGTCAAATACAACCCTCTTTTTTTTTTATTCTGCTAGATACTGATTTTTATTTGGATCCACATCAAATTGTACTAACTTGTACCAGCCACCTCATGATTTTTAGGTACGTTTTTAGCCTGATCTTTTTTTATCAAGATAATCCGTGCGTTATTTCCTGAGAGTTAAACAACAATGTTAAAGAAAGTGAGAAAAAACTGCGAAATTCGTCCCTTTATCTGAGGTTAATGAGGTCTATTGAGACCCATCCTCCATCCACGTTTTGTCGCTATCTGTTCAGTATTTTTCTGGTAATCCTGTTGACAATCCAACCAACCAACAAACAGACACAGGTGAAGACATAACCTCTTTGGTAGAGGAAATAAATCCCTGAACTCTTCCTGTCTGCCCAGTCCGTCTGCATTTAGGTCCTTCCCCCTGCTGCCTTGCACACAGCAAGGTTAACGATGAGAATTTGTCTCATACATTATGTCCCTTATGCCCTCTTACGCCTCCTCAATACCTTAAAAAATGCTTCATTTGTTTCACCGACTAATGGGTGTGTGTGTAACTGCATACACAATTTAAACTAAAAAAACAAGAAACTACAGATGGTTCCATCCCACATTTTCTTAATAAAAATGACAAAGATCCAGAGGAGAAACAAAAAAAGTCCACGCCAAGAAGGAAGACATGCCTTAACATGAAGAAGGAATGGCACGGCAGCCAGGCAGGCAGGCAGGCAAGCAGCCGGCCTGAACTGTAATTAATGAACAAGTTTCTCATGATTAACTTTTATTAAGCGATACTCCTGAGTCCTCCAGCCGGCAGGTAATAGAAGAGGCCTGGGGAGAGGGAGAGAGGGATGGAGCAAGGGAAGGACGAAGGAGGGAGACACTCGACCCCATTATTTCTCCTCAGCCGCTCGTAAAAACAGCATCCCGTAAACTCATAAAATCCTTTCCCACTGTAACCGGGCCCTTAAGTTGCGGCCTGGTGAATTAGAAGGGCACGTAATGCACAACGTCGGAAGCCTACTATAGAAGGAATGTTAAACGTCTGCATTTCAACATGTTATTTCTCACGTGCAACGATTCATTGGTATCATGAGAAATGGTGAAAGTTCCTCTTGTTATTGAAATACTGTCAAGTAGAGGAAAATACTTTACCTGATTAAGCACAGAAATGTTTTACGCCATCTTCAATGTTCCTGTTCTAAAACACTTTATTTAATGGCCATAACTTAATCACACATTAGAAACTAAAGGCTTGAAACTGTTGCAGGTGCAATCACACCACAACCAGTTTTCAGTAACGTACACAGCCAGAGCACCACATTCAATGGTGTATTTCTCACCTCAGATTTATATTGTTTTGAATGAGTGGAACTTCTGGCATTCCTCTATTTGCCACAATCCTATAAAAAAAAACCTTGAAAAATCTTCTTCACATGTGGATGGGTAAATGCTTGGATTGCGTACATTTCAGAATGGAAATAAAAAATCATACAACACTCAAATACAGACATGTAACATGATCAGAATAACTGTGGGGGCAGCTGGAGGTCTGACACAATTTTTCAGATCATGAGGATCTAAAATAAAAAAAAGTCGCATTTGTTTAACTGAAGTATGTCTTTACACTTGCCCCTCGTACCATGTTGTTGTACCATGTAGGGCGTCCAAGCCTGTGTGTTGTTCCGTGCAGCTGATATAATGCAAACGTTGCCATTTCTGACATCCTGGCACACTTTCTGAACGACTGCATCTACTGTCTGTGAAGAGTGTAGCTTTTAGAGGATGTGAAAGATGGCAGCAAAGTCTGCCATGTTTTTCTTGTTGTAACAACAAGAAATGAGTCCTCCTACTCTTTTAATGGAGCATGTCAACATTCCGGGAAATAAGCCGAATTGCTTTCGGATAGTGAGAAAGATTGTTTGCTGTAGAACAGACTGTTTAATATGGAATTGGTTAGCTTAGCTTAACATAAAAATTGGACACAGGAAGGTTGCAACAGCGATCGTGCTGGGGGCGTGGCTGAGGTCGGTGACTGTATAACTGCGACATCACAACTTTACAGTTGTCTTGACGACTCGGCTGAAGGCAAAGATTTCTCAATGCGGGCTGTGTGAAATCCCACTTTCTACATGTGGGACCTTTGAAACAGCTGTTTGTTGACTGGAAGAAGTTAAATGCAACTTTTTGGGGAGGGCAAAAGAACTCAAGAGAAAACCAGGCTAGCCTTTTCTTTCTGCTTCCAGGCTTTTGGCTAATCCTCTCCAGAGTTCCATACTTAACATCCAGACGTTGGAGTGGTGTCCATCCCGTAATTTACCAAGGAGATTGTATTCTGTCCTCATTGTCATACTTATGCTTAGCTTTACTAATTACTTGTGATGACGTTAAGAAAATGCCATGGCAACAGACTTGGTTCTGTTTCTGTATGTAATTGGTCCACTAAGTGTGCAAATTTTCCTTTGCTTTTGGCTTAAGAGGCTGGCTCTCTCATTAGAGCAATGATTAACGTGTAAAATATAAATCCAGTTTTGATTAAATTAATAAAAAAAGGCAACAGGATATTAATAAAAGACCCACATATATGCAGGCAAAGGGACGGATGTAGCTCAGGAGTGGCATCCAGGCCACCCCCAACTTATTGCACTGATAGTCTTTAATGGGTTTTAAGGCCAAAAGAAATCACAGATCATTGATTCCTTTAAATCTACCCAAATCTCCTTGAAAACAACACCTCTGGAACAATTTACAATATACTGGAATTTAACTGAAAATGATTCATCCCCAAATATCCACAAAACTCCGCCGGTGCATCAGGCTTGGTGAAATATATGGAGAATCACCTCAAATCAAAATGGAACTCGTATTTCCAAATATAATAAAGGGATCTCCAGGCTGCTAACACCTAGCAAGGTCTGTGGCACGGTCGTCTGAATCACACAGCATAAAGCCGCCGTGGTCTTCGTGTGAGAGGGTTTCATAAGGCACTTCATAAAGGAGCATTAGCCATTAGACACAAGGGCTCACATCTCATCCCGGCCGATTTAGGACCGCCGTGTCTCTTAGCATCCCTGCTAGCATATGTTATTAAAATGACACCTGCTTTACAACAACTCCACATAGGGTCACGATGACAGTCATTATCTATTATCTGCTTGGTGTTTTGAAGAGATATAGGTGCTGTATGTAAGGTCAGGAGAACAGGGGGAGTAATGAAAAATGAAAGAAAGAAAAGACTGAAAAAGTCTGCAAAACAACCGAGGATGTGCTTGAAAGCAACACTACGGTATCCGCTTGATAATCTTTTGTCCGTCACATTTTTACAAGCATATCATCCGTTTGTTTTATGTTCACTTTTTTCCTCCATGCCGTTGCCTCCCTCACGCTGCATATACACTCTGCAAACAATAAATCCCACTATATGCATAACATCAGAAGAACAGGGACATCAGTTATCCTCAATGAGCCTGTGAGCACCTCTGTGTGAATAAGAAAGAAAAGGTGCATAGCGAAGGTGACGGCACACCGAGAGAATGAGTAAAGAATGGATTGTGATTGCAACTGCGTCACTGTGTGCACCCGTATATAAATACTTCTATACAGGGAAGGATGTGGCAAGGAAAGAACATCAGTTGCCAGGATAAAATGTTGCAAATTAACGTTTTTGCAGACGAGTTTTCACTCCCAACTTATTAAACACAGCAGCTCGGTCACTGGCCTTATGTTTCAAACTATGACACTCTACCGATACTTCTATTCAACGTGAAGGGCCATGCGGTCAAGTCATAGCAATAAAAGGTTATACGCAATGTTTGGTTAGACTTTCAAAACTAAAGCTTGCTGATAAACAGTTCACTTATATGACTTTGAATTGTTGAATTGCTATTAATGCCAAATGGTCACGCTCTGATTTGATTATGGCTGGGATTGGGAAAAGATCATACTTTGGATTAAATCACCGTTTCACATTACTTTCATAAGTGTAGCCCAGTTTTCTGGAGAGCAAGTCCACTGTAGGACCCATCCAAACATCCCCCTAGCTATTCTCGCTCTATACTACTGCACTAGAGGGATACTTACTCTAATTACACTTGAGGAGTAACTACAGCATAGGGCCACTGACCAAGCTGCTGTACTAGTCCTGTTGTGAGTAGGCTTGGGCTGTTTGTGCAAACCACTGATGCGTTCACATAGTGATAATTCTACAATATGTATTGCATCACATTCACATTACACGTTCATGACCTGACTTTCATACCAGGAGTTGTCGGATATGGTGGCAGAGTTTAGCTAGGCGAGGAGCTGCCAAACCAGTGGCCGCAGTTAAAGCCTGCGTTTTTAACACTGGTAAGCATGACATCACTGAGTCATTATAAGGAGACCGTGGACCTATAATTTTGACAACTCCAGCCGTGTTGGCAGTGACCAAAACCAGGCATTTTAAGCCAAAACATGAGCTTTTTTCCTTCAATGAGGTTTCTGTGCCTAAACCTTACCGTAGCATAAGAAACGTAAGAATGTGTCAACATGTCTGTATTTTGCAAAAACATTCAGTGCTGGCATTTATTCTAGCTATGTGGTTGGCATGTGTATGTGCATAAATGTACACTTCTGCATGTTTTTGTGTGTTAGCTTGCATGCGTCTCTGACAATAAGCTCAAGAAGCTAACCTGTTGTTTATGAATATAATCAGAGAATCGGCCATTTCTATTGCTACCTGCCAGTGTTAGTCTCTGACAATAGGTCTGAATTTACTCCCATATATTTTCTGATATCTGCGGATGAAGTGACGATTCACAATAGGGCCGGCTTCTCGGCTGATGTATCAGCTTCCAGCCTTCCTCAGGTCCGGCTGACACCTCTGGAAATTGAAAACGGCAAGGGCCTTGTTCACCGACGAATGGCCCTACAGTGCAGGACGCACACAAACACACACACACACCCAAGTCTTTTTACCATTCATGGAATATATATTCCCATGAAGCCCCTTGCGTGAGAGATATTTTAAAACATGAATGAAATCTAAATGAAATCTTAACATACTAGCACAGCGCTACGCGTCCCTCATGCCTCGTGTGGATTGCATGCGCTCAGTGGAGGGTTCACAGTGGGGCATCCTCAGTAATGGAGGAACTGTTTGCAATGCAACATGGGTTTAATGTGAGCGACCACAAACTCTTGATACATGGACACCCTGCTTTTGCCTTTTTCCTGTGATACAAGAACAGCTGCTTTTAAACTGCACTCACCACGTCACTATCAATCTGCATTTACTTTGAATATATGGTTTAAAATGATTTCCCTCCTATGAATTGGGCCATTTATGCATCAACTATAATTATAACGTTAGTTGCTATAAGGAACAGGCCCTCCACTCTCCTATTAGAAGTGTTATTTAAATCAATTTGCTGTTTCTGTAATAAAATCAATGGAGTAAGCCTTCAGTCCTTATTCAAATAACGTAGCATGTATTAGTGTCACAAGAGTTCCATCCCGACATGTCAGAGCTGCTACAGCTTATTGCTTATTGCCTAAGCCATTAATTGATTTTTTCCCGCAGATCCTATAATTTAATATGTCCAGTATATGTCAGAGTACTCAAGGAGCAAGCTGACTCTCCTAGTATGGAAAAAGAAAGAAAGCCAGTACACCACATTAAGTCAGACAACTTAATTCCTACGGTGCAAATTGCATTCTTTTTCTATTGTTTCAACTAAGTGGTTTCAAATGTGGCTCTGACTGTTTCCACTTATGTGCTCTTTAAAGGGATGACTCATCTTAAATACCTCTAGAAGTGCACTTAGGGACAAAACAACTTGATTTGCTTTGAAATGCGTTAATACTTGCAACTCAGGGTGAAGCGTGACATGTCTTATTCGTGCGCCATGTTAATGATACATTATGAATGTTTAGCGGTGAAGGAGGGTGCTCCTATTTCACATTCTGTATGGAGGGACTCAGTCCTTGTGAGGCAACATTGTGTTAGACAGTACGCAGAAGTGAGCGGTATCAGACTGTGGATATGGGGCTGTGGCCATCGTTGAGGCAACTGAGGTCATGTCTAGTGTGTTGAGTGTTGCAGTGGTAGAACCTGGACTTATGACCTCAGTATGTTTTTAAATTCTGGCCACGGCCCTGCTGAAAGAAGTGTTAACAAATGTGGTTTTTTTTTAAGTGTTATTTTGAGAGTCTTGACAAAATTAAAAAAGATTAAAAAACATAACATTTTTGCAATCAAATTTTTAACAAAAAGACTTAACCTGTGTTTAGTCATGTACGTAGTCAACGAACAGGGTTAAACATAAATCTTAAGTATGTTACCTTTACAAGATTTTTGCCTGAGTCATGTTAGATCATCAGTAGTCATCTTTTCTTTCTTTTTTTTGTTATGAAGACAGCAACCCCAATGATTCCCCGCTGCTTCAGACCTTTTGTTTTCATTGTTTTGATCAGGAAACCACTAGCAGGACAAAATACATCCTGACCATTTAATGTATAGTTATTGACTTTTCTGGGTTTACAACTCCACTGTGCTGTCTTCCCTGGCAGACAGTTTTTTTATATATATATATCCTAATTAGCATGTATATGCAACTTGTCATCAAAAAAAAAACAAAAAGAGGGCACAGCTGAACAGAGACAGATGTAAAAGTGTTAACAAGCCAGCGACCGGCGCTGGATCTGATAAACACCCGTGACTACTGAGGAGTCAATTGATGCGGGGGCGAATGTCGATTGTACCCTCTCCAGTTAGACAAAGACAAAAGCCAGATGTTAGTAGGTGTTCTCGAAATAGGTATTAGTAATAGCAACAGCTGTCTTTGTTGTTAAAATGAGTCCATACTCATCAACCTCCAACTACAAGCATTGCAACTTGCGGTAAAAAAGAAAAAAAACCTCTGAGTCCCCGTTGGCTTTGCCACATTTCAAGTCGAAACTATATGAAGTCACCATCCCGGGCTAAAAGACTGCATTTCTCTACCTCTACCTCTCCCACCTCCGAGCTCTTCCTCGCTTCCCACCCATCACCTGGAGTGACGAGCCTCAGCCAATGAACCGGAGTCTGGGAGTCAGGCGGCAACACCGGCCTGCCGAGGTTGCTTGGCGGTGTCGCCCGCCGTCCGTCGTGTTGACGAAAACAAGGATTTACACATATTAATGAATAAGACACCATGACACCCTGGGAGAGGTCTGAGTGAGAGAGAGAGAGAAAAGAAAGGAGGAGGAGGCGGCGGTGGGGGCGAGGGAGGAGTGAAAATGGAGAGAAGGAGGGGTTGGGTTCATTCGGTATCAATTTAGTTGGTATTCCTCAGGGATATGCTAATATTTTCTGAGTAGCTGTGTTCCCTCTCTGTCTCTTTATTTCTGTCGCTCTCTCTTTGTGACCGCTGCACCTTGTTAGGGCTGTGGCCTCTTCCGCGGCACCAAACGGGGAAGCAGCAACAGAGAGTTAGAGATGAAGAAACATAGGGAAATAAATAAAAAAAAAGTGGAACACAACGCAAAAAAAAGAAAAGACAAAAAAGGAAGAGTGATGGAGGAATGGGAGGGAGGGATGGTAGCACCTTGACGCCGATGTACAGCTGCTCTCGCTCGGCACGCTGGTTTCACCTTTCCAACCCCCTCCTGTCTGTCGAGTGACGCGTTTGATTTCGCCGCATTCATACATCAGTGCACCCGTGCAATGCTGACACCTCATCTCAGCCTGCCGACTTTGGCTACCGAGGGCCCTGCTTTGCATAGTGCATACCCCCACCTCCTCCTTCCCTCGCTTCCTCTCCTTTCTCTCTTCTGTGTGACACCCTGCCCATCTTTAAAGGAGAGAAAGATAGATCAGGAGTGGAAGCCAGGTTTGGGAGGGGAGGGAGAACGAGATTGCAAGTGACAGAGGGGAGAGGGAGAGGGAGAGGGCATCTGGAAGAAGGAATCAGAAGAGAAAAAAGAGACGCTTCTCGCTAATTTATGCTATCGCTATGCCTCATCTTTTCATTGTTGCTCACTGTCAGTTAAAAAAAGACATTCTCACGGCTTTTTTGTCGATATATCTTCTTTTTTTTTTTTTCAGCCCTCACTTCCGCGGGGAACATATGTGTAAGACTTTTACCTTTAATTGACTGCACACATGCACACATTTTGCGAAAGAATGGGATATATGATGAGGGCGAATTAAAGGCGATGCCAATTTCCTCAGAACTCAATAATTATGTTTGTCCAATTAGTAAGTAGCTCTAACTGCAAAAGTACTCGGAGCTTCTTCCTTCAGGGAGCAGTTCTTATTATAATCCTGGACCACATGGTCAGCGTGGAGAGCCTGGCACACGCTCAGGACAATATGACAGCTCTGGCTTTTTTGATATGAATATTGTCTCCGCTACGTGCTTGGTAATTGTGTGCTTATTAGTTTTAATGGGTTTAGTGAAATAAATCGTCTATGCAAATGTGACGAAATGCTCACGCGGCCCAAGCCGGAGGTGTCGGGTTAATAACTGCATCACTGACAATGAAGCTGCAGTTGAATACGCACTGTTTAACAATGCATGTGTGAATAAGGATGGTTTTGAAAAGTGATAGCACTATTATCGTCATGACCTTGATCGATTTAGAATATCCAGATGCAATGAAATGTCTTCATCCTTTACAGCCGAAAGCTATTATGACTACTTGTTAGAAACTTTACAATCCCAACCGAGGTCCAAAGTTCATTCTCAATCTTCGAAATCAGCAGTTGAGAAAACAATATCTGTTCAAAGTGCGTTTAGCAAATTTAGGAAGACTTTTATCTGCAGATTAATTCTTTTTTTTTTTTCTTGTTCATTATGATTGATTGGAAACCAAGTGTTTCTAGGGAAACCAAGAAACATTATTGTGCTTTCAAGGGCAAGAATGAACATTTTATGCCAGCATTAATGAGAAATGTACAATTATTTGACAACTGGGCCAAATTCATCAAGTTTTATTTGTTGGTTTCATTTTTAATTTACGACAAAGAGTCTTCAACTGGTTGCTGTCTCAATTTAATATGGATGCCTCGGATGTTATATCAAGCCTGTTTTCACTTCCAATGCGTCAAATGCAGCAGCGTGGTCAGTGGCCCTGCACTTACCGCTCTAGGGTCATGTCTGCCCCTCTAGTGCAGAATTATAAAGAGCAGCTCAGAGTTGTGGTATTGGTCGGGGTGGTTGGATGGGTCATGCAGTGGACTTTCCCCACCAGAGAACAGGGTTTGCGTCCAGAGTCTAGCCAACTGCTATTTGTTTTGAAGTTATGTACAGAGCTGTTCCTTCCACCTGCTAACCAGCTAAAGCCCCTCTAGCCCCCTGTAGGCCATCCAAAATCCTCCCATTTGTTCACCCCACTCACTCACCCTCCGCTCACATGGTCTGGTTTATGTAAGATAGTTAATGTACAGACATGACATAACTTACATTTACATTAATGATGTACTTACATCACTTATGCAACGTGATATGCCTTATGTAACTTGCGTTATATAAGTTACGTGACTGAACATAGTTATCTTAAGGATGATGTTTTCTTTCCTAAACTAAATGATGTTAACAGTAATCTTTTTTCGATATGTGAACTGTTTGTCAGCAAGCTTTATTTGAAAGTCTTGCCAGAAATTAGTTATGTATTATTGCTAACTTGACTGTTAAGCCCCCTACGAGCAACACTGACACTATGGGGTGGTACTGTGGATTGACACTTGAGGGGTAGGTGGCGCATCACTGTTTGGACCTCATGGCCACTTACCAAGCTGCTGCTGTATTTGATGAGTTGTCGGTAAGAATATGGTGTCTTTCAAAACTGAGCCAAATCAAGATGACCAAGGTGGTCATCCTGCTTTTGTCATCAGGGGCAGCCATACATATACAAACATACAGTATATTGAGTAGGTGTTGATAGGGCAACCTCTAGCGCAAACTGAAATAAAGCTGGCACAGTATCTATAGCCTTAGTCTTAGAAGTACCTTTTGATATATATTCAAGGGTTTTCTGGGGCATGACTGCTCTCTGTATCTCTTGATGGCCCTGTTAAAGGAACACACTGTCATACTTACTGGTCGGTTCATACGTGGAGCTTGCATGGAGGGGAGAGGCATCTGGAGTAGAATGTGTGAAACTTACCGGTTGGTGGTCAGAGGAAAGAGAGAAAACATTATGAGGATCAGAATCTATCAATGTTGGGTGTGTGCTGGGTGCAGACAGCCTCAGGCGTTGTGTTCATCCCGTGGTTGTGATGAGAGTGTAAGTTTTCTGTTGTGTCTCAGAATGGGTCCGTACTGGAGGCCACTGGCCCTGCAGTGCCAGAATGTACATCCCCCATCGCCTGTGGTAATTGGCATTACGCAGGTCAGTCATTCAGGCTGCATAGGAGTGGCCCCTTGGATGCGATCTTGGAAATGGCTGACCACTTGTGGCTCACACGTTTTGTTTTTCTGGCTGGCTGGCTTAAAATCTCGGCACAGTATTCCCTTTGAATTATATTTATAGCGGATGATTCCACAACTCACAATGTATGGCCAGTGCCAACATTCAGTGCTGACAGAAGTGGAGTGTCCTTTTTTTAAAGTGAGGAGCATTGAGCTGGGTGCAGCAGCCATTCCTTTACAAAGTGTATAAGTTAGCAGGCTTTCATCATACCTTAACCTTCTGCATACCTAAGATATTGTTGAAACTGAGGACTCTGAAGTTATCAAGATATTGCAGAATAATCTAATATCCTAATTTTCTGGTGATAAGGTTGTGAATCTTGGCATCTGGAGGGTTTGTTGGACCAGGACAATACAAATACAGTTGCAGTCCTGATGTTTAGCCAACCTCAAAGAGGCGGCATTGAACCCTACAAATGATAATGGAAATAAAGTTGCAACCCAAAGTGGGTGGGGGTTGGTGGCAGGTGCTATCGCATATATTCATATGGATATAGATAGACACTTACTAAATCCAGCCAGAGTTTGGCCTCATTTTTTGTTAGGTTAAAAATGGAATTTTAGAAGCACTGGGTAATTGCTACAGTGTAAAAGGGCCATATATTACCCCTGGGGGTGTGAATAGTTTAGAGTTAAGGCAAAAAAAAATGTGCTAAGAGTACAGATTATTTACCACATGGTTCTGGATATGAAATCAAGGGGAACTCCCTTTTAGTGATGTAAAAACACAGGAAAGTGTTCACTGCTTCATGCCCACTGCCATATGTAGTAAATAATGCAAACCCAAATCGAGTGTACAGATGTTTTATGTGTGTGTTTGAGACTGTGTGTGAGTGTGTGTGTGTGTGTGTGTGTGGTGTGTGTGTGTGTGTGTGTGTGTGTGTGTGTGGTGTTTAGAGGTGCTGGTGGGCGCTGAGCTGCTGGCTTTGCAATACACCAAGTTAACTTATACAGTAGGCATCAAGACTAATGTCACATATTGACACCTTTTTCCCTCTTTCCGTGTGTGTGTGTTTGTGTGTGTGCGCATGTGTGTGAAAGTGAGAAGGAGGACAGGAGAAGAAGAAGGGAGTGTGAATGTCACTTTGAACTGTCACACTGTTGCACCCCCCTACAACACACACACACACACACACACACGTCCTAATGAGACAGAGAGGGGCTTCTGCTGTGCCAACCCAGGGGCCAAGGTGGGAGAGACACTTCTCTCTCTGCACCCATTGTAAACACACCGAACCACCACCACCAACCTGCGCCCCCACCCACCCCTCCACCCCAACAGACACACACACATAAACACCCACTGAGGCCTCCCAGGGCCTGACAGGCTCAGATAAATCAGGCTCTCGACACTCCTCCGCCCTCCCCGCCTCTCCATTCCTGCTGCCCCTCCCCTCGCCACCTGGGGTGGGAGGCGAGTGTTAATTTTCTTCGGGGAGAAATGGAGGGGAGGGAACGAGTGATGGGGAAAGAATGAGTGTGTGCGTAGTGCTAGGGTGTTAACCCAGACATCTAAACACCTGCTTGGAGAAGTGGGAAGTCCTTGGGATAAAGGAAGAAGATCAAGGAGATCTACTAATGTGACAGCTAGGTTCTCTCCATAATGGCGCTCGTGATTTCTCACTGAAGATTAACTTCATTGTGCAGGCAAAAAAAAAAAAAAAGTGATCCAGGAGACACAAGATCATCAAATTAACTGTCAAACATATTTGGATTGAAAAGAAAATGTAATTTACAGATTAGTCACAATTTAAAGTTCAGCAAGTATAGATAAAATGCTATAGTGTGTAAATAACAGTTTATAATAACCATCAGTAGTTGCAACTTGTAATAGTCATCCAGATAATGTTTATAGAACTACACAATTCACTATTTATTATAAACAGTTGCAACATTACAAGATACATTTGCTTAATAAATAGTTTAGAGAGCATTGTCCGTGTTTGTGAAATAACTACTGACTGAAGCTTAATAAACTATTAATGTACTTTTTTATTATTTATTGTTGTTATAAAGTGTTACCTAAATGAGTTATCGAACTGATTTTATTTTGACTGATCAAAAATCAGTACAACATACATTTGATAATAATGAGCCCAACGCGGACACAGATTGACCTTCAAATCAACAACTAATTTAGTGAAGTTCAGTAAGACAAACAGCAGTTTCAGGGGTTTTGAGTTAATCACGTTCTTCAGCTGACTTGAATCCCTTTTATAAATGCAATTTTAAACATTTTCCCTACAAGGACAATTAAAGACAAAGTGACAGATCATGCACAGAAATTGAATTTAATTTCTTTTTTTTTTTTTTAAGGAACAATGTTTCAATAGGTTGAATAGGTTTCTGAAACGAAGTCTACATGTTAGCTCTACGTGTCACTACATGTAACAGTCGTTCCCAGAAGATGAGGTTGAATGGAAGTTGGCACATTTACTCAAATACTGGACTTCAATACAAGGAGTATTTCCATTTTCTGGTACTTTATAGTTTCTCTCCACTATATTTTGTGCACTACATTTATTTTAATAAATAAATCAGTCGACTCTTGGTATACATTATATACAGTACGTACAAGTCCAGACTTTTACTTGTTCTTTTAATATTGCCATGTAATTAAGTACATTTAATACCAGATAATTTACTCAAGTTTACATGGTAAAAATGGACCTTGAGTTGTTAGTTGCCCCGTCTGTCCAAAACTTCTTTGAGGTCTCAATTCTGTAGGATTCCTTATTCAATTGAATGTAGTCTCTTGCCTGACTCAGGTTTGTTCACAATATATCAATATTTAGCTTCTGTTTTCAGTCCAGCTACGTAAGAAATACACTATTTAATATTTTAATATTATAATTGGCATGATTCTGGTTATATTTGTGAAATACATTATAGCTAAAACACCAGAAAACACAAATCCCTGTGTTATACCTTTATTCTAATGATGAATTATGTCTCATAAGGCGTAAATATTTCAGTCCTGCTTTTATCTCTGGGTCTGCTGAGTGACAGGATATGATTTGGTCAGTGTGAAAAAGTCCTGAAGGAGAAATTGCTTCTGAAAGGTGCCCTGATGTGTTTCGCGGACGAGGCTTCAAAATTAATGTGGATATTTTTGGTCTTGATCTTTGCTCTCTATTAATACGATATGAAGTATGAGATCATGTTTGGACTCACACAGACAAACAGCAGTAAGGGGTCAAGAAGCAATGTTGATGCCAACACAGTTGCGCTGCTATTTGGTGCAGAAGACTGAGTCTGTTTTCCATCCTGCTAAACTGGCCTCCGGGGCTAATTATCCCGTTGGCTGGGTTCAGATGCCACACAGTGTGAGGAGTGGAGGGGGGGGTGAAGGGGCACTGGGCAAGGGCAAAGACTGAGGGGGGTCGAGGGAGCGCACACACCCAGGTGTGCATCCTCCACGCTTGTTTCGCTTTGACCTCGGGGTCAGAGCCACTGCAGAGTCGAGACTTTTTCCTCACTGGGTAAATCCCGGGCCTGTTTTTGTTGTTTTTTTTGTGCGAGGAACTAAAATGCTCTTTTGCAGGCAGATTCGAGGTGGGAGCCGCCCAGTACAACTGCAAATCATCCACCGATGGCCAATGAGCAACTTCACTGGTTAAACAAAAGGCTCAGACTGACGCGGACGCAAACAAAACCCATCTGTGTGTTTTTTACATGACGGTTAAGACAATGACTGTTTCGGATTTTTAATTGAAAGGGAGATACGGCCCCTCATGGCAACCCATCTGTTCAAAATTGATATCTGAGCGACAGTTGCCCTCTCATCTCCATCGCTGAACAAGCGTGAGATTTTCAAGCCCTATTTCATTTATTACAGGTAATTGAAATGTGAGGCACGCTCGCGGGTCGATAACGACGGACGCAACTACACACTGTGTTTATTGTTTTTAATCACACAGGATGATTTATTATTTTCTTCTTTTTTTTCACAAGTTTAAAAAACTTCAAACTCCCGCACGCAGCGCGCAGGAATCAGGTTTGAAAATTGAAGGAGAAGAAGAAGTAGAAGAAAAAAAAGAGGAAGCTCCTTGTGTTGGACAGGTGGAGGAGAGCAGGAAGGACTGACAGGGAATCTGTTCCTGGTGGGCCCAAATACAGTATGGAGGGATGAAGAAGATGAAAGAAAAAAAAAAAACTGCAAACAGATGGTGGAGGTGCAGACGAGGAAGAGGAGGAACAAGATAGACAGTGGGAGGGGGAGAAGAGAGAGGAATAATACACTGTCTGGAGAGAATCTAGGAAGATGACCTGCCGGAGTTAAAGGAGAGAAAAAAAAATGCTTGCATTGTTGTTTTTATTATCTGGCCGCCGTCATTCTGCTGTATCTGTGAAATGAAAGAGAGGGATGGACGAGGGATGAGGAAGAGGACAAGGATGACGGGGGGGGAGGAAAAGAAAGGAGGAAGAGGGGCAGAGGGAAAGGACGGAGGAGAGAGAAGAAGAGGAAGAAAAAAGCAAAAAAAAAAAGCTGTGAAATTAATCTTTTGTGCCTAGCCTTACACAGCCACAGACATGCTCAGACAAAAGCCTGGACCTGGAGTAGCTGCCTGGGTGTGATTGATGAATAAAGTAAAGGTGTCAGAAGTGTATTATGTAAATTAGCCCAGGCAGGGACCATTTCGGCGGCGAATGAAAGAGCAGGACGTACGTGGGTGTGAGGGAGCGAAGGAGTACGTGTGCACGCGCGTGTGTGTGTGTGCGCGTGTGTGTGTGTGTCACGGAGGGTGCAGATCGTCCCCGAGCGCCACAGCCGTGCCATCTTTCATCTCGCAAGACAACCTCGGACGGCAATCTCTGCCACGGCTGCTGGTTCAGACCTGGGGAGAGAGGGGACGGACAAAGACACAGATAGGAGGAGATGGACGGATGCCTGAACAAGAAATATTTAAGAGAGAGAGCGAGGGGAAGAGGAAGAGAATGAATGCGGCTCTTCTGATTGACCAGCGCGGGGCATCTCTCATCTTACATATGCTCCCTCTCCGTCTCTCACTGTAGTAAATGTATACAGTTACATTTCCTACCACCACTCTATCTCCCACCGGGGAATACAGTTATTTCAGTCGGAGTCGTAAAGACCGCCATAAAGAGCCTGTCTGTCTGATTCCCAATGACAGTGTACAGGCTCTGGGAGGGCAGATTGAGCTGTTGTGTGGAGAGGCGGGGTGTGCATCCGCCAATGATGTTATGGACAGAGGCAAGCTGAAAGTCCTTTTGTGGTATAGAGTGTGATTTGCATTAGATATCAAGGTCTGTCATGGGAGAGGAAGCGAGCGAGGGAGGGGGGTGGGACATAAATTTGCAAGAACGGACAGATTTTTTTCTCCGCCCCCAAACACAAACACATACCCGCTGCTTCTGGACCCGACGGGTGCGCTCCAACCTTTGCCGTTAACGCACGCAGCGTCACTTTTAATAGGCTGACAAAAACAATCTATCATGCATTCACCTACACAGAGCAATATAAAACAGGTTAAGGGAAATTGATGGCATCCTCGGCCCTAATTCTTACCTTGAGTGGCATCTCCCTGTGATTGATACAGACAAAGACGTATAGGGTTACCCCTGTGCCATGGATGCGCTAATTGCCGGCGCTTGTCGTTCGCGGGAGCATTGTCTCAGAGGCTAACTAGAGCGCTAGCCCCCTCTTTTCTCCCCTCTCCATTGTGTGTTTGTGTTTGTGTGGCAGCCAGACAGGCTGCTGAGAAGGCTGTTTTCATCACGGCAGCGGCACCCGGTTATTAACTGGTTCATAAGTAAGCCCAGGCCCCGGCTATTTCTCTGCGTTAGTATTTATTAGGAGTCCACAAAGAGAAGCCGGGGCCCATGCCTATAATGAATGAAAGAACCTCCATGTAATTGAGCCTTATTAGGCCACAGTCGAAAGAGAGGAAGAGGAAAATAGGACAGCAGGGCTGAGAAGAAAGGGACGTGATGAGAGAGAGAGAGAGAGAGACTTGCATTGTCAAAACCTGTTCCACTCCCATGCCTCGGTTTATTAATTTCGTCACCGAGGCACGAGGTGGAGTAATTTTCAGTTCCCTTCCACTACACTGCTTCCCATATTTACAGTGTAAGTATGAATGACAGTCTGAACTGTGCGCCGTGCCATACACAGCGGTAAACACGGGTGAACACGTCAGGCTGGCGTGCCGTTTTTTTTCCGAGGTGCTCTGGTCAGGGAGCGAAGACCTCAAGCTTTTTAAGTGTGAGAGCTCTTCTACATGTAAATTGATTGGCAGCGAAAAAGCTGAACTGTATCTGAGTTACTGCTGAAGTGGTCGTCTTGGTTTGGATCTGCAGTGTATAAAATATGTCCAGCACAAGCCGGTGTTGGTCAAGACACATTGAGTCTCAAACCTAAGTGGTAGCCACACAAATTGAGAGGTACTCCAGTCGCACAAGTGCAAACAAAGTGCAACATGTCGCATATCTTTTGTGGCTGTGACTTGAGTTGGTGCGGAGTTAAAATTGGATGTTTCAACCCAACCAATATGCTTCATAATAGCTTCCTCCATTTTGGACTGTTCCATCAAATTATTACATTGTCACGTCAATTTTTTGGCCAATTGAACAAATTCATTTGTCATTGTTCCCAAAAGTTGAACTCAGCGGGAGATCTGCACAGATTTACTTTTAAAGGCAGTGTTACATTTTTGGACTGTTTTAGACAAAATCATGTTCATATTCCCCAGGGGCCATACGATGGCTGCCCACCGCTCCTTAGCGATGAGCTCCAAGCAGAGAACAAGTTTTACTATATTGTACTCAATATGTATGCCAAAGTCCTGATAAATGAAGGAAATGACTGTTCCCAAGAGGCTTCTCTTCAAAAACCCACAATTCATGGTTGTCAGTCGCAACGCGCCAACAAGTCTTTCTGTCCTTACTATCTCAAACAGCGCACAGACACATTTTCTGATCCACCACCCCTGTCAGCAAGACGACATCATTGCGCTTTGCCTTCCAAAACTGCTCATTGTAAAAGGAATCAAGGAATTTATGAAGGTTTGGTTTGTTCAAGGCAGAAATTGCTTGGTCTGGATAGGGGACCTTCATCGTTACGTAATTAGAGTTGGCTAGGGTCCCTACATGTAGTCTGCCATGGTTTAACCTGGCTTCATCCCTTTTTTCCATTGAAATTCCAACTGCTGATAGACAGCTGTGTCACTTAAATGTTAACATTTGTCACACTGGTGCACTTGGTGAAACAACTGATGGTGCCATTATTCGTTACAGTTCATTAGAGACTGTCTCCAAAATGCACAGTACTTCCTTTAGCTGCTGATTGGATCACACAGTCCTGCACATAGGTCAACATTTGGTTTGTAAATGTAGCAAATAAACTTCCTTTCAGCAGGCCTTGGTCAGAATGTCACATTATTAAATGACCCAAAAAAACTAAATGTGGAAAACCACTCCAGGGTTTCAAATAGTTGCTATGAGCCCACCTGCTGTGATAATACTATTGACAAACTGTTACACTGTTCAAACCACATTCAGGGGCTTTATATGGAGCTACATTCTAGACTTTGGATGAAAACACTTTGGCTTACAGGTGGGGCTCCCTCCCACACAGCAGACCAGAAATGTGTTAAAGTAATGATATTAAAAAGGTTGTTTTCAACTCTGAGGTTAAAGTTTCTCTTACACACATAATGAAACCTTTTTTTGTAGCTTTAACATCAATCTGTGATTAGGTCCAACTGAGTATTTAGAAGGCTTTGTCACACCCAAACACAAATTTCAGTTGAGTTCAAATGCTGAAGGTTGGCCTCCAGGAAGAAAACATGAATGTAATTAATAACATTAATTGATGTTAACTGCATTCCATTTAGCTGTGGTTTAGCGAGACACTTTTTGAAGGAGATGTTTACTCTGCTTCTATGAGTAGCAGACATTCTGTACGCCTTGAAAAAACATTCCACTGCCTTCCAAACAAGAGCACACATGTAACTAACATCAGATGCTTTCTGACATCAACAGTGTGAATTAAATAGTTCTGCTACTGGAGGTCATATACATGTGTCACAAATTCCTACACTGACAGGTAGAGTGGTTAGTTTCCTGATATTCTTTTGATCGGTCTGAATGGCTGTGAAAGCCAGAAGTTAACGCTGTCTTCAGGCATGTCACTCCTCTTTCTCCACACATTCACCTCTTCGCTTCTACCCGCTTTACATTATCTCTCATTTCCTCTTTTTATTTCTGTATTCTGCTGCCAAAAGACATATGCCAAAATGTCATTTCATCTCACACATGAAGATAAATGACAAGCCAAGAATTCAGTTGTAAGACACGAACTACACATTGTTTAATAAACCATATGTCTGATGGTGCACGTCAGTGTTGTGGGAAATAGTTTGGGCTCATTTGCTTTCCTTGCGAGAGTGATATGAGAAGACCTTCAATTACCAAAATTTAAAAGAAGTGATGAAGTTTTAAGTGCTGGCACATATTCTCAGCAAACAACACATAGTTAAAGTGACTGTCCACAGCTTCCAAAAGGCTGACAGTTGCCTGTGCAGGTACTCAAATCAAATCCTGCCACCATAGCCAGGGATGCTGCACAAGTCCTGGGATGGTCATATGATTTTATTTGGATATGGGAAGCAATTCATCAATAAGTGAGCTTTAGAGGTATTGGCCAAATTGGGTTACTCCACCAATTTTACACATTAAAGTGTGTTTACAGGTCTTACAACATATGTGAAAAAGCACTGGGTTTCCCAAGTCGTCAAAAACTGACGCTTTGGGAGGGCGGCCGACCAAAAATCCCAAGCATCAGTTTTTGGCGAGTTGGGAATGAGACTCAAAAAATAACTTTTGTGGCTGATAAATCGCCTCCAGTGATGAAATTCAGAGGCAAAGTTGCATTCTGTGTAATGTAGGTTTTGGAAATAGTCGCTGTTCAGTGCATTGCACTTCTCCAACATTGTCTGACAGCTTAAAAGAAATTGGTATTGATTGATGGGGGGTGGAGGGGCTTTAATTTCTTATGATCACAATGGGAAAACCTGGCACACTTCACTGTTGATTTCAAAGCTTATAATCGCCAAGGTCACTAAAATTGTGCTAATGACGACCAGAAGCTCCCATTCACTTTCCACTACAGTGGACAATACAGTGACCCTTTGGCTTTGCATGTGTGTGTGTGTGTATTAATGTGTGACTGAACCAGAATACAGCACAACACCAACACCTCTTCTTCTCTGTATCTATCCATCTCACTCTCTCTCTCTCTCCTTAGGATCCTCCAAAAGGCTGAGCTAGTCACATTCCCCCACCTGGCTATTTTTCAAAGCCAGACAACGTCTTTCTCTTTATTCAGGCCCAGAATACACACACACACACACACACACACACACAGATGCAGAGCATTCACAACACACACTCCTTGTGGTATGTTCCTAAATGCATGTCTGTGCTCACACACACGTACACATTTTTCCTTTTTTGTTTCTATGCTTCCAACCTCCCTTAGATTTCCACATCCCTCCGCAGATACTCACCTCTTTCTATAACACACTGCATTTTCTTTATCCCTTTGTTTTATTCTATTCATTCCTGGAACGATGCACTATTTAAAGTTGCTGACACACGCTGTTTGATTTTAAAATCCAGATATTCTCCAATCACTGTTGTCCACCCCCCCACTGATGAGATACAGCGCAGGCTTTTTACCTCAACTCTGAAATTGGTCATACCGGTGTAAAATACCAGTAATCTTCAATCCAAAAATCTGTGTTCGGCTTGAAAAGGCCCATATGAGTTGAGCCCTATTTTGCTCTTTTTCCACTCTTCCTCATTTTCTCTCTTGCTCTCTCCATGCCTCTTCACCTCCCCCCCTCCTCTCATCTCTCTCTTCCTCTGCCTTACTCTCCTTCTCTCTAATTCTCTTTCTCATTTGCCTCCCTGTTTCCTCTTCCACATGCGGGAACTGTCATTATATGTTATGGCGTATCGGTTCTCTGCATGCATATGAGCCTCTCTCTTTCTCTCTATCTCTTTCATGTTTCCCTGGCAGTCATACATTACGTTGGAGAGACAATACCTCCTCCAGATAATGCCGTAAATGATGGAATTTACATACATATGCTCGCATATGCAACCGCAGCCTCTCATATCTGCCGCACTCAGCGGAGCGCAGGCTGGATTTCAGGCTCGTGTGTGTGTCTGCGTCTGTGTGTGTGTGTGTGTGTGTGTGTGTGAAGTGGCGCTCCAGTGGGACCATCATTAGAGTGGATCTAGACTAATGACACAGGAAACTGATTCACACTGAGAGAACTTCTGTAAAGCCCACACACACACACACACACACACACACACACACTGGCACACAGCCTACTATATCCCCGCTTTCAGTAGAGAAACAGTAGGATTAGGTCTTTCCCCTGCAAAAAATGTAATGACCGAATTATTTACCACTTCCAAGTTAACTGATCAGTTATCCTCTTTTTTTTACTCTTCTAACTATCACAACTAAAAACGTATTCTGCATTGACATTACACACGCACACACGGACACGTACAGTGTAGCATCAGTGGGTGTTTCATAATAAAGCAAAAATAAATATATTTCATACATTTCAGATATACATTATAATTAATAATTTGCTTGAAAAAACACACAGCACTTTTCAGGTCCAGTGGTTATTTTGAGAATATAATCTTGTTCATTTCATAACTAAAACTGTACCCTCAAAACACGTCAGTCTCGATTTTAAATCTAATACTGTTTATCTCGCTTAGTTAGAGGAAATATTGTGCAAGACATTCACCAACTTGTACTTGAAATTACATGTTTTTTTTCTTGGCATAGGGCCCAAAATTAGTCTTTTACATTGCAGTTGGTGACATTTTCCTGAATCAAGTCAAAGGATCTCCAACCGTACGAGGACAAGACAAACTAAACTGATCCAAATATAAGATTATTACACATGGCAACATCCTCAATTACTGTAGAGTAAAAGCACATTTTAGAAGGAGTAGTTATACATTTGGGATGTGTGTTTATGTATGTGTATATATATATATATATATATATATATATATATATATATATATATATATATATATAATGTTCATAAAGCAACACTGACACTCTGTTGATTTGAAGGGGATCTCAGTGACTGTGTGCAGCTTCTTGGACACAGTGAATCTGTTGGCACCACAGTGTATGCTTGTACAGAGAGCTATACTAAACCACATGCCCGCTGACTATATCTGGCAACCTGACGCATCTCAAGATGCGGCACAGAAGCATTCCGCAGAAGGGTGTACTGTATTTGTCAATAAATGGTTCCATCACATACATATTACATATAACATCAAATATATATTTTTTTCAGTTATTTACATACAGAGAGGTTAAACAAACTGGCACTGGCATGCTGTTTCCCTTCTTTAAAAGGAATGGAGCCATAACATTCCATGTCTGATCATGGCATTGTGTCATTTTATAGATAGCTATTTTGGAGTAGAATTAAACCCTATCGCTTAATTTAGCTGAAGCGTTTCTCCAAAGCGGCTGCCTATAACTCAGGCCACCTGGGGAGCAAACCAAGTGATGGGACTGTGCTTCAGACCAACCCAGTATTAAGGCAGTCCATTAGTCTACCAACAGCTTGTAGCACTTTAAAGCATTTCTGACATTGATAGTGATAGTCTGATGATAACACAAACACTGCCCCTGTGCTCCAAGCTCCTATTCCGGGCAGAGTTAGTGAATGCGACTGCTACCTTCACGGTTAACGAAGGTAACTCAGAGCTACAGCTAGGAGCAGTTAGAGGTTACTCTGGTAATATGCCGCCCCCTATTTGTTTGCATTATGATTTTGACAGGTTCTTACATGTTGCACCTCTAACATTTAAATTTGGAACAAGGTCCAGGTCACGTCTTTTTCCACACGTTCCCCAGATGCCGTTGTTCTACTACACACATGGACAAACTGTGATACCAAAAGGCACCGATAAGCTTTGTACGCTCGACTGTTTTTTTTCTCGATGGTCAGGGGTTACGCTGCATGTATTTCCCTGCATTTCCCAAACTGACGGAGCTCACCATGAGAAAACACCGAACAGATGTCAAAATGCTCACTTGAGGAATCGCTTTAGTCCCCATCTCCCTCAACCGCTGCCGAACACACAACTGGGCAGAACCTGTGAATTAGCACAGAGACTAATTGCGCCGTGTTTTAAACTCCTCCCGTCACGGACCACAGAGAGTTTGTTGAAAGAAACCTCTACCAGGATTCGACCACAGCGGGATTATGAAGGCTGCTATTCTTGGATTTTTTTTTTTTTTTTTTTGTATTTGATGATTTTTCATACAAGGGGATTTACTGTTTCTCTAGGAATGAGTGCATTTTTTTTAACCCAGTTTTGCTTCTTGCTGGTGAATTTACACTTCTTTGTCCACCTTTTCTGCATGTCAAGGATAAGAGGTGCATTAATGAAGTGCGGGTCGTGTTTTGGCTTTCCTTACTATTCATGAAATCAGTGACAAACATTAGGGCATCCAGCATACCAACTTTTCCCCCCTTTTGGCCAAGAAGTTCACAATAAACAACTTCAGATAAAAAATAAAAAAAGTCATGTTGTCACAGTCAAACAACCTCCAAATGACTCGAACAAGCAAAGGAGAAATAACAAATTGTCAATGAACCTTTTCACGGACTCTTCCCATCTCTCTTTTTCCATCTGACTCTTCTCTTTATTGTTTACTTTTTAATTAATCGCGCCGGTTCATTCTAAACATGTCAGAATAAATACATTTTTCATCCCGGTGATATCGGTCCGCCACTCTGTTATTAATGCTGCAGAGAATTCAGCCACTGTTTGCAAATAATATCCTCAAATTGAATCATTGTTGCATGAATATATGCAAAATATTCATTTCAGGCGGCGTGAGGGTTGAGTGCTTTTAAATTGGAGAGATCATTCATGGCTTCACCTTTTCAGGCGAGATAAAGTCGTGTGCAGTAACATTACAATGTCAGTGGAGGGGAGGAGGAGGAGGAGGAGGAGGAGGTGGGGGGAGAGAGGGATGAAAGAGAGCGGGATGAGAGGAGGAAAAGGTAGAAATAATGACAAGAGAACAGCGGCGTGAGTCAATAAAAAACAACGGAATCCAAAGCGAGTGAGAGGAGAGAAATGTAAGACAAAGGAAGAAGAACAAGGACAGAATGGAATAAAAGGCGACTCTCTCTCTCAGTCTTGTTCCATCAGTTTGTGAACACCTCCCAACAGGGATCAGTGTTTGTGTGTGTGTGTGTGTGTGTGTGTGTGTGTGTGTGTACTGTTCTGGTATTACAGGTCGGTGTTATTAATATATTTAGGCAAGAGACTAAATTAAAACTACTAAAGCGCTCACAGAGCACACACACACCTCCACCAAGGCTGCAGAATCTTCTTTATTTGTCATTTGAATTATGGTTTAACCAAATTGCACACAGAATATTATGCGATATGTTTCATTCAAGTGATAATGATAAAAAAAAATAAAATGCTAAAATGGCCGATCTTGCATTATGACTGCTCATCATTTGTTCCGTGGCTCATGGTCTAAATTTCAACCAAATCTGACCTTAGTCTGGTTGCAAGATGTCGACCTAATCAACAGAGCAGCAAATAGCAAAGCAACGAACAAACAGGAATTGTGGCAGCTATTTAAACAAGAATGAGACAACAGATATCAGCTTCAACCCAATAATGTTTGGCAATGTATGTTTCTGCATACCAACCAATATGTTTAAACTTTACACTACTTTATCTTCCAATTTACCTTTCCTTTGGTACACATCATGTCGTTAAAGTACTTTGCTCGAGGCCGGGTTAGGTTTAGGCTTGGTTAGGGCTAGGAAATGATCATGGAAAGATCTAGGAAAAGTTATAGAAAGAGCTAGGAAACGATCATATCTGCTTTGGACACCAAAAACACACAGTCTCAAACTGTGCCACTGACTCAGCAGCCTTTTCACCCAGTTGCAAATCCACCGCAATTGTGAATGTGATATGACACGTCTTGGAGAAATGTCGATATGGTAGGCCTACATGGTCCAGTGAGGTAAAAAAATGTGAACGTGCCAAAGTGGTTTGCAGAAATGTCAGCTACCAACATTTTATCCGGGTAACTGTGTTAGTGAAAGAAAAGGGCTATATCAACCTGCAATCGACACAGGTGGAAAGCCTGTGTCAATCTCCCTACGAGTTTACAATGCTGTAATACTTACGTACAGGACCTTGTCAAAGATGTGTCAGTTTGTGGTTTCGCATGACTGTAAGTTCCAGTCTGTGTCGCTGACTCACACACAGGTGATTTTGAATCTTAACAAGAATAATGTACTATCAGAGGGACTTTACCCGAAGATGGAAGTCACAGAGTTGGACTGAGTACATACTTATACTAGAATATATCAGCGCCACACTGGATGTCACTTGAACGACCCCAATGTGGACTGTTTCTAAGATGAAATTTAAATTAAACACAATTATTTTAGATTGGAATAGGCTTTGAAGGAAATTATCTTTGTATTTTAAAGATTTTTCTTACCACAACAATAATACAAGTTAAACATATTGTCTTAGTAACTGTCTTAGTAAAGGCACAGTTGTCCATCCAATTGCTCAGTTTTATATTGATTCACACACTGAAATCTCTTTGAAGTGTCCTCTTACTATCCAGCTGCCCAAAATCCAACTGAGAAAAGAGAGGACTTTGTCAATATGTTTATTCATACTGTCTGAGTTGCCTTCATTTATTGCCTCACTGTGCAGTCACAACATTTAAGCTTTAAAGGCTGCAGCGGTGGGCCTTTTTTTGCCCTGGGTTTTGCCTTTCATACAGTTTTGCCCTACCTTATTGGTGGTGTATTGGGTGCCATACACTGCCTGACAGAGAAATCTGTGGGCCCTGACACATAAATTGCATTGTCATGTTGTGTAATTCGTTGTGTTTAGGTGAGAGAATCTAACATAATACAACTGACAAATGTTTTGTTTTGAAACTTCTTAAACAGTTTTTATAGCTGAGTAATCTCAATGTCTGTATTTTTCATATGAATTTATGTGTGTATGAAATATAGCATTTCACAAGTTGAAGTCTCTATCTATCTTTTTCCCTAATTTTAGGTAAGCTTGTTCATTAATGATGCTTCACTTTAAATAGCCTTTTTTTCATTTGTGTGTTATTATATAATAATTCTATAATATAATAATATTTAGTTTGTTACACTGATACAAATGTTTATGAAACATAACTTTTTTTGTTATGGAACCTCAACCTTTATTGTGCTCCCTTACTCTAACACCAAACCTGATGCCTTGTTCATCAGCCCCAATGAAGCCACATCTTACGCCGATTATGCCACGTCTTGCCTGTCACATGTGTCTGTTCAGGAAAAAAAAGAAGAAAAAAAACAGAAACCAGGAGACCAAGCAAACCAAAATAGCCATTTTTTAACCAGCAGACCATCAGATAACCCTGCATACCATTTGCATGTTAAGAGCCTATTCTCCACACTCTTCTCTGCCTTTTCCACCCTGGTGGTTTGCACCATTTAAAAGTTTCTGTGTCCTGTATCTAATAGGGAGGGGAAAAGAAAAAAAAAAAAAAAACTAATATCCAAAAGCAAATATTATTCTCTCCCCCACTTCTGCCCCCACTTTCTTCTCTCTCTCCGCAGCTGCAGATTAACAAGTCTAAACGCAGCATAATCACCACCGGAATCAAATTCCTCAGATATGAATGCTGATGCTGTGCTCCCACCAATATTTTATGGTAATACAATAAAAATGTAAAGTTGAAAATAGCAGTTCCTCTTCTTCTTTTCTTCTTCATCTCTTTTTTTTTTTTTTTTAATGTAAAAGGTAAGCTGAAGAGTAGCGGAGGGAGGTATGTTGATGGGGTGGGGGGGGGGTGTTCATCACATGGCCCGGGCCTCGCCGAGGGATAGGCTGTCGCTAGGAGACAGAGGCAGGGAATGGACCAGTGGCAATGATGTATTAACTGGCGAAGGTGGCTGACAGTAATCTTTGTCACTAGATGCAGTGGCTGTCTAAGTCCTGTCATTTTATGCATCTCATGCAAAACAGATGTACCCGGATACTACAGGCTCAGGGAGAGAGAGGGATCCAGGGGGGGCGGTGGGGGTGAGGAATCATTATACAGCTAGAGGTTGGAAGGGCTGTCACAAAGAATTTCATTATTTTTCATCCGGTATCGAGAAGGTGGATTGTGCATATTGTAATTTTTTTTCCCGCCACCATAAGCCTCTAAATAATTTGGGAAGTTTCCAGGGCAGAAGTTTTCCCTTTTCTCTCCGCTCATTACCCAGAGTTCAGGGCAGAGGTGCTCAATCACCCTGGCTGAAGGAAACGCTTACACATAGAAACACGCCCTGCCATCGCCGCCGCCACCTCCTTCTCCTTCGCCTCCTCCCTCCTGTCCTCCCCTCCGCTCTCTTTCCACACTCCATCCTTTACCACTTCATCTCCCGTCCCCTCCTCCTCCTCCTCCTCCCCCCCTTGCAACCATTGTCCTTGCCACTCGCTTGGTTCTTCCTTTATTTCTCTGCCTTTCTTCTTGCTTCACCGCCACCGTCCCCTTTCTCTCCTCTTCTTCGCCTTGTGTCTTGTTTTCTCTTTTCTCTTCTGTCTCCTTGTCACCATTGCCCCTTTTAACCTCTTTTCATTCTTTGACAGTCTGCCCCCCCCCATAGCTCCTCATGATAATTCGATCATGTCTTGTCCTCTTGTCATCATTCACTCTTCTTCCTCTACCCATCTCAAACATTATATGTGACTTTTTTCCCTAATCACCATTAAAGCCAACGTGTTCGCATCCCTGGTTGTTAAATACTGACATTGCTTTGTCACGCCCCATAGTGTCTGATACAGATGCACAAGGTACCCTGTCTGGGTACGAAGGTACAAGGTACCCTTGTGCATCTGGGTCAAACACACCAAAGCCTTCCACAAAGCTGTAGAAGCAATGTTTGGACACACAAACTACTTGTTTAGGTTAAGGAAAAGATCATTGGCATTTGGTTCCATACCATACACAAAAGCCCAATCCCAACACATCTCTTGTCCTACCACTAATATCAAAGCAGACTGGCAGGGTAGTAGAACAGTTTGGTAATATTAGCCTTGAAAGCACCGCTAGTGACCAGTATACAGGGTACATTCCTCTCTGTCTCCATCAGAAAAATGGCAAATACAATTGTGATAATACCAGGTTTGCCGCAGTAACACAGGAGATATCACGACAGCTGAAGATGGCGTATTAGATATGACTCAGGTGGAACAGTTGCTCTGACTGTCTAGTATAGCCGTAGTTGGGTTTACATCAGAACTAGTTTAAAGCCTGAAACTTCACTGACAGATGCTAAAGGATACATCAATGTGAAAATCCGTAGGTATTTGACACCCTGGGAATTGAGACCTGGCTGTTAAACCTGTGAAGGATTAAGAACTCAGAATTTGACACATTGATAAAAGATACCTTCAATATCAGACACCCATATTTTGAACAGAATTTGGGATCGATCAACAAAGTCAGCTCTCTGCTGTTTCAGCACTATTCTTTGCTCTTGTCGTTCTCCCTTGGATCAACCTCCGAAACTTTCTGTGTGCAGACTGTGTGCTCTGTGGCCTTCTTCCCAACATCCTTTCTTGACTGATAGCATTTCTCACCATGTGATCAACTAATGAGATTTGTGTCTTTTTAGTCAGCAGATTCCATTCAAAAATAAACAATATTGTGGAAAGAGAACAGGAGCAGATTTTAAACCATTTGTCCATCATTCGACATGAAACATTACAGTAAGTGAGACCAGACTCTGACCTGCGCTGGGCTGGGTCCAAATTTGCCTCATTCTTGCTGCAGGTCTCGGGTCTGATAACACCCGTGCAGATCCCAGTGGACTCATTATCAGCTCTGATCACGTGGTGCATCAGAATCAACACAGGATGGAAATGTGTTTGTCGGAGCAAAGTGTGAACTGTGGAGACGTGACAGACATTGCTACTCCTTTCCACAGCAACCTATCCTTCATTGCTGCCGCTTGAGATAGGTGTGTTTTCTGTGTTTAAGTCTGCTTGGACAACCCCATTTTGGATCAAGTCTAATATTTTTTTTTTAGATCTATTCCAGTCTGAAGCTTGTGAGGTTGGGAAAGCTCCTGAAACACCAAGATGAAACACTACATTAAAACCAAAGAAGAATGATTCTGCAATCGTTCAATACAAAAGACATCAGATCAGGGTTAAACGGTATACCTGTATTTTCATAAACACCAAACTGAAATACCGAACTGGTCTACACACACTCACACACTGGCCGGTTACAAGCCATTCCAACTGTACTACATAAAGTACACTACTTATATTTTACTCTTTTTCTTCACGTTAAAGCGACACTGTTGCAGTATCTTAATTGCACATCTATTCAGTACAGAGAAGCACATCACATATTAACGACAGTGTACATAGTGCATGTAGACAGCAGCAGAAGGACGATATCTTTTTATCTACCTGCAATAAAACTCACCCTCTGTCCAAGCCATGAATAACACTTATACTGCCAGCTCGTTTCTTTACCCAGGAGAGAGAGAAGGGACAGATCAGGGGGGAGGAGACAGCAAAGAAATTAAGAAAAACTGCGCGTGTGGATACAGAAAAATAGAGTGGAGATGAAAATGTACTGAAAGGTAAGCAGTTTAGCTTAACGTTTTTTTGTTTTTTTTTCTTTTGGGGGGGGGGGGGGGGGGGACTTAAACTGTGAGTAAATTTCACTGTCATCTATTTGTAGTTGCCGGCCATGCGAGAGGTTGCCGGCCATGCGAGAGGTTGCCGGCCATGCAAGAGGTTGCCGGCCATGCAAGAGGTCATGCATACACTGTATGGCCAAAAGTATGTGGACACCTAAACATTACACACATATGTGCAAACACTTGGGTATACCAACCTCCTTTCTTCCAGTGTCAGTCTCTGGTAATCTCCTAGCGAGAGGTTTCTATCATTAATGAGGTTCAACACTGAGGTAGTGCGATTAGGTCTGGCTCACAGTCAGCATCCTGATACATCCTGAAAATCTACACATAATATATTGTCAGCTGTCTTTACAGTTTAATCATGAACGTATTTTTCCAAGAGGAATGTGATAATTTGCTGCTTTTCTTGGTTTTCTGTCATAGTATATTGTATATTTAGTGGTTTCAGTCTGTACACAAAGCAAGACATTTGATGACGTTGCCTTGGGCTCTCGAACACGGTGAGGGACATGATTTGTGATGTATTGTAGACCAAGCAGATTATCGATTAATCTGCTCATCATTATAATAAAGAAAATAATGAGCAGATATATACGATAAAAATGGTTAATTGCAACTTAAATTAGCATGCTGAGACAAACTGTTCACGTAAAGTTGGAAAAAGACTGCTGTCTGAACAAACAAACAAACAAACAAACAAACATAAGAGACTGAGTACAGGGGTGTCTAAGGTAAAGACAGCAACTATCTGATGGCCCCAGACCTGCAAGGCCAGCAGACTTTTTATATTCATACCAACTGAACGTTCATCAGGCAAGTTTGATGTGAACTAATATGCACATATGTAAGAAACTGAGATAATAACACTAAAGACACATTTTTACACAACATTAGATAGTAAAGTACTTTGAAATTGCATATCCATTCATTTAGTTAACAGTCAATATATATATGTATATATATATATATATGTATATATATATATATATAGAGAGAGAGAGAGTGAGATAAAGACAGAGAGAGAGAGAGAGAGAGAGGGGGAAACTCAGCAGTGAGGAAAAGGGAACAAGAAAACCAAAAGAGTGCAGGAGAATAGGGAGAGGAAAGGGTCAAAGAATAACAGGGTGATAGAGAGATGTAGAAAAAGAGGGAGGGAGAAAGGTAGAAAGAGATGTAAGTGGGCTCTGTGGAGGCCCCAGTCGGTGGCAGTCTGTCTCTGATTTCCATTCATTGTTAAGATGGATGAGATCCCAGCCGGACCAAGAGCAGACCGGTGCATTTCTTCTTCTTCTACTCTTTCCCTTTTTTTTTTTGGATAGGGGGGCATTATTCAAAACAGAGCTTATTTTTGGTGGCCATTATGCATGCACACCTGATCAGCATGTCAGCCTGGCCTCCCCGCATCGCATGATGGAACGGCCCAATTTACCTCTTTCACCTGCCTTGCATAAAGGCACACTGAGTGCACACCGGCAGGCACTCGGTGTACTGTACACACACACACACGCACACACAGTGGAGTGGAGGTAGGAGGATAGAGTCGAGCGAAAGTGTGCGTGATCATACACTAATGTAGACACACATTCGCACACACACACACACACACACACACACACTGCTGTTTATTTGCAAAGTGTGTATGAAAGTGTGTACTTATACTCTATACAGCCATCAGAAGGGTTGTATGTGACACGCACTCATATGCAAACACACACACACACACACACAGGTCTCCCACACAGTCTCCAAACTGTGTCAGTTGTTACTGAGTCAAAACTGAATTCATTAGTAAGTCAGGACTTGCTCTCTCTCTATATATATTTCTCTCTGTAGTCCTATCTCTTTTTCTCTCTCGCTCTGTATAGCAATGTGGTTAGTGTTTACATTACAAAATAACCATATCAATAAAATCTTATCTAAATGTCCAATCATTTGTAATTAATCTGCCGATTAATGAGTCAAATATAATTTACAGTAGGCACATGCTTGTTTTTGTATCAGTGACTCATGTACTGGATTTATGACGATCACCACAGGACGTAGTTTTAAAGTCAGACACACCTGAACTGCTTGTGTCTATTTTCAAGGTGTATCTGGGTAAGTATGTCCTCGGTTTAACCCCTCAAGCATTAGTCTAGGATTTGTTATTTCTGCCCCCGTATGAGTTTTCTTTTTTAATTTGCTCACAGTGTGGCCTGGCTAAGTGAGGTGCAGCTTTCCTGTAGCTTCGCCCAAGCCTGTATTTATGTTCTTACTCATCATATTAACACTGGCAGACATACAGCAAGAGAGTAGACCGTCAAAATATGCATCTCGCTGTGACTGTTATGATCGATATTTTTTCACAGAAATAAGTAATTCTTTTTTACTTCTACGTACAATCACTCTACCATAACATCAACCATTCTTCTTATGGGTCCCACACTGTAAAAAGGAAGATTTCTGCCATCTCTTTTTGTTATAATGAAGCAGGTCTAGGTGCTATACAAGGACTATTTAAGGATCAAAAAGCTCAATTCATTAAATGCACAAAGCCAGCAATCAGAATCAGAAACTGTTCCGCCAAATTAGACGTCAGGACTTCTGTAAGGATGTGATGTTGTACAGCAGTCCCAGGCCTTAGCCACGCCAAGGCTTTCCAGAGGGGGCCCTCAAAAGGACAGGCAGCAATTTTACAGTAAAAAGTTTACATTTTGAACATTAAAGTCCGTGTAAAGCAGAAATACATTTTTGTTATGAGTTTGTCACACCACAGAAACATGTGTCATTGACCACTGAGCCAAATTTGAAAGATTAAAAAAATTGCCAAGTATATAAAATTAGGTCTCAAAATCATGGAAAAACAAGCACTTCTCTCTACTGTGAAACGCTGGGGGCGTGTCAGTTAGAGGCGCTGGAACCACGCCCACGCAAGAAGGGGAGCCGCCTCCGTGTACTGTACAAGGACGCAACCTACAGTAACAATGGAAGCTAACAGCATCATCGGACAGACCCAGCTGGACCTGTTTGAACCATCAGAGCCAGAAACTGACAGTGCTCAGCCTCGTTCCTCACAGTCCATGTTTTACATCACACACAAATGTAAAACCCCAGTCTACATATAATTCCTTGTCATAGCTATATTGGTACACATAAAATATTACCTGTAGATTATCATTGTGCTGTCGGACGGACTCCGCTCAGGGAATGAGGCCAAATCATGTCATGATTAAATGCAATAACATTTGCTAACATTACATGGGCATGACAGGATGCACGATGTAAAATCACTTTCAGCATTTGCACCTTCAGCAAAATGTATTTAATTGCCCAAATGTACATTATTTATAACATACATAAGCACACACTTGCACTTAGAGCTTAGATCTGGCCCAAAAAAAATCAAGAATGACCGACCGAGCCGAGCCCGCGCAGTGATGCTGGTAACGCGTTACTCTAATCTGACCACTTTTTCAGTGAGGAGTAATCTTACGCGGTAATATTACCGCGTAAGATAAGTATATAAAATTAGGTATATAAAATTAGTATAGTATATAAAACTAGACAATTCCCCGCCGGGAAATCGCGAGAGTGGGCTGTGCGCTTTGCCCCGTGAAGAAAAAGCAAACATGGCATCAGCAAAGTTTCCTCACCATCAAGCGGGAAAGGCCTTAAGGAACACACACATTAAGTTTTGTGGTCCTAGTTTCAGAAATGTGGTAATAGGAGCGAGTTAAAAAAGGCCGCAGTTTTGCAAATCCTCTTCCCGATTTGAATTGGAGTGAATGGAGCAGTTGAGAGCTTCTCTTGTCGGTTAGAGGCAGATCAATCCAAAACCATAAATCCTACCGATAAAGTAGACACATTGGGAGAAAGAAGACACGTGTGGCTAAAACTCTGGAAAATATCACTGTTTTTGAGCCTAATTTGTGGCCAGGATCATCACGGAAAGAGAAAATGTCTGAGCAAATTTTTGAAGTTCTCTCACTCTGTCAGTTGGCCCTCTCCACTCTGCTGCACGAACATTCCGCCATACACAATCATTGAAAACCCAGAATTTTTCCAAAATCACTCACCGTCATTCAAGGATCACAGTTCAAAAACTACACATCATAGGAAAAAAGTTCAAATAAAATTTAAATACTCAGTACTTGTGCCTACATTTTAAAGCTGAAATGGTGTTTCTACGTGAACGTATGCCAGAGCAGGAGATGTTTGAAAAACGTTGCAGATTTGCGACTTTTTTGGCCTCCCCCCATTCATTCCTTATGGGAAACTTTATCGCAGTTTTCGCGACTTATGTCGTGAAAAATTAACATTTCGTAAAGCTGAATAATAGCAACCCGAGTCCGATCGAGCCGCACATTGAATGAGCAAAAAAATAATCATTAAATGTAGTTTAAATGTTGGGAAATATACTGTGTGTGTGTTTGTGGGCATGTGAGTGCACGCTTAAGCATTGCTGTGTGTGTGTGTGTGTGTGTGTGTGTGTGTGTGTGCATGTCTCTCTGTCTGTCTGTCTGTCTCATGTGTGTCTCCTGTCTGTCTGTCTGTCTGTCTGTCCGATGTGTGTCTCCTGTCTGTCTGTCTGTCTGTCTGATGTATGTCTCCTGTCTGTCTGTCTGTCTGTCTGTCACTCTCTCTCTTTGCCCAGCTGATTTCGGTTGCTAGGTGACAGTTGGCAGGGGCCGTAGCAACGGACTGTGATGGAGTCAGTTGGCCCTCTCCACTCTGCTGCACGAACATTCCCCCTTACACAATCATTGAAAACCCAGAATTTCTCCAAAATCACTCACCATCGTTCAAGGATCACAGTTCAAAAACTACACATCATAGGAAAAAAGTTCAAATACAACAAAAATACTCAAGACCTGTGCCTACATTTTAAAGCTGGAATGGTGTTTCTAGCTGAATGTATGCCAGAGCAGGAGATGTTTGAAAAACATCGCAGACTTGCGAGTTTTTTGACCTCATCCCATTCATTCCTTATGGGAAGTGTCTCGCAGCTGTTCGCGTCTTACGATGCGAAAGATTAATATTCTAGAGAACTGAATTGGGGCATACAGAGTCCGATCAAGCCGCACATTGAATGAGTGAAAAAATGATCGTTTAATGTCGTTTAAATGCTGGGAAATATACTGTGTGTGTGCGTCTGTGTGCATCTGAGAGCAGGCTTAAGCAGCTCTGTGTGTGTGTCTACATGTCGCTCTGTCTGTCTGTCCGTCTGTCTGTCTGATGTGTGTCTCCTGTCTGTCTTTCTGTCTGTCTGATGTGTGTCTCCTGTGTGTCTGTCTGTCTGTCTGTCTGATGTGTGTCTAGTGTCTGTCTGTCTGTCACTCTCTCTCTTGGCCCAGCTGTTTTTGGTTGCTAGGTGACCGTTGGCAAGGGCCGTAGCAACGGCCTGTGAGGGAGCTGATTTGAGAGCAATTTCTGCCTCACATCTAGGACGTCAAACTAGTGCTATTTGGTCAAAATCTTACATGATATCAACAATTTTTTTTCACGATCGAGCCAGAAAGGCCTTAAAGAACACACTCATTAAGTTTTGTGGTCCTAGCTTCAGAAATGTGGAAATGGCAGCGAGTTAAAAAAGCGTGCAGTTTTGGAAATCCTTCTCCCGATTTACATTGGAGTAAATGGAGCATTTCAGAGCTACTCTTGTCGGTTAGCGGTCGATAATTTAAAAACCGTAAATCCTACCGATAAAGTAGACACATTGGGAGAAAGAAGACAAGTGTGGCTACAACTCTGGGAAATATCACTGTTTTTGAGCCCAATTTGTGGTCAGGATCGTCACGGAAAGAGAAAATTTCGGAGCAAATTTTTGAGTCTCTCTCACTCTGTCAGTTGGCCCTCTCCACGCTGCTGCACGAACATTCCGCCATACACAATCATTGAAAACCCTGAATTTTTCCAAAATCACTCACCTTCATTCAAGGATCACAGTTCAAAAACTACACAACATAGGAAAAAAGTTCAAATACAACTTGAATACTCAGGACTTGTGCCTACATTTTAAAGCTGGAATGGTGTTTCCACGTGAACGTATGCCCGAGCAGGAGATGTTTGAAAAATGTCGCAGATTTGCGACTTTTTTGACCTTGTCCCATTCATTCCTTATGGGGAATTTGTCGCAGTTTTTCGCGACTTACGTCGCGAGAAATGTATATTCTGGTGAGAAAAATAATAGCACACCCCATGCAATCAAGCCGCACGTTTTGATATATTTTTTGTTTGTGTGCGCTCAACGGTGCGGGGCGAGTTAGCGACAGAATAAATAATAAAAAGAGGCGCGAGCAATAATAATAGTGGGCTGTGCTCTGCACTATGGACACCTATAGCTCTGCTATAGAGGTGTCCATAGTGGGCTGGCGAGCACAGCCCAATAATTAGGTCTTTCTGCTGTGAAACGCTGGGGGGAGGGGGGGGTGCTTCCGTGTACTGCACAAGGACACAGCTTTCAGCGTGACGGTACACGTTGGTGTTTCCCCAGGTGTACCCCTTGTCTATCTAAACCCGCGGACAGTTTATAATCATATGGATGCTGTTATAATGTGTAATGATTAAGATCCTGACCCACCAAACATCCTGGAACGTGACGGAGTTAAGTTTTTCACGCTAAATTACATAATTATACATAATCACCATCAGTAAACAGGACGCTGTCTGACTCTGTCAGTCGTGGGGACGGAGGCTGTTTTCTGGGGGAAAGCTCCCTGAAGTCTCGGTCAGGAGGGCTGGCGGTCGCGGTGATTTATTTTTGTCACAAACACTCGGTGAGTTAAAGTCTTTGCCGGTGACAGACGCTGTTTTCTGAGCAGAAATGTGATAAAGAGTCGGGAGGACAGGCTGAGGACGGACAGGAGGACAGATGCTTCTCCACATACAGCTGTGGTATTTGTTTTCCTCATATAAGTTGCCAAAGACAGTTACAGTTACTACGTTACTTTTGTTCGGTCATGTAACGTTGCTTTGTGGGACATTTTTCTGTATTTAGTTGAGTGAAGGACCTACGTAGTTATCAGACTGTCAGACCGACACGCCCTCGCTTCGCGCCTCCGGATTATCCGTTCACACTGGGACGGCTCAACAATAATGCGGCCCTGATACTACCGCCACATACCGCCGGTAGGACCCGCCGTCAACGGGACGGAGAGGGTCGGCTGCGGTGGCCACATTATGCCGGTGGCACCCGCCATCAGCGGGACAGAGAAGGTCGGCTGCGGCGCAGCGGCCACATTATGCTGGTGGCACTTGCTGTCGGCAGGAGGAGAGGATGCAAGCCGGGGACGGAGAGGGTCGGTTCGTGAGGGTCCCAGTGACCAGCGTCAACAGACTCTGCAGAAATCCAGACATTACCTGGTGATAGTTGCTGAAACTATCAGGGGTAAAGTGGACACTGCAGAGACGGGAGTTGGTGGTGATGTTTAACTCCCCACAGTAACGTTAGCTCCTCTTGACAAAATCAATCCACCGTTTCCTTACATTGTCCTCCTAAACTTTAATAAGCTAACAGCACCGTCACCCTGCACACTGTGGAATCTAGGAAAGATGCACAAGCGATGTGGAGGAGACATGACTGGTTAACTGACTGGTTGGCTGGTTAGCTAGCTGCAAACTATTGTAAGCAATGCTATCCAAGACTGGAGAGCGAGTGGGAGAACCGCTGAAGCTGACGCGCTGAATGTATTTATACCACTTCTGCAGCAGGGCCGAGTTTATGCAAATCATATGGCCGCGTTACGTAACGTGGCCATGATTTGCATGATTTCTGACCCGCCCATTAAATCCTGAACACAGAAATGTTGAAAAACAGTTTGTCAGGGTTCGTACGGGTGCTTGAAATCCTTGAAAGTGCTTGAATTTCAATGTTGTGTTTTCAAGGTCTGAAAAGCGCTTGGATTTTAGTTTAAGTGCTTGAAAGTGCTTGACATTATAACTCTGTGTCTTTTACAAAATTGGGATCAGACTGGATAATTAATTTCTGAAGTTTTTGCTATTATTATTATTATAGAATATAATGTTGAAAAATGTGTACGAACCCTGGTTTGTGAGCCTAGCTCCAAAATTAAATTTTAAAAGGTCGAATGGCTTTTACATGTTTTAAGTAAACACATTTATGGCCTGTTAAATGTGTTTAGAAGAAAATGGCTGATTTTGCTTTACACAGACTTTAAGCATATTATCTAGTTGAGACCCAAAATAAAGTTTAAACTTCTAAAGCTCATCTAACTTTGGATTTCTTCACATGTTGAGGTTGTGTGCCTAAAGAGACATTGACATTCATGACTTTTTTATTCTTTCCCAAACAAAGAAAATGAAAGCAGTTATTTTAGGAACTGACTATTAACTGCATTAACTCCAAATAAAACTACTACCTTCAGATTTGTATTCTGCAAAAAAAGCCACTGTGCTTAATGCTAGGTTGGAACCTCTTGTCTTTTCTCCAGTCTTTTTTTTTTTTTTCTTTTTTTCATTTAAGAACCAGGCAGCTGAAGTTAATGTTAATTAGCTAGCTACCTAAAGCTGATAACCTCACTTGCAAAAGTGGCCATTAGCGGCAGAAAAAAAATGGTGACTGATTAGGATTGAGACATTCTTTGTCAACCTGTCTCGAAATATTGGTTAAAACATCCCCCCCAAATCTAGAGTGATAAACCTGACATGCTGCAGGAGCTTGACAGTAAATAGCCTTCAAAGCTCTTTTAATTAAAGGAAAGGGAGAGGGCATGAATACATAATCTTTGGGTTAAACACTTTAATTTTATTTTATTTATCGTATTCTTTATTCTGTATTTTTTTTTCGCATTCATTCATGTGATAATAACCCAGTTTCTCCCCTTCGATCAATAAAGTAGCCTGTCTCTGATTCCAAAGTCACAGTGAGGGTCGAATCAAATACGTCTCCCATTTCCTCGATTGGCGTGTTCGTTCTAATATAAATTGTTACCTCCAGTTGCGATATGTGTGCACGAAAATTCTGTTTTAGTGACAACAACTTAATGATTATACTTTAGAAATAACTGCACGGAACTCTGTATGTGGCTTTTCCACCAACCCGGACAAGAATGTGGCGGTCTCTCCATGTGAACGCGCAAACTGACTGAGAGTTGTTAAGTAGAGGGTGTATACCAATTACAAGTATTTCATCGGAACCGGAGGGGAAAAGTATAAAACAAAGTTTCAAGGAAAATAACACAAACATATAAAAGTTCACTCTTACTTCCACTGTCATATTTCTTTTTTTTTTTTTTTGCCCACTTGAAAATGAGTGAAGAATGTCAGCCTTTTCAAACTCTTATTTCATGTTGAACAGTTAACACAATAATAAAATGTCACGGCTAAGATGTTCTTAAACTGACAGCTTTGGCTTCAAATTGCTTTACCTGACAAGCCTGATTATCCCATCACAAAAATCGTTTTATTTCCTACCTGGACTGGTGTAGGTATTAGTCAATGCGGTGTCATGGAACCTTGATTAAATGACGAGCAGGTGTCCATAATTACAGAAAAAAAGTTTTCATCCCAGGAAAAGTGTGTGAACAAAGATATCCTCATGACTTTCACATTACTAACTAAGCAGAGAGATCTTGCTGGTGTAAAATGATAAAACGTGGATGTTATAATGTGTGATTGCGATGTTTTAATTCAGTTCTCTGCTCACCCTGATGTCCTTCACCATATAACTGTCTGTCCTACATGTGTAAGACTTTTGTTCACGTGCTGCACAAATGTGGAATTAACAACCACTGTACAGCCCCTGCCACTCAAAAATCGAAATCACTATAAGGATTTTTCATTTTAATACATGATAAAGAAATAATTGAAACTTTTCATTTACCGTCACAACACACCTACTTAGCAGCTGACTTTATTCCTGCACCTTTTGTCCACCCTGTTCTAACAATGTGGCTGAACCTTTCTAGTGGCAGAGCTGATAAAGATAAAAAAAATGTTTAAAATTATCTCCGATCCTTATTGTCAAGTATTCCAAATACCCTTTTATGAAGGCAGAAAGGTTGTATATAGTAATGAGCGGGTGACAAATGTGGGGGGAAAATGGCTGCAACATTTAAATCACTCTATTGAAAACACAGATTCTTAATAAACCTACATTGTGAAATAAAATCACTGGTTTCTGTGACTTACTAGCAACTCAGAACATCAATAGTAACACTTTTAATATAAGTCATTCAAGTTGAAGCCCGTACATGTTGCCCTGAACACAACACACTACTTGTTAAACGCATCGATTGTTCCTAAAAGTGTCCAAACTTTACATTTTTTTTTTACAACACATGGAGGGCTCTTTTCTGCGTACTGCTCTTAGTTCCAAAATGAATGAACTACAATCAAAAGGCTGGACCTTGACAAAGGGGTCGCCATTCTAAATGTGTGAAAAAAAAAACAATCCCTCCAGGACAGAAGAGGAAAGCCTCAAAATCCAAGTGTGCCAGATCTGTGTTTGTTGCTCAATGCATGATTCTCCACTGGAGGTCGCGTTAGAAAAATAAGTGAAGAAAAAAAAAACCTATCATGCGAGGCAAACACAAGGAAGAAACAAAAGGAAAGGAAAGAGAAGGAGAAGGCACGTAAGGTGACAAGACAGACAAAGCGGAGAGAGAAAGGAAAGAACTACAGAAATGAAGGAAAGGAACTATAGAAGAGAGGACAGAGATGAGAGCGCAGAAAGGAGAACACATCAGTGAAACGAGAGGATGAGACGGGAATGCTTAAAAACGAAGGGATAGTGAGACGGAAGAAAAGCAGAGGAGGTGACATGACGGAGGTGAGCACAAGGGGAGAAGATGGGAGGGAGGGAGATGAAGTGAGACGGCGAAGAGACGAGGGCAGAGATGAGGAGAGGAGGAGAGAGAGGGATGAGAGAAGTGAAGCAAAGCCCAGCGGAGCCTTCCACCAGATATTTACGGCATCCAACTCCATCTCAGCCCGGCCAGCTGGGGAGAGCAGGTGGACCAAACAGGTCAGCTCATTAACACACACACCGAAACGCGCGCACACACACACACACTCTCTCTCACACACACACACACACGGATTCACCATTGTCCCACTGTAGCTCATTTCTGAGTGTGACATTACTGTGGCCGCGAGGTTACAGCTCCCCTCCCCTGTGATACAAACAGCTTGACTGTTTCATCCAGGCTGGCCCAGGTGTGTGTGTGTGTGTGTGTCATTGCGTTACAGGGGTTAAAAAGACATGACCCGAGTATGGGACAGAGAGGAGGGATGATGCTGTGTGTTTGCGTGTGTGTGTCCATTAATCATAGCTGTGCTCCAGGCCAAGCCCTCTGTCCCACCCCTTCACACAGTGGACCACACTCACCTCACTGTGCAGCACGTCTACACACACACACACACACGCGCGCGCGCACGCACTACGAAGAGAGAGAGATAGTTGCAGTTTGACGCTGTAAAGAACTACTTCAGAAACTAATTTCTAAATGTATAATTTAAGTTAAAAAAAAGTTTATTTTTGTCTAAAATGTGCTTATTTAAAGGGTAAATCCACCAAATCTTAGTTTTAAAAAAAGACAGTTAAAGACTAGTGATGCATAATCCTGCCCTTAATCAGTGATTTTTATGGTTGTTTTTTAAGAAGTGTTTAAGTGTTGTTACAAAATCTTACTGTTCACATACCTGATTTGATTCTGAGTTGTGTATGTATGAATGTGTTAATTACATTGCATTGAGACACGTGTTGTGCTTAGCCGCGTGTCAGTAAAGAAACCTGTGTGAAAAGCTCCGGAAACGTGAACTCAGTCTAGGGAAATGTGATTCAGAGGTTGTGAAGAATAGAGTGGTAGTGTGGCAATAGTATTACCTGACATTGAATACTGACATGATGTTTCTTCCCAGCAGCCCAGCCTATAATCAATGTATGGCTATTTGACGTGATTTCATTTTGCTTTGTGCTTAATGCTGCAACATATTTCGCCTCCGCTTTCTATAAAACTCTGTGGCCCTGAAAGCACTGTATTTGCATGTACATACAGGTTTGATTACTGCTATCTAAACAAGGATTTTGCCTTTTATGGAAACATGTTTTCCCATTCTGTACATAGATGTCAAGTTAAGTTTTTTTTTTTTTTTCACACAGGATTGTATAACGAATTCAAGGTTTGCGACACATTGTCGTTTGTATAGCCGATACGTGAATATGTATACAGGCAGTGTATTTATATGTTTGTGTATATACGAATAAGTCTGTGGTGCATTTTTTTCAATTTGCGTTCAGCAGAATCAACAAAGGTTCTCATGGTGGTTTTTCATCTTCACATTGAAAAGTTTGTTGCGGTAACCTTTTTCCATCAATTTTGACTATGCATCAGCCCAAAGCATTAATGACGTAAACACAGAGTCCAACAGTGCAACAGCCTGGTCCAGGACGCTGAGGTGCAGACAGGTATCTGTAAAGACGTGGGCACAGCAGTGTCCGAATTTCCCATTACTTCCAGTTCATTTCCCTGCAACCGAACATTAGCCGGGAGCAGCCTTAAATCCAAGACCGATTAGCATGACATATCCCAACTCTCTTCCTCCCTGGGGAGGTTAGGGCCAGGTCAGACGGCAGAAAGATGCCATTTGCGAAGATCATCTCAAAACCTGCTCTCTTTCTTTCCCAGTGCTGAAGAATGTAGCGTGCTCTATATGATTCATGACAAATCATGACAATATACATCATTGTGATTTCTGGACCTACTGCATGAACCATCAAATATATAAGAACATACAGTATATGTCACATTAAAGTTGCATTGAACCTAATGTTGTTTTAATCTCATTATAATATTCGTTTTCATAAAAATAAATTGCATTGAATGTTGTTATCCAAGTGTGTTTTTCCGCGCCCCGCCCCTCTCTGTATATCCGTTCACAGGTAAGGCTGTGACAGTGTGGCCAACGGTGTGAATCCGCCGCCCACCAACCTAACCCCTCGAGGGTGACAGCTCGGGTGTCAAAGCCTGGTAATTGGTGGCGGGTAAGGTGTAAACAGGGTGATTGTGGCGAGGCTATAATCGCCCTGTTGCTGGTGTGAGCGGAAGGGAGGAAGAGGTGGAGGAAGACGAGGATGAAGAGCTGCTGTGACAGGGTGTGAGGCCTTCGCACAGTCGCCTGCCCAAATTAAAGTGAGGAAACACACGCACACAGAATCACGTATTCATGCACACGTAAAAACACATAACCACAACTAAAGGTGAACGGCACATACACATCATTTGTGTGCGTGCTAGCTCTCACATACTCACACAGTGTTAAAATGGGAGTCCAAACATGTTATATGTGGAAAAACCTACAGAGTAAATGGTTACATACATCAAGGGCCCTTAAAGTGACACACACACACACACGGCCATATTGTGATGTCTACCATGTCAACACGTACAGTGACTCTGAGAGGCCGTGATGTAAGTCAGGAAGTAGCACAGTTTTTGTGAACCGTCTGCTTACATTTAGATAACATTGTAAAAACTGTGCGTGTGTGTGTATGCGTGTGCATTTTCTCACCCAGAGCATAGATCCTCGGCCCTGCATTAGTGCCAAACCAAATTACCCTCCTGCCTGTCTGGTGCCCTCAGCCCAAACCTCACAAACACACATACACACACACACAAATGTTAGGGGATTGAAAAGTGCTGCAAGTAACATTTTATGTTGGGCAGTCCCTCTCTCACTCACACACACACACATGTACACACCTACACACACACACAAACACACCCACACACATACACGCAGCATCAGTGACAATGACACAGTATGACAGGCAGCAGTAGCCTAGCCTGCCCTCTGTCCCCTCTAACCCTCTCTTCTTCTTCTTCTTCTTCTTTCCACTGTATTTCTCTCTTTCCTCTCCCTCTCTCTTTTATCCCGACACTTTCTCATTAGATTGACTTTTTCTGCTATTTATTTAACTTTTTCCAAACTTGTGCAGTTTTAAGAGGTTACCAGAATAACTAGATGAATGATGCAGCTGTTGCTGCTGTCCCCGTTAGCCCTAGTCACAGGCTTGTGACTATACTGTACACACACAATTAATACACATACACACACACACACATTTAAGTGCTGCTAAATTAGACAATTAGCAAGGGAGAATGAGAGAGTGAAATACTTCCTTTCCTGCTTTGAAAAACCATTCACATTTTCAGTTTATTTTCTTATTCTTTTATGTTATTGATTTTTTTTCCCTTTTTTCCCACATTTTTTTTGGGGGGGAAACTGAGAAGTGGGGAAGGAAATGCCCCACGTTTAAAATTAATTCACCTCGTCACCTCCAAATCCGATCAATGGTTGGGCCACCGTGGATCGGGCTAGTTTCAGCATTGCATCTTATTCATATAGCCCACATAAATATTCAAACAGAACATAATTCAGTAGTGAAATGTACTTTTAATTGTCCAACTCAAACCGTACTTATGTCTTGTTGTTCTTTTCTTTCAGTATCCTCTGATCTTCACCTTTCCTGTCACTTTCCTCTTTTTCGCAATCTCATTATCATCTCCCCAGCGTCAAACATCTTTCCTGCTTTCTCCCATTTCTTTCCTCAGATTTCAAGCTCTGCTCCTCTTTCTTCTCACTCATCCAGTTCCTATTACTCATGTTAACCTCCATTAGCCTTCCTGGTTTATTTACTTTCATCTTCCTGTCCTCTTTCTTCCCCCCCCCCCATGCCTTGGCATTTCGTGTCAGGTCGCTGCTCCTGGACTCTTCCGTGTCGTGTCCTTGCAGAGAACAAGAGTGCTCCTCACTGGGAGTGTACAGGGTGACTCTACAGCTAACCCAGATGGACTATCCCTGTTCTGCCAGAGACTAAAATAATATAGAAGCATGTTAGCATCATGGGAAGAGGCGTCATGTGTCCCCCATAACATCATCTACTGTATTATTCAACACATCAAGCCCTCCCTCTGTGCTAGACTCGTCCCTGACCTTTTCATATGAGCCTCTCACAGCCTAACTAAGCTCTGTGATCCACATCAGAGAGACGGTGGGGCTGGACTTACTAAACTTCTGTGAATGATGATTTCATCTGATTTTGTTTCTGTTAAGTTAAAATGATACCAACTGACCCAAAGCGTTGTTGCCTTGTTTCATAATGAAATGACCATAAGCTTGAACGACTGTAAGTTAAGCTCAAGAGGTGATGAAACATGTCTGACATGTTTCAGATGCAGAAACAGTCCCAACAGCAACGGCATGAATCTGGAACGTTTGGGACTAAACATGGAGCACTGTAGTCTACATCTGGCAGTTTGCTGTTCACCCCTCTTGGCCTGAACCTTGTCCCTCTCTGCATTCTTCTTTCAGTTACATTTCCACCCCTGACTCAGGGCTGTAAGTCCAAATTGAATGACAAGGGACCTGAAGAATCAAACAATGGTAAAAAAAAAAAAAAAAAAAAGTGCAATGGATGAAATGGGCATGGGGAATATAGTAATGTATTACAAAGTCCGCAAGGAGGTTTGGGTCAAACCAACACAGCACAACACACAATGAGTTCCTGAGTTAAGTTGTGTCAAGTAGATAATTTAACATAAGTTAGTTAGTCAGCTCACTTTTTTCCAAGGTTAAGGTTCATTAACTAAAACACTCCCTAACTGTTAGAGAATAACAACAGATATGGTTATCAAAAATGAATTGTGGGTTTCGGACGGTAAGTGAACTTTGCATGAAAATTTGATTTGCTTCCATTCACCATGTGTAGCTCAACCGTTACTTCCCATCGCCCTGCATATAAGGCAGAGTACTTCCTACTTTGGCATGGAACACTGGCATTGAGTGTAAATAAATCATCCAGTGTGGACATTATTCTTTGGGATGCTCGGCTTGTTCAGAGTTCCATGGTACATTTGCCAAACCTAATACATTATTATTTTATTGCCATGTGAGTTGATCTCTCAGCTATCTGACTACTTTTGTGGTTAGTTGTCTGATAACCTGAAAATACAGTAATGTTAGACTCTCTGGCCTGCTCGCCACTGAATGGCATTTTATTATTCTGTATGCTGTCACATCATGCAAAATGTTGACCAAAAACAGATACAGGCAGTAAAAAATAAAAGATTGAATGTAATTTACCAGTCTTATTTCTACAATGTGACCACAGAAAGATCATGGAGTTTACAGGACTGTGGTAGAGAGGGAGCTGCCCATTTGCACTATATTTTGCTTCTCCTAAGATGATTTAGAATCTGGTGTTTAGTGTCCTCCCCTCCACCTCTCATGCATGTTTCGTTAATTCTCTGCTATAATGTGCAAAAAGAAAAAAAATGCCCTCCAACAGTCTAAAAATAATGATCCATAACTTTTGTCTTGATAGAAATCAACACCCTTCGACGCATCCAATCCGTTCATTAAACACTTAGTGGTCTAAAGATCCCAACGATTTCTCCAAACTAAACAATAAAATAAGTCGTCACTGCCCTCTATAATGATCTGTATTAGCATTTTTGATCTGGTGCTACCAAGGTCATTTGACACTGCCTTCCGAAACCATTACATATAAACGTGAACATCTTTTGAACTGCAATGGTTAAAGTTTGGTCATGTTTAGGCAGAAAAACTACTTGGTTAAGGATATGAAAATGATTGTTCTAATGTTTGAAAGACATTGACTGCTGATGTCCAAGTCACACAGTTGTTTGTCCTTTCCTTCCAGCTCACTTGAGGTGTTATGACACCAATAACAAACTAGTGCTACTACAACTGCTGTCTGTGAGGTCATTCTAGACTTGTCAATAAATGACAAACGCTGTTGTTTCTCTTGGGAACAGATAAGGACACACTAGCCTTTGTTAAGAAGTGATCAGTTTACAGGTAGGTGACAGGTGATCACCAACTATATCTAAAGTGAGAACTTTAAGGATTTACCACTTTGTAAAAACCAATAAGCTAAAGCATTTAGCTACGAAAGAGTGAGTTGCATAGATTAGACAGAGCTGCATAGATAAATGTGTGGCCCCGGGCCTCTATGAAGTTGTCCCTGACACCCAGAGGCCTCATCATCCACCATGATCCAGACACTGATACATCGACCCGAGCCTGAGCCCCACATCAATAAATCCATCCGTCCTCCGCCGACTCTACTTCATTCTTCTTTTTTTCTCCCACTCTCCTGTGACCGAGGAGGTGAGAGGTGTCCTGAAAAAGAGGAATGAACACAGCGACAGTTTATCACGGCAAGGTCGAACAGTGTCCAAAACTGTGGGACACATAGACTGAGGAGGTGAGAGGGATATGGAGTGCGAGTAAAAAATGTGAAGAGATGTGAAGAGCGAAATAAAGACAAAGAGTCTGAGACTCTGTCAGAACAGATAGATAGATAGATAGATAGATAGACTGATGGTAGCTTTTAAAGGGGTGTATTTTCACATTTTTGTGTGTTAAAATGTGTGTGTTTTCAGAGATGTCAGTGTTTTTTCACTGTACTTGCTTTGTGGTGCATGGTATGTTAAAGGAGAACTTCGGTCGATTTAAACATGCAGCTTCATTGCTCAAGCTACCCTTGACTTGCCAGTACCGAAGACGCGAACAAATTTGGTCCAGCCATTACAGAGCTCCGTGAACGGAGACTTAGCATTGAACGCTAACAGCATGGGGTCAGAACTTTACACTGTGTTTTAAGCGTCTTAACATGCTCCACATCTCACACCAAAAGGTATGCAACATCAGCAGACACCTTAGCACACAGCACTGTAGCGTGTATGACTCAAACTGAATAAAAAAGTAGTTAAAACAGTGTGTTTGTGCAAGGAGCTACTTGCCTGTTTGTTGACATCCGTGTGTTCTGGTAGCTAGACCAAACTAGTCAATCCGTCGAGCGTGTGTACCTAACCTAGCTCGGACCTAAATGTTTCAACAGCTACCCACAAAACAAATGACATTTTCCCTAGCCTAGACTTTACTTTGTGTTTAGTTTAATCAGCAAATCAACTATAATGGTGCAAATCATTTAAAAACATTCTGCAGCACTCCAATTACCAGAATCTGTGTTTTGTTTTTGTTTTGTTTTTGTTGTTTGTTTTTTTTCCTCATTGCCAATACTGTTAATTCTTTTTTTTTTTTTTAAATGAACAGCGTCATGTATTCTAGGACAGTGATTCTTAACCATAGGGCCGCGGCCCAAGCTTGGGCCGCAAGCGCCACCTAGAGGGCCGCCAAAAACTTTCAGTTTTGCACCTGTGGGCCGCGAGGGCCGCGGGACTGCATAGGTTATCAACTGAAGACACCAGAGAAAAGCTGTTATCCATGAGACGCTCAGTTACAATGCAGCTTCCGACCACACGGTGGCGGTAATGCGTCAGTAAGTTGTTTAAGAAGCTCACAGAAGAACAGAAGACATTCAGCTTGCTGCTCACCTGTAGCCAGGGGCGTCGCACGGTGCGACTCGCACCCGTGGGAGGTGTCGGTGTTTTAACACCCACACTTTTCCCGGTGAGAGGGTTCAACACCCTCACTTTTTCTGCCGTTTATCCGCAGTTTTGCACAAACGCCTCACTACAGTCGCTCAGTTTCTTTGGCCGCTCTGTATCTGCGCTCGCTGCAGCTGCCTCCTCTCCCCCTCCCACTCCTGTTGCTGCTTCAAACAAACTTGACACCGGCTTTGGGACTGACCGGCTGATGATTGGCTGTTCTGCCTTAAGTCCCGCCTTTCTTGCTGTGTTAGATTTATTGTTCAGCACGTGCTGATGATGCGGGAACAAACGTAAAATACCAAATAATAGCCCGTTTATTTGTTTCAATCACTTAACAGACCAGGCGTTTATTTGGGACAGGCGTTTAATTCCCTCCTCACAAAACTCAGGGATGAAAATGTCACAAACTTGGCCAGCTTCTCTGTGAATTCTCTGGCATCCTTCTGGGCACAACACGTGAAAAAGGCGAAGAAGAAAAACGTGCAGTGTCAGCTGTCACGTCTTCTTCCTTGATGTTTTTTCAAAATAAATTAGGCTCTGCATTGGCGGTTATTTACCCAAATATACACCTCCACCCAGCGTTTAAAGGGGACCACATGATGTGTTTTCTAATGTTTTTATGTGTTTATAGCTGCTAATGTATGTAACGCTGTCACTGTGATGATACATGACAGTTAAATATTGAATATGTCTATAATAACCACATCCTGACATGTAACTGTGATTTTTGATGGGTACTAATAATAACAATCATGACAAAAAATTAACAAAGACTGCAGATCATGATAAGAAGCTGTAACTGGCAGTGAGCTGCTTTCTTTTCTGTTAGCAGTGAAGTGATGTACTCCATGACAGAACATTATAAAATATGATAATGTATAAAATAATGTTAAACGGTGAAAAAAAACGTACAGTTGCAGTAGGCTTCTATTATAAATATGCAGCATATATAGTTTATTATTATTATTATTATGACTACTACTACTATTTTTCTGCATATTCTTGACTTTGAATGGGAGCTGCTGTAAATCATTTCTGTTTCTGATTCATATATTATGCAGTCAGTTGTCAATATTTTAAGTTAGATTAAATGAATCAAGACAGATGTCACATTTACATGTCAGGGTGTGGTTATTATAGACACAGATTCAATATTTAAGTCATTTATCATCACAGTAACAGTGTTACATACCAGCCTTAAACTGCTAAACTGTTGAGTTAAACTGTGGTCACTGTATGTTACTGCGTTGACGATTCAGGACCCGTGTCAAAATTAAGAAACTGTTCTGTGAAACTTTCTTCTGCCCATGCCCACAATATGTTGACAGAAGTTCATTAAAAATCTTTGTGGTTATCACGTATAATCACGTAATTGTATTATTTATTCAACTTTATTAACGTATTACCATGTTAAACTGTAAGTGGATTTTACTTATTATTGAATACAAATCAAACCAAGAGTGAGATCAATTTAACCTATATGCAGTGTTGGGGAGACCTGTAACTTGCTGGTAGTTAAACTACATTCATATTTTGTGCTGCGTCAAGTAATTCAACTACTTTTTGGGTAATTTTTTGTAGTTTAACCACTCAATTTACTAACTACAATTTTGGCAAATAAGACGAGTTTTTATATATATATATATATATATATATATATATATATATATATATATATAGAAATAAAAGATCTATATAATATACATTTTATTTTATTTTTCTTTGAAGAAGTTCAACACTGGTGTCCCAGCCAGTGCAGCATGTGAGCGGCTTTTTAGTGTTGGTAAAGATGTTTATAGTGCCAACTGGATCCGGCTGTCTGATAAAAACTTCGAGAGACTGCTCATGTGACATCTAGTTCTAGTGCCGAAGTGTTAGTGCCTCTGAAGTTCCTGTGATGTTGACCAAAAATGTCAGCTTTTGTTCTTTAAAAAATAAAACTTGAGTTGAGAGGCATATTTGTATGTGAATTTTTTGTAGGCTATTATATTTTGTTTCATATACATCATATGTTGATTTATGTAACGCTGATTTAAATGAGTATAATGAGTATAAGTAGTTGCTAAAGCTACTTTTTTTAGCAGTAGTTTTACAAACCACATTTCTCCAGAAGTAGAAATGCAGTTTGTTAAAACTACAGCCAGGCTGAACTACATGTAGTTTTACATGCTACGCTTGCAAACTAGCTTCCCCACTGCATATACAGTGTTAATATTTAATGGGCCCTGGGCCACTCTGCACTGAAAAAATTGGGCCTTAAGGTCGAAAAGGTTAAGAACCCCTGTTCTAGGAAGCAACAACCAACTTGATTGCTAGATTGTTACATACATTGTCTAAAAAGTACCTCCACAATGTAGCGATGTGGAAGTCTAAAGCAGCAGAAACTGGATATACTCCGGTAAAGTACTTCAAAATTGTAGTAAATTACAGGTTTTACTCTTCACCCCCATGATCGGTATATCTCTGTTACTGTACCCTATTTTTTCTGCTGGCGTATGGCATGTTCCTTCTGTGCTCGAGGTGTCAGTTCATGTGCAATTGTGTTTTTTTTGTTTTTTTTTTCGTTTTCCAGACAGATACAGTGCATAGATCACAAAGGACTTTGTTTCCCCCGAACAGAGGCTGTCTGCAAAGCTTCCTGCCAGACTGCACATGGCCCTCATCAGGCTCCACCAAACAAAGTGTTGTGTTTAGGCTTAGGATAGAGGACTGAGGTTAGGATGAGAGCCATGTTTCGGTCTGCCAATACAAGCGAAGGAGGCGGAATTAGTGCTCAGCCTGAGAGACATTTGTCAGGGCAAAATGAAATAAATATCCCCAATGAAGCCTTCGGTGTGAGGGGACGAGAGCAGTTGGAGTTATGTCAACTTGACACATATTCTTATTCGGGCAATAAGAACGGCCTACTCAGCATGATTTTAGATATGAACCCATATCTATTGATAAAACATACAAGGCAAACTGGACTTTGAAAAGCAAGGGGAAATTGCATGTTTTTCTGTCCTTGACATGCAGTGGTTCCCCTGCCTCGAGTCCTCACAGTCCTTGAGCCAGTTCAAGGGATCCTTTAGGGTTGTCAGAGCTTCTCTGCGTAACAAGGAAAAGTTTAATTTCATTTACATTTAAAGGGCTCTGTGGGACTTCTATGTCATCAGCGGTCATGTATGTTAGTGGACTCCACATTAGCCACTGTTGCTCTCTGTTAGCGGACTGTAGAGAGGCACTGAGTACATCCTTTGGACTGCTGCAGATATCCAGACCAAGTCCGTCACATAGAAATCCAAAGTCCATCAGCACTGAACTACTAATTAATCACGCAACCAAGAGAGACAGGGATGTTCTCATTTTTCATGTTACACAACAGTCCACTCACATATGGCGAATATAAAAGTAATTAATTATGTTTCAGAAGGACTTTTGCAATCACCATCCTCACTGTTGTCTCACAACAGTGTAGAATAGAGAAAAAAAAGAAGAAATCCAATGTGTTTTCTGCAGCCTCGCTTGTGTATCTGTGTTTAATATTTTTGGGGGTCTATATAAAAAAAACATTTACAAACCACATTATGTAGTTCATCATCTGCTACCCAAAAACTGCATCATTCAAATCAAGAACCACACCTCAGATAAGAAATGGCGAATAGTATCTTGACAGATAACACACACTCTCTCTCTCCCACACACACATGCATACACACACCGGGCATAAGGATGGGGGCTTAGCCAACTTCTGCGAGTCGTCCCGACTTAACTTGAGTTCCAGACCGGGTCTTAATATTCCGCCGGAGTGGCGGAGCCGTTCTTCTGCACGACCAATCCCATCGTCAAGTCAAATTTGCATTAGCAAATGGGAAAGCAGCGACGGCCTATTTGTTAATCTGATCTTTGTTTACCCAACACTCTTGTAATCCACTTTTAATTAAATAGCCGCCCAAATATGTGCGAGCAGCAGTTTGACTTTGTCTGTGCCCACATAGCCAGACTGAAGCAGACAGAGAAATAAAAAGAGGAAGGAAGGAGGGAAGACAGAAAGAAAGAAAGAAAGAAAGAGAGATAAAGATAAAGATACAAGACTACAGGCACTGTCTTTCTGTTGTTACACTCCCTGCTGAGCTTGGTTGAAATATGCAGTTTTGGCACACCAATACACACATCTTCCTTTTTAATGCAAAGAAAGTAAAATTGCCTCCATGAATTATGTTCCAAAGCACTTGCAGTGATACACACACTGTACCTATACACTCTCCATATACGCCCAGGGTTTATGTGGGTCAGTTCTGGAGATGCAGCTTATCCCATTGTCTGGTCAAATATCTAATTCTAACCTCACAATAGATTTGTATATCCTATCTGTCATAAACCACAGGCTGTGTAGTTTGAATAAATCAAATAACACACATGCACACACACACAAATAAACACACTTTCAAGAAATCCTCGCTGGCCCTATCACCCACCCACACCCCTCCCACACGCACACACACACACCACACAATATGGCTGCATAATGTCCTTTATCTATTTATAGTTAATGCCATCCTAGGCCTGATAATGCAAGCAGATACCTGGTAGGCAATTACATCTCCCCGATTTCGTCCGCAATAAAAATGCACTGGTAATAGAAAAAAAGGGGTAAATAACACAGCGGTGTGAATGAAGCTGGCCCCGGCCTGCACTATACATCCCCAATAAGTCAGCCCGCACTGACACAAGCCGCATTGTCATTCAGATGTGCCTCCACCGCTGTTTTTACATGTAAAGGAAAGGCAACAGCGGGGACATTGTGCCTCTACCTGGGTATTAAAAGTGACATCACATTATCCTCTGCCCCAACACATATCTAAATAACTTACTTCTTGGATATTTGTCTGCTTTTTTCTCTGCGGGTTTGTATTCACGCGTCCCGTATGTGTAACTTTGAAAGCGACATAAAGCGCGATGCGGATTGTGTGAATATGCGTGCGTGGGGTTTTTTTGTGCTCTAATTCAATGCTAAAAAAATTGGTAGCATCGGACAAAAGCCACATCGTTTCTCCAAGGTGGCGTGAATGACGGGGCGACGAAACCATTAACCGGAATTTGCACATCTGTACGATTTAGAATTGGAAAAAAACAGAGGTTGGACAAGAAGAAAAAAAAGGAAAAATCTGTGTATTATTATTTGTAACACAAGTCTGGCACAACAGAACCACGTCAATGGAAGTGAATACCCACGGTTTAATCCAACGGGGTCAGTGAAAGGTTTTTCTTCTTAGTTGCCGCTATTATCAACTTCATATTTTAAATACTTGAGAATTTAAAAGGTGGATGTTTTGGATTGAAGCTTTGTCATTACCTCAAGTGAGACAGAACATTTCAAGAATCTTAAAGAAAACATTTTTATATAAATAAAACTCGATACTTACCATTTCATCAAACATGTTTTACCTTTCCAAATGTCTGTTTTCATTATTGGTTATCAAACCTGTTATGCATCTTACTTACCTTTATGTTTGTTTACTGTACTACAAAAAAAATGTCTCACAATTTTCAACCGATGCCTCTTAATGACCTGCATAAGAAAACGACATCATCAGCAAGGAGATTGGCTATGTCAGTAAAGTTATAGGCTATTCTCAGTGCCTGTCATCAACTTTGGATTCTGAGTTATTTGGTCAGATAAGTCATAAAATTAAAACAGTTTTTAATGGCGTTTTGCTAATGATAAGTTGAGGGTCTTCCAGTCTGAGGAAAGAAGCTGGCCGATAGTCTGGTGATACGTCACAGCACTCAAACAAAGTTGTCATCCTTTTTATCCAAATGGGTTACTTATGGTCTGGTTAGGCTTAGGCACAACTATGACTTGATCGAGGTTGAAGTATTTTATTGCAATGCTCTGTTTCAAATGTGCTGGTTCAGTCTGTAGTTAGTTTAACTTGTGGTTATGTTAGTTATAGAAGTTAGCTGAGAATGTAGTGTAAAGCAGAAGCTATGGTTCAGTGGTTACCATGCGCACACATAGTGTTGATTGGACCAGTTAATGCATCTCTTCTTTAACTCAGGTCTGCCAGCCAATAAGAGACGTATGAAAGCAGATATAGTCGCAGGGATTGACTTCCGAGCTCAGCAGATTTTAAATCTTGAGAAGTTGATTTACACATTACAAATTAAGGGAAACAATGTCCACCTGGAATATAGAAATCCGATATTTAAAAATCAATTGCATGACAGCACACTTTGGAAAATGTTCAACAACATCGTAGACGATTTGAAATAAACAAGTAGAAACATGCACTTGTAGACACTTGTAGGGTTGATTTTATGTGTGTAATAGTAGTACTATAGTTTTTTCCTATCGTATAACATCCTTTAACATCCAGAATCTGTGGGCAGCGTAGTTTTACTTTGTGTACGGGCAGCTTCTATAAACTCCTGTAAGTGCACTGCCTCTAAGCACCTTCCATTCTCACTGTGAGCCGACACAGTTTGTGAGAAGTATTTAGCTCCACTGGACCATGAATATTCATTGATGGTTCACTTTTCTCATAACGCTGCAGTCATGAAGGAGGAGCAGGCTCTAATACACCCGCCTTTCCAGGGAGAGAGTATTAAGGGGAGATTTAATAGAGGCGTGAGTATGGACGGACTCATTATCTTTCTATTAGCTCTGCCGCTGCCAGCAGGGTTATAGCAACTTCTATTAGGTTAGCGGTCAGATACACACACACACATTTACGAAAAAAAAAGACCCGCTCATATAGGCTAATTTAGCACAAAGTACTGCCCAACAGTAACAGTTCAGGCAAATGAGTGTCCTCCTTGGGACTTGATTTACGAGGCTACTAAAACCTGTTATTGTGTGTGTGTGTGTGTGTGTGTGTGTGTGTGTGCATTCTGTGTTAATGGGGGAGTTGTTAGATTTAACTGGAAAAATAGATTTCTTTGATATGAGAACACCTCCCAATGCTGATTTTTATTGCATTAACTCCCTGACATATATTATTTTTCACACACTATGAAGGGCGGTTTATCCTTTCTGCTGTCGTGTACCGTGTGTAGCATCCCACCATCCTACTGTGTGTTCAAGATAGCATGAACTGAGGTCAGGACAACTCACCGATGATCGCTGATGCTCTGTAGCTGGGTACCTGTGAGGGGTTCTGGGCAGTTTTAATCAATTAATCTGAAGAGCCTTCCAATCCTGGGCTGTGCATGAACCATGCCAGTTTGTGGTGTTTCTAGTCAGTCAGGATGCTTTCTATTGCTCTTCTTGAAAAAGTTGACCACAATCTGGCCCCGGAATGAAGGTCAGCCTTATCTGTGCTTTTTTAACCAAGGTTGTGCACGATGGGTTTCTTAGTGATAGCAATTCCAAGGAACCTATAACTATTCACTATTCACCTGCTCCACCTCAGCTCCTTCCTGCAACCCTTCACTTCCTAACAGACCTCAATACTCAGTGCATACAAGCAAGTGATGTCCAATCCAGTGTGGCCAGTACGCCACAGTGGCCATACTCTGGACATGAATGCTCTTAGGTGACTAGGCTAGAGAGGGACTCTATGCTGACCATGCTCCATGGAGCCAGAATTATGAAAATGCACCCCAAAGGCATACGAATGCTGTGAGGAACTTTCATCGTTATTAATGTAGCACCCCGTTTGAGCACTATATCCAGTTATTCTTAAAACACCAGTGGTCTCCCTGCTCTCTATTTCAGCAGCTCACATACTGGGAAACACAGCTCATTATCACACCTAAACGCCTGAGGTGGATTGCCAATGACTCCTGACACAATATATAACACTGTTCCCACACAAAAAAATAAATAAATGAATAAATAAATTGTTCCAGCATAGCACCTATGTTGGACAGTCGCATTTAGGTGGGCAAAATCACCTACTTCTCTAGGTTTAGAAAAAAGTACATGACCTGTGTAAGTAAAGTTACATACAGTACGTACCCTCTTATGTTATGTATGCACTTTAAGTTGTGTTATGTAAGTGATGTGAGTTCTCTATGTTGCTAAGTTGTAATTGCTCAAAGTTAACTTTAAGTTTCAGACAAACAGTGGCCTCCTGGGTAAAAATTCTGCGTTTGTTTGACCCATCCATCCACACAGACCTACTTCTCATGCGGACTCTGGTGCTTTTTAAACTCCATCACCTGCTCCTTCTTTGCTGCTGTCATAATAATCACGGGCAGTAGAGGTTGCCGCCAAACAATCAACATAAATATGGGTTGTAATAGGCTGCTTTCACACTCGAAATATGGTCGTTTTTCTGAGAAGGAGGGGCTCCAGTCTCAACAAGTATCAGTGTCTAACCACAAAGCTATCAATAAAAACCCAGAAGGAACTGAAAAACCAAAGGTGTAATTTAACACAACTTACATGTAAACTTGTTTAATTTTATCATTACTTTTGGTTTCAGTTGCTCACATTGTGGCTGCATGTGAAACAGTGTGCACATGTATTAATGCACAGTGATCCTTATACTGTTCAGCGCTATCAGGTCTTCCATGGCAAGAGGAGCAGGGCCCCGATACAGATACATTACCAGGCACTTAGATCTTTAAGCTTACACAGTAAATTCCCCCTTATAGATCCCGACTGCAGTTCCATCGCTGCCCTAATTGAATCATAAATACATGTATATGTATATTACCCATTAATAAATAAAGACACCATTTTTTATTAATGAAGTGGAAAATGTGGTATGGTGAGACATCAATCATTTAGCATAAAAACCGTGTGTATTAGTGGGGCGGGTGATACGGTGCAGGGGGATAAAATTAGACCTGTTAAATAGGGAGCGCTGTGTGCATTAGTGTGAGTTTTTTACATAAGCAATTATGGAAGCCTTCAGTGTTAATTTATGTGTGATCAGTGAACAAGAAGAGGGAGGGAGGGGGTCATGTAAGCGGGTGAAATAAATAGATGGAAATGGGAGAAAAGAGGGGAAAAGGGACACTGGATTGAGAGATAAAAAGGGAAGAGGAGATGGAGAGAGGAGCGGCGCAGGATGGAGGGATACATTAGTGAGGAGAGAGACATGTGGGAAGATTGTGTGAACAACAGGCATATTAATGAGGGAATATGAATCACACTGATTACAGCAACAATTAAGGATCGGTCGCCTTGCAGCATGTGGCAGAAGGAGGGATGAAGGAAGAGGGCAGAGCGAGACAGGAGCCTGTCACGAGGAGGACCGTGCGTTTTAACTGGAGAGAAACCGGTGGGCTATTAAAATCTTATCTCCTGCTGCTCTTTATCCCATCCTCTACCTGAGCTCATCATGAAAAAATAGAGTTGTATAAGTCCAGTAAAAAAGATCACCGCCATGTATCGTAAAAAGTCGTAAAAGATCGAGTTTATAAATACCCAAAAGGTACCTCAGAGGTCTGATCATCTCTGTAACGGGGGCAGAGAGAACGTCTCAAGTCTGTATCATATGATAACTACAGGAGGGGGAATGAACTTCTGGATCCAGGGAGATCACGGTAAGTCTGTTTATCGCTGGTAAATGTACATCCAGGCAGACAAGGAATAAGCAAGACGAGGTAATTAGGCAAGACGAGATGACGATTTTAAAAAAGGTGTAAACATCACTTCAGTATGTGATACAAAGTGCAGGAGAAAGTAGCACATCAGCCTGTAAAGTAAATGTGCAGTCGAGGTGAATCATAGCTAAACATAAGATGTAGCTGTAAGACAGCAGCTGCCTAAATACTCAAAAACAAATGCACACATAATTATGTAAGTTTCTAGGTACTATAATGGTTTCTACATCATCCCAAGTGTCTCCAACAATGTTTAAACGCTGAGAACAAACCAAGGTATTGTGAGTTATCACAAGTTCTTCTGAGCTGTGAAGGACTCAACCCTGTAAATCGGCACACAAGAGTCATTCGATTGAGATTCGTCTAATATTGTCCAACTACGTTCTTAACCAATCAATCAATCGATCAATCCACGATGGAGTTGCTGAGCTGGTCAATGAATGCCATCGACAGAGTGTTCTCAACACGGCGTGCGGGTTCTGGTGAACCGACATGCCCGGACGGGACCTTTATGTCCGGCTACGTTAAGGATGGTTGGGAAAATTGGAGAGTCCTCTGCCTTGCCGCACTGGATGTGGAAGATGTCGAGGACGTGTACATGTTCACGTTCATGACAATTGGAACGATCGCTTTGGGATTTGGAATCTTTATGCAATATTGGAAAATGAGAAAGATTGCTACTGAGCAGACCAGTGCGAGGGCGGACAACGCCAATACTCGGAGTGCTGTGGTCGGGATACGCTCTGACATCTCAACAATCCGCGACTTCGTGATACAGATGCGAGTTGATGTAGCCACCAATCGGGAGGACATGGCGAAGCTAGCAGCCATAAAAGCTGCAGAGGAGACTGATGAATAACATGAAAATGCATTAAAGGGCTCTTACACCATCCCAACACCATCTCAACAAATAATAAATACACTGGACTTTTGCTCTCTCTCAATTGGATATTCTGACTTTGTGGCAAGCCTGGCTATAAGATGAGGCCATAAGATGAGACTGTTGTTCACTCATGATGGACTAATATGGACACATGTGCAGACACACATGTAATCTGTATGTACTGTCTAGAGCTTGAATTCAGCTCTGTATGCTACTGCTGTAATATGTTTTGTCAAAGGTCATAACAAAAGAAAAAAAGAGAAGAAAAGAAAAAAGTAATTTGCAAAAGACAAGAAAAGATCAGAATGAAGATTTTATACTGTGGGTAATGGGGGCGGGACTTGATAAGCTTTGGCTTCTCCCGCTTTTCCCTTTCGGCCATGTGTGTTGTATTATTTGAACAATGATGAAATGTGATGCTTATGAATTGACATGTCTGAAACAAACAACATAAATAAATAAATAAGGTGATTTTCATATGGTCTGCTGTCACTGTAACTTCCAGGAGAGAGTCAGAGAGTAAGGAAGGAAGTTTGCAAACACCTCACTGGACATTAGTAGCCGAAATGCCATGTCACAGGTTTCAGAGAATTGCATTTTTACCTCACTCAAGGAAGTTATGCTCATGCACATGTCCGTTTTTCAGCAGGATTACACAAAAACTACTTAACAGATACCCACGGAATTTGGACGGAGGACAGATCTCAGTCGGGAAGGGACCGCATTTACTTTTTGTGTGGAGCCAGGTAAAGGGATGGATTCAGGAATTACTCTAAAATTGTGAGGTTTTTTTAGTTTTTTTTTCTACCAGTATTGTTTTCGTCAACGTTGATGATGACGAAATTATTTCATTGACGCCCCTTTTTTTATGAAGATAATGAGATAGTGACGAGATAAACATGGCTCTTTGGTGACTAAAACATGACGAGACGTGTGTGAGTTTTCTTTGACGAGACGAGAATGGGCGTAAATGTTAGTGGGTGATCTGTCAGATGTTCAAAATGCATGACATTTCTGCTGTCTTCGTTGTCCGCTTGTTGTTGTAGCAGCAAGCTAGGAACGGTCGCTACTTTCAAATTAAAAGCCCCCCGCTAAGAACCCAGTTCCAAACTCCAATGGGGTGCAATGTAAAGCTCTTATTTTGAAGACAAATTCGTTGTCACTGTTCTCTGCCCAACTTCAAGCTTCACGTCACGTCACATGTTTACTCCTACCCCCACATATGTGGACGTATTTTAAATATAATCCATAAGTATTGGAGAGTGCTGATCGACAGAAACCTTTTATTTCCATATTTCAACTTTTCAACGTTTTTCCAACATATTTCAACTGTTTTTTTCATGAATTGATGCCCTACTTCATCATACAAGAGTGTCACACATAAGTTGTGAAAATAGCAGATCTACAAGTTCAACACATTGCAACACATTGTGGGCTTGTAGATCTTATGTACTTATTGACCTAAATTAATTTGTTGAAAGACTATACTTCTTCTTTTGTTTTTTTTAACTAAAACTGACTAAAACTAGACTAAAACCTGTTAAAACCTGACTTTTCGTTAACTAGAACTGGACTTAAACTATCACATATAGAAATGACTAAAATTTGACTAAAACTAAAAAGCATTTTAGTCCAAAAGACTAAGACTAGATCTAAATTGGCTGCCAAAAACAACACTGTTTTCTACCCAATGTTTTCATGAATTTCTCTGAATACAATTTGATGTGGATCCAGATGAAAAATAAAAAATAAAAACACCGATCCAGCTGATTTAAATATGTTTCATTTCTTACTGGATTAGGCCTGATTGAAATGAAGGGGATTTTTGGGCCTTGAGTTTAAAATGAAACTTTCACCAAAATGCAACCTAGGGTCTTTTTGTGAATGTACTCGAGTCAAACGTTCGTTTAAAAGCATAATTACGACTAAAGCACCACTTTTAAGATTCACTGTATTTTCGTTTTCGGGTCAAAATCATTTTCAAAAGGAGTGCGAGGGATAAATACTATGTTGGCATTGAAATCGCTATTTTTAAAACACTAAGAAGGCTCGACACAACATGAAACTTTGCTCGTAGGATCACCAGGGTCTCTACACATGAACTCGAGCATTGAGAACATTGTTTGTGTACAAAGAGTTTACTAGATAGAAAGTTTATGAACAACTCACGTTAGCAGTTGTTTTTCCGCTCGCCGACGTCCTGCCAGTCGAGGAGTGCCGATTTCCGAATGTGACGTAACATGGAGGAGAGTTTGTACATTAACATAAAGACTCCAGGTTGCATTTTGGCAAGAGTTTCACTTTAAGGTAGATAGGACGGCCATGCTGTCTCAATGTGAAGGCTTGCAGAAGCACTTTCCCAGTTTATTAAGATGTGTTATTTTACCCAGAAATACTTTTCATTGAAATGCAGCACCTCAGTTTCAAACGCAGTAAAATTTTAAAAAATATGCAAAAAAGAACTGTCACGTTCATACGAAGTGTTTTAAGATAATGCAGTCAACTAAGCATGTGTTGCTCGCCTTAATGCTGTTCCATCTCAGTTAAAATATTTATTTTTTTTACAGAAATGAGAATTACAACTACAGAAATAAGGCTCAGGATGTGAGAATGTTCTTTTAACTGGTGGGTATCCTGTGAATCTGATATTATAGAAGCGGCTCTTGTCACTTCTCAGCCATTTCAGCCCTTCCAGATGGTGTCCATGTGAAAAAGCAACACTGGTTGCCACTGTGTTCTTGAGCAGGTGTCGTCTGCCTCATGTTAATGTATTTCCACTTTTTTGTCTTATCTTCGATCGCTGCTGCTATATGTCCCTGCTCTGCGGCCTACTTCCTTCCACCAAACATATTTCTTTATAATTCAAATAGTAAAAGTTTATTTATCCATCTCTTTTCTAGGTCATCAGTAAAGGATATGACTGTCTTGAAAAAAGCTGTTGCAATTCACAGGAAACATGTTACAATCAGAAACTTTGCAGTCTGTGGGTGGACCGGAGGAGAGACAGGAATGAATGCATGTATAAGATTGAGGCTTGTTTAGATCTACTGTTCTTCTTTGTAATATGGACAGGAAATGTAATTCTGTGTGTGTGTGTGTGTGTGTGTGCCTATGTGTGTGTGTGCCTATGTGTGTGTGTTTGTGACCTGCAGATGTTCCTGAGTAATACACTGGTCAAGGCCTTTAAAGGGTCAGCTGCAGTCTGGGATACTCTCTTCCGGTCGTCACACACACTCATGCTCACGCACGTGCACACACACACACACGTACACACAGGCCTAGATAAAAGAGAATGTGTGTGTGTGTGTGTGTGTGTGTGTGTGTGTGTGTGTGTGTGTGTGTGGTCGTGGGCAATTCTCTGCGTGTTTTTATATCACTGACTGTGTGCATGTGTGAATTCGCCTGAATCAGTGTGTATGTGTGTGTGTGTGTGTGTGTGTGTGTGTGTGTGTTTGTGTGTGTGTGTGCTTGTGTAGCCTCTAAGCAGGATGTGTGCAGTAATCTAATTAGGCAGTAACTTGGCTTGCCATGACCTTACTAACCATAGCAAGACCCTGCCTGGCCTCAGATCACACAGAGAGTCCCCTGTCTGGACCAAAACACACACAAACAGGCAGACAGAGAGAGATACAGAGATTTACACACACACACACACAAACTGATTCAGGCGAACACATAAGATCGACAGACAATAAACAGTGAATGATGAGAATCTTGTCAATTACCAGAATTGCACATACAATCCCGTTATATCCACGTATAGCTTGGTTTATGTAAGATTATTTATATACATACATATATATAAATATATATACCCACACACTTCCTGGTTGGGCCGCCCTTCCCTATCAGGAGGGAATCAGGAAGTGTACCATAAATTACCACCTGTAACTTGCTGCTCCTCAGCTAGCAAGCTGGTGGCTTTAGTCAGTTTCTCTCTCTCGCCAAGTGTTGTCCATTTCTCTTTGTCTTCCCCTTGAGTGGAGGATATACAGTCCTGGTCAACAGTTTACATACACTTGTAAAGACCACGTACATCATGGCAGTCATGAGTTCCAGCGATTTCATCGACCCTAATTTTTCTGTCAAGGAATTAGTGTGACACAGTCCTTTGTCACAAGAAACGTTAATGAAGTTTGGTTCAATAATGAATTCATTAGATGTCTCCTGAAAATGTGACCAAATCTGCTGGGTCAAAATACACAGTGATTCTAATATTTTGTTCAAACGCACTTGGCAATTTCTACCTAAATTAGGTGCTTTTGTTAGCCATCTACTAGCTTCTGGTAGTCCTCCGGCAGAATTTGTAACCACTTCTTCCACGTCAAGAATCAAGACAGATTTTATCTAAATGCTTTAGCTTCCTGGCACTGGCTTGTTTCTTCAGCACAGTCCACATGTTCTCAATGGGGTTCAAGTCAGGACTTTGAGAAAGCCATTCCAACTTTAATTCTTGCCAGATTTAGCAATTCCTTTACCACTTTTGATGTGTGTTTGGGATCACTCTCTTGCTTGAACCCCCAACTGCGCCCAAGACCCAATCTTCTGGCTGATGATTATAGGTTTCTGCTGAAGAATTTGGAGTTAATCCTCCTTCTTCATTGTTCCATTTACTTTATTTAGAGCACCAGATCCACTGGCAGCAAAACAGCCGCACAGCATAATACTACCACCAGCATGCTCGACAGTAGGCTTGGTGTCCTTGGTGTTGAAGGAATCACCTTCTTGCTTCCAAACACATTACTGGTCATACTGGCCACACAATGCAATTTTTGTTTAATTTGACCACAAAGTATTCCTCCAGTAGGTTTTTTCTTAGTTCATGTGATCAACAGCAAACCCAACATCTGTATTGTTGGGTCTGGTGTCTCTCATCTTTCTCTTGACAATATCATATAGATTCTCTAATTCTAATCAATCTCCAATCAAGCACAGTAACACTATCATCAGCAGACCAGTTACTAGTAGTTTTGGCACTGTGTGTAGGTGCCAAGTCCTGCTTGAAAAATAAATCAGCATCTCCATACTGTATGGATGACACTGGAGAAAAAGGGGGGAATCATTTTGCAAATGAACTGTGTTTAACCCAAGCTCATGTAGTATTATCCTTTAACAATCACGCATTTAACAAAGTGGTGAACTTCGCACCATTCTTACATAGCTCACAGAGATGTGCCTTGTGCATTTTTAAAATAAGCTGAAATAGGTAAGAAATAAGCTAGAAATACACTGTATACTCTGCCCAAGTTAAGTCTTCTTTGCCATTCTCCTTTTAACTCTAAAGCTTTGTCTCATTTGCCCTCTTTGTTTCCGCAAGAGGGAAATGTAAAAAAAAAAAAATACGGTTAGTTTAATTCAATTTTCACAATATATGGAGAAAAACAGAGATATTATGATTTGGCCATGCCACGCAGGTGAGAAATTCAGCCTCTCAATTTTTTAAACTGTGTGTAAGTGTGTGAGTGTGTGTGTGTGTGTGTGTGTGTGTGTGTGTGTGTGTGTGTTTGTTCTGTGTGTCTCCAGGGCAGAGGAAGTAAGGGACACAGCTGTCTAAAATCACCACTGGGACAGAGAATAACCTGGGGTCTGCCTGCCCCCCCCCCCCCCCACACACACACACACACACACACACACACACACACACACACACACTGAGTTCACGGAGGAAGCGTGGTGTACAGTAGAGCCTTGGGGTCAGAACTCACTGGCCTTAAATTACATTTCTCAACATGACAGAACAGAAGTAGAGTGGAATTATTGTTTCACTCTGGATTTGGCTTGGGTGTTAAGGTGCCCTGTGGCACTGCACTGCACTACTTTGCTGTGTTCACTGTCCATCGCACAAACAAACACACACACACACACACACACACACATTCCCTGCTAAATACCCAAGTCAATAAAACACTCCAAGTTTTGAGTCTAAAAATCTTGCAAAAGGTAAAAAAAGGATTATTTTACTTTCTTCACTTGTTTAAAACACAATTGTGAATCAATGTACGTGCTGGGAACAATGTAATGTTTTTTTGTTGCTGTAATATTGTACTTAAAAGGTAACTGTAATAAAAAAATAAAAAAACAACATCCATGAATACAAGCATAACCACTGCTAAATTACTAAATATTCAATATTATCATATTATTATTATATGTTATGTGCAGTATGTATGGGAGTGGATATTAGTGCAACTGAAATAATGACATAGTTAGCACATGTATGTTTGAGAAATAGATATTTCTTATATTCATAACAAAGTGCAGAGAGTTGCTAACAAATCTGAAGTCTCTCAAGTTCACTGCATAAATAAATTAGTGCATCTTGGTCTTTATCATTCCAACTAATTGTAGCATAATTACTTTTTTCTGAGTAAATATAATTAATGTTTTGATTCTTGGCAGACAATGTGCAAATATGTATGCATGCATGTAAGTCAGTCTGTAAGTACAGTATGTATATCGCCCTACACGATAAAACTAAATATATCAAGTCATCTTAATAGGTTATACCTTTAAAAAAAAACATAATCAAAGATAACTTGAGTTTTTTTTAATTACAAGTTAATTTAAACTTTTTAAACACACAGACAATGAAAGAACAATTGCATACAGATGTAATGCTGTAAGAAATAAAATTAGATTTAAGATTTCCTCAGGATTAAGACATGAGGATTGTAGTTACAGCAACAAAAATATAATTGAAAGTATAACCAAATAAGGATAGTTGTCATTATTCTTTCATCCCCACTTTAAAATACCGTACTTCTTTAAGCCATTGATGACATGATTGAAGGAATGACAAAAGAATAAATGAATGTTTAACAAATGAACAACACAACTGAATCCCCCATGCTCTGTTTTGCATTGTGGAAGCGTATTTTTTAATAGATAGTTCATAAACTGGAGAAATCCAACACCCTAAAATGATATACTGGTTATTAATTGCTGTCTTACTGCGCCATTTTATTTCTAGTATTCAGAGTTTCTTACTTGGGTAGTTTTCATTACAGTGTCCTCAAGGCTTATGGCTCCAAATATATTTTTACAGCCATCTGCGCCAGTTGGCTATTCTTAATCGCTGCACTGTGTGTGCATGTGTGCTTCTGTCTGAGTCTGTATATGTGATTTTACCAACCCTACATACTGCAATGGATAAAGAGAGTCATCAGCAACACTTGGCACGGGCGCTGTGCCTCTGTGGTATACGCTGTGATGCCAACATAAATGGCAATGGAGAAGTCTAAATGTCACTCATGCACACACAGACACACATGCAGAGTTTTGAGGGATAAGTCTTAATGCAGTAGCATGGACTCCTTGGCACAGACTGCTAGCCAGACTGGTATGTGGTCTGGGGTAAGTGGGGAGGCGTTGGCTGAGCTGACACATTACCAGACGTGACATACTGCACTCTATTCTCTCCTTCTCTGACTGTTGTTCTGTCTCTGAGCTGTGTAATCATCTCCGTCCACAGACTGTTTTATAATAATCATAATAAGTGCTTCACATGATGAGTGAAAATGTTAGCAAAAAGAAAGTTACACCAGAAAGATGCGATCAGAAGAAGAGCGTCTCCAGACACTCGAAACTTAAAATGAAGCAGCATTGTAGTCTCATCCTGGCTTGGATGGTATCCCCAAACCTAACCATTCATATATCCTACAAAAAGGACACAATCTGTCAAATATGCTGTATAATTAAAGTTTCTGTCCTACATATGAGTTCTTTCAAAGGTCTCTTGAGGTAGAGTCAACGATTTTTCAGGTTTAGCCCAAAACCTTTTCCTGGTGAATCAACACCGCATTTGGTTATGCATAGGTCTTAGTCACCCCAGAAAAATGATTTATATGACTGCTCTGCCACCGCTATGGTCAAGGTCTGGTTGATGTTGAGCGACTCATTAAAGGTCTACTGCTTTTAGGAAGTTTGAGTTACTGGTAATGGGGAGTACCTCGCAGCCTATGGAAACAGTGGCATATAGTCACCCGTGGCTTTTCTGAGAAAGTCTGAGAAGTCTGATGATGTGACCGGGGTTACCTTGGCTCAGGCTTTTAGAGTTGGAAGACATGAGCATAAACCTGTTTTCTCGCTGCAACCTGGTTCTCTCACCTTATACACTTGTAAGTTTGTCTCTGGAGCCAGCACCTCTAACATCACTTATAATGCAGTAGTATAGAGAGCGTAAAGCTTGAGTTGGGGGTTGTTGGGCTAGCTGGATGGGTCTTTTACTGGACTTTCCCGTGTCTGTGTCAAGATTGATTAGTTGTGAAGTCATGTGGAATATAAGTAATGTGAATATTGTTATTTTAACCCATGGTATGATCTTTTCTTAAACCTAACCAAGTAGTTTTTGTGCCAAAACCCAACCAAACCCTGTCTGTCTCCAGAGTTGGAGAGCACCAGCAACTGCTGCGGACATGGTTTCTTTCCAGGATTTGTCGTTTTAGATGATGATAAAAGATGTTTTCCTGGCACTTCTCCAGCTTTGTGTTTTACTAATTTAATTGACTAAGGCTGTAAACTTCAACGAGGTGGCCATTCCCTCCCTGGTTCCCTCTGGCCAGCTCGACTTCTTCAGCATTTGGGACATACCACCGGAGCTGAATAAAATGATGTCAGTATGTTACTAAATGCTTATTTGAGACTTCAGTTGGATTATTTTGAACTGTAACTTAGAAGAAAGTTCAGGTCTGAAATTTGGGAGTACCAGGCGGGTCTTGCAGACACTAGTAAACCTTGAGCCATACTAAGTAGTACATAGTCATAGATAGATACCTTGGCCTCATTGATTTGAATTATTCATTTCTTAATCTGTTTCTTGCATGGCCACAAACTCTAACAATCAACTGTACCTCTTTAAACATCAAATTAAAACATAATTATCCTAGAGCAACATCTTACCCTCATCTCTGGATTGCATTTCCTCAGAAATAATGTACATCCTGTCATATTTAACCAGTAGAGATGGAAATGATGAAAGGTTGACTTTGAAGAAGTACAGCCATTGGACACCAACAGCAGAAAGAACAGACTTTTGTTTTATGTATGAAGCTGTGATTGCCAATTTTGGGGGCATAACTGAGAATATATTTAAGATATTATAAATAATCTACTAACAATACCACATGGCCAACACTGAGCCAGCTCCCCTTGGTTGGAACAAAGTGATAGAACCAGTCAGGGGTCCAATGACTGTTGATCTGAGAGCTTGTCTCTCTATGATTGTTTCTCTTGCTTTCTCTCTGTCCCCCCTGACCAGCCTCCCTCTCTCAGATGAATTAGTTATATTAGAGGGATATAGTGTTTGGCATGAGGGAGCTGTTAGCCACACTCTGTGATGCATGTGCCAGTTTAGCCAAGGTCCTTTCTGCCTCTCCATTCAAGCCCAGCCTGGCGGGCCATGCAGGATGCCAGGCTCAGCCAGCCTGGCTTCTCTCCCAGCTTGGCCAATGGATGACAGAGGGCTACCAGGGATGACTGGAGACAGATAGAGAGGGAGGGAGAGGAGAGGAGAGATAAAAATGTGTAGACTGGAGAGAGAAGAGGAAGCCAGGGATAGAACTAGACGGGGGGGGGGGGACAGAAAGACAGAAGGATTGGAGAAGAACTTGCACACAATCTTGAAAGTGAAAGTGAAGTGACCTATTTTTGAAAATCAGGAACTGAAAGTGAGACCATAAGTGATATGTTCTTTGAGCCTAGCGTCATCTTAAAGCTGTCTCTACATGTTATACACTATATCATTCACATGGAGACTGTTCAAAACAATGACATAGTCAGCCACTTGTTTAAATACCTGAAACAACGTATCATGAGGAAGGAAGTGCAGCTGGATGGCTGGGTGAACAAAGAAACAAATGGGTTGTCCTGAAATATGACCGCTATATGTTCCCCATCAAGATAAATGGTTAATTATTTGTTTGCATGTTAGCTTACTGACATTAGAATTAAACTCAAAGTTTTGCTTACTTACGTACAGTCTCACGGAGCTTGACTTCACTGTAGACTCGCAGTCTTGTTTTCACCCAAATCTAACCTTAAAGATCCAGTGTGGAGGATTTAGTAGCATTTGGACGTTGTGGTTGCAGATTGCAACCAACTGAATACCCCTTGTCTCACTCTTCCCTACGGCGAAGAACGTGAGAAGCTGTTGCTGGCTGGAGCTAGAGCTGCTGTTTGGTTTGTCTGTTGTGAGCTACTGCGGAAACACCATGCAACATGGCAGACCCCATGGAAGATGACCCGCTCTCTCTGTAGATATTAAAAAAATCATAATTTAAGGTGACAACAACACAATGGTTAATAGTTTCAGGTGATTATACATTGATGAAAACATCGTTATGAATATTATTTTCCATTTCTGCCAAGCAATCCCCCTAAATTCTACCCATGTTGCCTAGTAAAAATCTTTTTTACTTCATCTTTACTGTGTACTAAGTTCTGCTTTTAAGGTTTAATATAAAAGTGAGTACACATTTAAAAGAAATGGTACTGAAGAATTCCTGTGTGTATGTATGACATTTAAATTGATTAAGCACGAGTATAAGACAAGCTTTAACGTCAGGGTTGCTAATTGAAAATGTCTTGAGGATAAGGCCATGCAAATTCTTTTGGTATCTTCTTTGTTTTGTTTTAGTTTTTTTTTTTTTTTTTTTTTTTTAAATAGCAGATAGAACAGGATTCAGTGTCCCTCTCACTTTGTCTTACACTATACAATAAGACATGCTTTTGGCGCCCTGAGCTGTTTCTGTTGCTGTGGACGAACGTTCTCACCCCTGTCACTGCTCCAACCTCTACAAGTGCAGCCATATGTGTGCTGCAATTGTCGAGGAATCAGAATTATTCGGCCAGTTGTGTTGGAGGGCATAACATTTCAGCATGCAGGAGTGGGAATAAAATGTCTAACATGTTCTGACACCTAAGAAGCAGTGAGTTAGAAGCTGCCCTGCTGACGTCGAGGGGCTTCCAGCAAGGCATTAATGCCATGGCCTTTAACTTTCACCTCGCGCCTGACTAGCCATTAGGATCACTGCCATAACAAGAAAGCCGAATTTGAACTCCAGCCAAGAATATTAATGTTTTTCACATACCAAAAAGGGCAATTGAGAATTAATTGTTTGGTGTGAGAGTTCAGGAGTATTTGGGTTTAAAGCAGGCACTGTAATGAAGGGATTACAGGAGGGGTATCATGTTTGTTTTTCTGTTTTTGTTGCTCCAAATGGCCAGCATCTGCCAGTCTGGGAAAGCAAAAAAGTTGTTGGAGACTTCTGACCATATTTTCAGAGTGGTTCATCCAAGAGTTAGAAAGACAAACAGTGTTAGTGATTAATGAGAGGCGGGAGGGGGCACTGCGACGGAGGAAGAGTCCAAGTTAATTATCGTGCCATAAGTGCTGCTTTCAACTTTACACACAAGTCTGAAAAAAAAAAAAAAAAAAACAGTGTGTGTGTGCCTGCACTGTACCGCACTGTTTATGTGAGGAGTGTGTGTGCACGTACATGGGCGGTGTCACATTTACTCGCCTGGCAATGGGTAGCACCAGGGCTGGGCCTGGGAAGCACACTGTAAAAAAAAAATAATAAATGCCCAGTGTCATATCCGTGTTAAAATATTTTTTTATTTCTGATATTAAATGGAGATATTTCAATCTCTGAATATATTTCTGGAATTGTGTCATATTTGACATAAGACAGAATATTCTTACAGATCACTCCCCAAATACAAACTTCACTTGACTCAAAGAGGAAATTGAATTATAGATATAGATTACAAAGAAATTATTGTTTAACATATTAGCTGATTTATTATTATTTTAAATTTTGAGCTAAATTAATAATGCAAAGAATGACTCAATTCTGGATAAATCTGTGCCGTAGTAGAGGATTCATGTGTCGCTCTGTAGTATAAGTAGGAGGTGTGTGAAAGGAAGGAGGCATGGTTTTGGAAAAAAACTGCTACTACAAGGAGGTGTGGACGGGAGAGAAAGCCTGCCTTTAGTAGCGAGCTGGGAATTCACCCAGCTCCTGCTTAGTAATGGAAAACTGGACTTTGGACAAGGTTGGAACTTAAGAGGGGATAACATGACATTTTGTGCAGAACTATGGTCATCAAAAGGCTGCCAAATAATTTTTACTCTGAGAAATTGTAATATGCTGTAGCACACTTGACTTTAAGATGGCATTCTATGCCAGTACATGAAAAATCCACCATCAGCTCAGAGATTTATGGTTGGTAGTGAATTCCACTGGTAACTGTAGTGAAGTGTAGACTTTTTGATGATATTGTCAACATATTTCTAATTATACAGCAAAATACAGGACCACATAAATATCCATTAAACTACGAGTCAAACAACATTTTGCTTTTTGTGGTATTTTATTGGACCTGTTTTAATACTGTGTCAGAGCAAATCAAGATTGATTCATTGATTGTATTTTTAGTGAAGATTGAGCTACTCTATTGAACAAAGTGTGACTTACCTGTCAAGAAGGCTTTTCTGCTCGTTGCTATGTTCCGACAAGAGTGTAAGAAGTGTCCTTTACTGAAATGTCCAATATGTAATTACTTTTTCTATTTAAACAAAAAGAGACGTTTTGCCAAGTGTTCTGCGGGCAGGGCGGGGCAGCACAGGGGGCATAGCCGCTGTTCAGCTGCTCAGCTGCTCAGAGCCTGCTAGCTCTGGATGAGAGAGTTGGGTGCAGAGCCAGACATTCAGGAGGAGTAAACACCCAGAGTTATGTCAGATTCTGCTATGATGCAGAGCCTTTTACTGACAGGAGAGCTTAGAGGTTACTTTTAAAGTAGATTAATCTTCACAGCACTTCACCAACCATACAGCAGCCGTGAAAAAGCAGCAGAAAATGACTTCATGATCTTAGTTTTAAAGAACGGAGAGGGGAAAAAACGAAAAGAGAAGTGGAACCTCTGGTCTCTGAGAGGTTGAACTTAATTCACCACTGAGCGCGAGCTGTTGCTGGCCAGCTTCCAGCTAATGTACAGTAAGGTAAGTCGGCTGTTTGAGGCCAATAAAGACTTGCACAAGCTCCATTTGCTGCTACACTTGAATGTGCAGTATACTTGACCCACTAGCCACTTTTTACGACCTCGGGTGCCTCTTCTGTCGTCCCCTCTAACTTGTATTCCTGTCTTTACCAGCTCTGTTACATCAACATGTTGAACAGTGCCGCGGCTCGTGTGATCCCATCACAAGATGTTTATCATCATGTCTTTATATCTTCCACTCATCTATTCTCTCGATTCCTTTTCTTTTTTCTTTTCTCCTCCCACGCCTCTTACCTCTCTCAGAGCTGCTCCCTCCTTGTGTCCTCACTTGTTATTCCTTTCTCGATTCCTTTACCCACTAAGTTCTCACTGATCTCTCAATTAGCTTATACATTTGCAAGGAAATGATACACTCACAAGTATTATCTGAAGTATCAGACCATCATTAGTTTCCAACCATATTTAAATGCTTAAATACTTCACACATGACCTCCATATTACAGTGGAAGAAAAAAAAAGAACCTTGATATGATGGTTTGGAATTATTTCATGTAGTATCGTTCACACGACGATAGCTTTGATACCACTACATTGAATGGACTCTTAAGAAGGCTGTGCTTTTTCTTCATGTAACCGTGTGTGTATCCACATCCTTTTTTAATTCTACCCTCACTTCATTGAAGATAAATGTCTTGATTTGGTGTGTGTGTGTGTGTGTGTGTGTGTGTGTGTGTGTGTGTGCGTGCGTGCGTGCGTGTGTGTGTGTGTGTGTGTGTATGTGTGTGTGCTGGAGATGTCCTCAGTACTCAGCAGGGTACCGTTCCATTAAACTTGGCGAGAGGGTTTTCATGGGGCTCTTGTTCACCCTGCGCTCGTTTGGCTCTTGATCTCGCTGTGCAATGAACACTCGCGCCACATTAAATGAACGGCGCAGGTCCCCACTGCCTACAGAGCATACGGAGATGACTAGGTAAAAAAAAATAAAAATGTTAAAAACACAGAATCCCCAGGCTGCTGCATAAAGCAGACTTCAGAGGGGAAACTTTTTTAAAAACTTTTTTAACTGCGTGCTGTAAAATTATAGTGACGATAAAAGGAAAATGTTATGTTTTGTGTAAAGGAATGTGTGAGGTATATGGGAAAAAAAAGTTATTGAGGTGCGTGTACAGTACATGTCTGAGTAGTGTTTGGTTTAAAACATCTAATTGCAAAAGTTAACAACTTTTTTGGACTTTGTTTTTATAACATCACTTGTTAGTTTACGTTTCATAACCTGAGGTGCCAGAGACATCCTCAGGACAGGAGACAATAGAAACTGTTTGCAAAATACTTAGCAGATTATTGAAGCAGATGGCTATCAAAGTCTATCTCAGAATCACTTTAACCAATCAGATCAACAGTGGGAGAGCCCTACTGCTCCAGCTTGTCAATAAATCTCACCGAAGCAAGTTAAGAGAAGAGCAAAAATATTTTTTCCAGTGAGAAAAACCCTCAGTATTGTTCTTTCAATTAAATATATTCTCCAGTTCCGCTGCTGTTGTTTTTTTAAATGAACAGTCACTTCTCCTAATGGTCACCTGTAGCTGCCATCTTTAGATGCCTTAGAGAGCAGAAGTCACAAGCAAGATGGATTTGCAAAGTTAGAAACAACTAACTAACTAACTAATGCAAAGCATCCAAGCCTTGATGGGTCAGGGCCAAGTCTGATCCACAGTGGGGCTTCCAAGAACTGGACTTTATCCAGCACGTCCCACGGGATGAAATCTGGAATATGGCCACTTGGGAGATGCCACAACCGCTGGAGAGAACGATTGCCACCGGCGCTCTTTTAATTATGTCATCTTGTTGTGTCCTCTACTTCTGCAAATTTTTAATGGCAGCCGACTAGAGAATTGGCACCACCAACAGCTTATCGTAATGCTCTCAACTCCTGCTATTTGCATAACAGTTGAGGATTTCATTTCTATTTTCTTTTGTCAGTTTTACGGAAATTTGGCTAAAATTTGCGCTACATTCAGATGGAAACCCAACAAACGCATGTGTTATAGCACATAATATCACATACATTGTCTGCCAAATTTGAATAGAAATTTGAGTCTTGATAGAATAATGCCCAATACAATAGAAGACAACAACCTCAACGTATGAGGTAGCTGACTCATATGTGCGTTTGCATGGACATCTAAGTGTCCTGTAGGCCTAATTAATATCAGCTTACATGTTGTTTTGTCTGCTGCCAGTTTACCTTCCTATCTTCATCCTGACAGGTCCCTACCTTTCACCCAGGGCAGCATCGTTTTATTTTTTTTTTGCCCTGCTCTGTGATGAGCTGCACTGGGATCACCGTCTCCGCTCCAGGCTGTGTTTGAGCCTCCATGGAGGTGGAGGTGGAGGCGGTCAGTTACCAAACTGATGCCACGAGCACCTTGCACACGTTGGTGTGTGCCACAAATCATGTTCATGCATTTGCAGGTGAAGTGACAGTCATGTCTTTGAGGTGATGTCAGCTCACCTCTGCTGGAATCGGTTTGGACGTGCTGAGTGTGTGCATGTGTGAAACCAAACAGGTGGGTTTGTAATGTTTTCCAATGTAAATACTTTTTTATTTTAAGCCTGCTTTGTACTTAACCCGGTGCTTGTCATTGAGTGTGCTGTGGGAGGGTTTGCATATGTTTTCCGAGCACATATAGTGTTATATATGTGTGTGTGCGTGTGTGTGTGTGTGTGTGTGTGTGTGCATCTATGAGCTCACTCCAGGCTTGTGTGTGTGTGTGTGTGTGTGTGTGTGTGTGTGTGTGTGTGTGTTGAAGGTGTGTTGACACTGCTCCCTGTCAAAGGCGATTTGAGGCCAGTTCAGTCACTGTCAGGGCCGAGGCCAACTGGGTTGTGGGGCGTCTGTGTTTATCAGCTCTGTTAGATCCTGTCATCCACCGGGCTCAGAGCAGAGCACAGGGGACCGATCATCATCTCCTCCAGCAGGTAAAGAACATTGAAGTGACAGGAAAGGACCTCCAAGCACATGCACAGACACTTGAAGACGAAAAAAAACCAAACAAAAAAAGTCATCCAAACTGTTGGCTAATCCGAGCTTCCAACCTTCAGGTGTGGGGGAAAGGTGTTTCGCTGAGTATTAGAGTCACTCCCAAGTCTAATCAGGGGACTGGTTTTTCTTTAAGAAGCTTAATGTCCAAAGGCTTTTGTCAAGAATAGAGTTGCTAAATTTAGCTGTTAGCCAAATATTCAAATGTTGAAGTTAGAATAGACTAAAACTATAAAATAAGCAATAAAACTGAACAAAGTGTATCAAAGAAGCACTAGATCATGTACAGTAAACACTCAGAACCTCTGATTTGTGCAATGTCAGTGTATTGTATAGTATGTGACACAAGAGACAGTACAAATAGAAAACTAAGAGGCTAAAATGTTTATAAAGAGAGTCATTTGTTCACAGTGGAGTGAGCAGGTTGAAGATGAGTTCAGGAGCCTCACAGCCTGAGAGTAGAAGCTGCTCTCTAGTCTGTTAGCATGGTGATGGATACTGGATTTAGCTCCCTCTTCGACTCCATGCTACGTTTTTGGTATTGTTGCTTTATTAAGACGACCCACTGTCTGGATGTGCAGCACCAGCTGCTACTGGAGTTCAGTCCACTGGGCTGTTGCACTTCCATAACACTTTTGGAGTCAATATGGACAGTTTAAAACAAATGATCAAAGATACCACTTTTTGTATTTCACCCATTCTTCTTCCATTTCAAAACCTGCCACCGACATTACCCACAATGCAGCTTTGCCACTGGATGACATCACCGGCGGCAAAATGTGTCAGATTATACGCAGCTTCCTCTGGAGCCACAGGATTCTTCATACTGCTTTTTTCACACATGTAATTGTACCCTCGAAGACGTGCATACACACCTTAACATGCAAAATTGGTGGAGTCACCCTTTAATTGTTGAAACAGAATTTGTGGTAAGAAGTAAGAGTTACTCTATACAATGAAAGAAAACATGTCAAGTAAGGGTACGCCATTCAGACTTTAGCGGTGAGCGAACGTAATAACTTCTACTCCCTCTACACTTCAGCACCAGCAGCATCTTCCCATTTATTTCCTTTTATTGTGTCTACAAAGAGAAGCTTAAATATGTATCATACACCAAATGCATCTCCTTTTCTCAGGGCCATTAAGACATTTTAACTTCACCTCTTCTGTGTTAATATTTATAGGCAGACAGAAATATGTTACTGGAGGTCTTTGTCAATAATTTACCCCAGAGAGCTTTTCTCCTTTGCTTCTACTACAGCTCAAGACTTATTTACTGCGTGCCTGATTGTACTCTTTTAGGCTATTAATTAAAACGCCGGTTCAGCTTCAGATTGAGTAGCTCCATAGGTTGATTATATGACAGTCAAGGTTTTCTACATCTCCTGGTGATATCACAGATTTGATAAGTGGAGCTCTGTGCAGCCTTTTCAAGGCTGATCCCATAGGAAATTACTCAGTAATATACACCATGTGTGTGGCTACATCACTGAAACCCTAGATCCAGATAGCAAATAATGTGTTTCTAATACCTTGCGGAATATCAAAAGGCTTTGGCCTCGGTGTCGACTCAACAGAAAGGGGCATTTTTTCTTTCTGTTCTGTTCTGCCTTTCATTGTTTCACACTGCCAAAGAAAGGAAGAATAAAACAGAGTTGACTCATGAATTGTTTATGACAGAGCTTTGTAGGTACAGCCCCGGCGCTCCAGTGATTTTCATAAGCTGGACCTCCAACACCATATAGTTCTTATCAACAACGTTTTTTTTTTTTTTTTAATTGGTCAAACCCTTGTAGAGATTAAACAGCAGACATTCTCAAACACTGGCACGATTACCGTGCAAGCTAATTTACAGGTTCTGCCCAGTTATATGTGTGGCAGTGGCTGGGGATTAAAACCGTTCCACAAGTGAGTGTTTTCTGTTAAAACAAACATCTGTTCAATGTTTCCTCATGGTGAGTTCACCCACCGGACAAAATTACCCAAAAAACAACATGCCTGTCAAATAGTTGTTGTTTTTTTATTCCCTTTGTTTCTGTTTCTCTCAAACTTTACTTTTTTAATAAGTATGGTAATAATTTAGATTAAAAAAAAAGGTACACAGACAAAACAAAGAATAAAATGAGTTAGTAGGGAGAGGAGGGAAATAGACAAAAGGGAGAGGCAGACAGAGGTAGAGATGAAGTAGTGGATTTATAAATGTAGAGGGATGAAGATGCTGTGGAGCGGAGGTCAGGATAATGACTGTGGACAGGTCCAGAGGAGTAGGCCGCCATGCCTTGAGTCCCACCACTAATAGGATTAAGAAGGATGAGATTCCCCCTGGAGGACTGGACACACTCACACCAGAGAGAGATGGAGAGAGCGACATCCCTGCCTCGCCTGGCAATACACCCGCAGGACTGGTTTTAAGTGTGTGTGTGTGTGTTCGTGTGTTGTACTCCTCTAAGGCTGAGAAAAATAAGGACCAAACTGTCCTCACAAAGATACAAAGATGAAAAAAAAGTTAAGTGGGAGCTGGCTAGATGTGGTTTATGTTTAAGAATAGTTTAATTAAGTTTGGTTCATTGGTTCATTTTTCAGGGTTACTAACTATTAATGGCTAACTCACCTTCCTGCCAAGAGTCGAATGTTGAAAACGGAATAAAATGCATCCACTGCATACTCAATAAGGACTGGCTTTTGGACTTTTTTGGCCAGTACCTTTTGCTTGGACTTTGCAGCGACGCAACTGTGCAACAATTTTCAAGGGATAGCAATGTTGGTCCGTTGGTTCACCACTTAGGTCCAGACCGAATGTACAGACACTCATGTGCACCACTTTGGTGACCAATTAATTTTTTCATGTAGCACCAGCAGGCCAATGTTTTTAGTTGTAAATGAAATGTTTCGACAGACAATTTATGGATTGCTGAGATATTTGGCACACCATCCACATTCCCCCCAGGACAAACTGTGATAACTCTGGTGATCCTTTGACGTCTCCTGTTGTGCCATTTCTAGCTAAATCTTTAGTTTCTCTAGTACTTTGGTTTATGAACAAATACCTGCAAATGACATTCCAAGCAGCCTTGGCTGTACTTTCTGTTTTGTGTTAATTAGCAAACATTAGCATTAGCATAAATGAAGATGACAATACTACCTGCTGAATATCAGATTGTGAACTTAGCTTGAAGAACTGCTTTGCCTTAGGGCACGCTCACACTTCACCCAACCATGCCATGGTGGCAAGAAAGTGTATCATGCTTGAGTACGGTACAGAGTGCTCAAACTAGACAAAACAAAGTGGACTATGGGGGTCAAACATACAAGGGCAGAGTACAGATTGCCTAGTGTGAATGTGCCCTAAGTGTGGCTGTAGGTTCATAGGCTTGTCTGTTCAAACTGCAGGGATATCAGTTTTGTGTCTGGAAACGTATCTTTAAGACAGACTGTCTGCATTCTTATATGCAAGTCATCTGAACAGATTTTTGTGTACAGACTAGGGCTGACCCAGCACTGAGCTAAACTATGCATCCAGTACAGATAATCTACTTTTTAGGACTATCAGTCTGATCCAGGTAAAATGCATCAATATTCCTATTGATGATGGAGGAAGATACTCACTGGGTAGCTGACTAAAACTGTTTCATTAAAGTCTAAAAGGAAATATTCTGGAAACAGTCCTCTTCCTCTTGTGTTCAAAAAGTTAAATTCTGAGGCTGTTCTGTTCATCCACTTCTGGTTTCAGGAAAACCCCCTTCCAGTGTAAGCCCTACCTATTTCAAGTCTGGATACACATCGTTTAGTTAATTCACTAACCAGTTGCTGTGCTAACAACGTGGACATCAACATGGCAGTATGACATAGCTTTCTAACGAGGAAGCGTGAGAAACGGAGATCCATCATCTCGCCCTTCAAAACAATCGTGTTGTCAAGTCACGGTGAGGCAGTCCTCCATCAAACCGAAACTCAGCATTGGAGGAGGCGGGTGGACATTCTGATGTTGGATTCTGCTCAGCCGCTCTGGTCTAGTTCTATATAGTTCTACCACTCTAGATTTGACGTTGTTGTTGTGAGAAAGTGATGCAAAAGAGACTGATCTTTCAATTTGAATATGTATCAGTCCGGGCATCTGGACTGATACATACGCAACTATAGACATTCGAGTGGATTCACATTTCAAAAAACCTCCAAATGTAGTTTGGATCTTAAACCAATCTGGATGCACAATCTCAACGTGCCGAAAAGTCGGTTTCAAAACACGAGTATCATTCTTTCAGGGAAAGACATTTCTGAAACACAAAAAAAGATTTGGCACTATCTTTGTCATCTGTTTTGTGAAAAGAAATGTGATTGTAGCTTGTCTGTAGTTATATAGGTTCAAATTTATGTTTAGTTGTTTTTTTTCTTAATTACATTATTTTACTTTCAAACAGTATCCTACCTTCCCCCTTTCTTCCTGTACCTCCGTTCCATTATTTTTCCCCCAGTATTATCCGTGTCTCTTTTGTCCTCCCTTTAACCCCCCTCCTTTGTTTACACACTTTACTGTCTCTTGCCTCCAACTTATCCAAACAGCGACTATGCAACGACAACGCAATCACGCACGCAAACCTCTTTCTATTCTCCTCACTTGTTGTTCACCTCCTCAAACCAGAGGCAGGCGGGGAGAAAGGAAGGCCTCTGTGTGATGGCGAGTGATGGTGACACAGAGCGCTGCCCGGGAGCCTCTTCACGGCTCTGTCCGCAACATCTAGAGAGCCCGAGCGTTACATAGCCCGCAACACCTCTCTGCCCCTCCTGACACACACACACACACACACATAGTTGTTAAAGTTTGTCACACAATTAAGACTACACAGTTTTAGATGCAATTCAAATATACACAAAACCACTTTTTTTTTTCCTTGAAATGAGACGTTGGCCATGCTGTCTTTAATTAGGCTATGTTGGTTTTACCACTTGTATGCTATATTGAAATATATAACAGTTGTTAATGAAGTTTTGAATTTGCAAGGGTTCGGACTGGACCTGCTACAATTTTGTCAGCAGATGATTAGCCAACATTTTTGGAGCACTCACTTGTAGCTTACCATCAATACAAGACAAGATAATCGTATCCATCGCCCAAAATAGGAGGAAATTGAAGCTACATATAAAATGCATTTTAAATATACAACTGGCACAGATTATATCAGTGGTTTTCAAACTAATGTCTGGGAACCAACAGGGTTTCTTAAATTGGTTTTATCGGTAGTCCCCAGCAAAAGGAGGACATGCATAATTAAAAAGAAAAATTGGAACAACAATGAAAGGCTGTTTTGACGGATTGCAATTGATCCCAGTTTGAACATTGACTGTCTATGAAGATTTTTTCTTCAAACTTTAAAAGTCCTTGAGACAAAATCCTCTCAGTTTGGTGATCTGTGATTGGATGTGTATGTATTTTGAGGGTTTCCTTGACATGATAAAGTCTGGGGTTCATTTATAACGTGTGTCATCCTATTCTCACTTCTACCCTATTGATTCTATTTATGCTATAGTGTCCCCCAAATAAAAGCAATAATGTGATGAATAAAATACATACCCAATAGGAAAGACTGGCAAACTATAGAAGTAAGACCTAGGTAGGGCAACAATTACATTACATTGCCTCCATGCTTCCTACTGGTGAATCCTTGTATTGTGTAAAGTACTTTGAATTTTCTTTGAGTTTGTAAGGTGCCACCTTAATAAACTCACAATGCCGATTCCATGCAGTACACTCTTGATGGCTTTTCAACTGGCAACATAGTATAGGCCATTTTATCAAGGAGAATGTCACGTTACCAACCAGACTGTTGAATGCTGTCGCTGCTGAATGTTCTAGTCTCTAACAGGAATGTACATGTATTTATCCTGGACCATCATGGTACAGTGCTCGCAGGCATAGAAACAATACATCTGTCAATGAGTGAAAGTATAACTGTTTTCCAAGACGCAGCAAAACAAAATGGAAAAGAAGACGCCCTTTACAAATTAGCTGTGTGCGCCAAAAAAAAAGAAACCTAGTCCCATGGGATTTCTTGCTGCTTTTCCTCCTGTTGTACCACACCATGACTGTAAAACCAAGGTACATACCGAACCATGACAGCTGAGGCCAAATCGTTTCATGTTACCAGCCTTGTTCACTTTGTTGACACGACTAATCTGACAGCAAAGAACAATTTAAATTTTTTTTTTAAATTATTATTTATAATTATAATTATTTGTGGTCATTTTTAATTGTGTGCCATTTAACTTTAGAGCTCATTTTGAAGTTCTATTGAGTTGTTCGCCTTACTCAGATATTTACTGTCAAACAATGGGTGATTTGGCCTCTGCAGTCCTCTCCTAATGCTAAATGCAAAAGTAAGCACCTGCAAAATGTCCTCCTCTTTATCCTTGTGTCGCCTTTCATCCCCCATAAGGATTGCACTTCGAGTAGGCACACACATTTGAACACACACATTCCCATGGGTGCCGTGTTTGAACACTCCCCCACCCTCTAGCTCAGTACTTAGGGAGCATATGCTGGGTGCTGTGTCTCTCTGTCCTCAGGGGCCCGTTGGACCGGGGCCCCTGCCCGCCTGCCTCGTCTGCCTATTTATGACCAGAGCCAACTGGACAGGGCTGACGGATGGGCCCCCGAAGCTGGGGACAGGCAAGGGAGAGGGTAAGGGAAGGGCTAGGGAGGAGGGGGTGGACGCACTCAGTCCTGGGCAATTAGAGGGAAAGAGTGTGTGTGATTTGTGCTTGTGTGTCGGGGGGCAGACATAGTGTGAGTTGGACTTTCCTAATCCATTATCGCCGGGCCTCGCTCCAGGTGGCGTTATGTCGACACGCTGAGCACGAGTGTGTTGTGATGTGACAGGTTGGGTGTGCGTGCACCGTGTTCCCACACGCGTGTGTGTTGGAAAAGTCGTCCGCAGACGCATCTGATGTGCGGTAATTGCTGCCCTTTCAGTTAACTGTTACAGATTGTCTTGAGAGGGGAAACTCAGTTCACTCAGCCCACACTTTGTCTCCGCAGCTGCCAAACTTCACTTCTTTCTTGAGGGGAGATACAGACTCAAGAGGAAAACGGTAGTTCAGAGGAAAAGAGAAACATTCCTGCTTTGTTTTTGGGCGCTTTGACATGTTGTAGCATGCTGTGCAGAATTTATTTTTGGCTTGTTTGACTTCCTGCAGTGAACACATTCGCTGTTGTGTTTCAGTAATCGACACCTTCACACCAGCTATTTATCTCCCCCAAAAGCCGAGGCTTGCAGAGTTATTCTTCTCCTCTTAAAAGTGTAATTGTAGCAATTTTAATATGAACATATGACTGCTAAATTAACTGCGATAAGCAGCCACCAGCTCCTGAGGTAACAAGGTGATTTATTTCATTATAAAAAAAACAGAGTTACATACCTGAAAGAGTTTGTAGTTCCAAATGATGCAGTGTATTTTTTTTTTTATTTGGATCTGGGCGAATATAAACAGTATCAGCAAGATGGGTAGGATATCACGGTCGGCATCCTCACATTAAAGGCTCAACATAAGGAAGCCACGATTAATCAACACCGACTTCGCCGGAGCGCCAACATATTCCACCTCTCCTCGTCATGTTGCAGTCCTGTTCTGCCCGTTGGGTGCAACAGCTTCATCCAAGGTGCTGTGGTGGAGACAGGTCTGGACTGTGGGTATAGCATCGGGTGACTATTTCAGGCAGCGTTCTCCTCCGTCCCAATGTCTGCATGTTACCTTTTTCAAATTCTCCATCACTATGGGAAACAACAACCTCCGCGCTAGCAACCTACACTCTGAAAATAGGCAACCAAGTTAGTGTTGCTAAAGTAGTTGCATATGGTATTGACATAGATAAGCTAAGGCTGGAAACCTCCCAACGCAAAAAAAAAGTTCACCCAACATTGTTTTGCAGCGGCCCCATTACTATGTTGCACCACCAAAAAGAATTGTGATTTGTTTAAAGGAATACAAACAAGCCATAAGTCATAAGCCATGCAAGTAGTTTCAACCAGACCTTTTCTCCCATGCTGACAGTGCACTGTGGAAGTAGGCCTGGCTATGCAAGACTATTAAGCAGATGGACAGGTGTGACCCTTACAAAATTACATGGAGAGATTTCCGTTCTGTCTTTTTCTTATACAGTGTTTGAGCAAAAAGAATCATTTATTTTCTGCACAGAGTAATAGTGCCAGTGACTGAAGTATGCATCTGAATAAGATATTTGTGTTTTACCCTCCATCCTAACATCGTCATGGTCAACATCAAATTAAACTGAATTAATCGTTTTTTTTTTTTGAGGGAACTGCACCTGCCTGCCTTGTTGGCATGGCTTAAAACATATTAATGCGTAAATCGATGTAAACGTCTCTCCGACGAAACCGAATGTAAATGTGAGTTGAGGTGTATTTAATTATTCAATTATTCAGTCCATATACCTAATTAGCATTATGTCGCTCAAGGCAAAACATTGAGAAGAATGTCAAGTATACACCATCAGAGAGTAATTCATATTGTTATCATATGGTACAACCGATAAACACGTGGAATTAAACATGTAGGTGTGTTTGAGATTAATGTGTTTTCGGCATCATGCGATGTGAGTGATGAGGTTTGTATTTATGAAGTGTTTTCACATTAAAATCTCCTCAGAAAGACAAATTGCCCAACTCAGAAAAATGGGAATGCGATCATCGCGTGTACAGTCACATACAGGAAGTGTTTCGGTTTCACTCAATGTACTTTGCAGCATGTTTACTGTAGATTCTATCACTATAAAACACAATTTACATAATGTTACTTACAAAAGTGCCATAGAAGAAAGCGTGTGTATTTTTTTATAGTTATGGCCTCGCAAAAGGAAGTGTAGTAATTACATGTTTATGTAATTAGGTCAGTAATTCAAAGGAATAAGCTTGTGTGTTTCCCATTAGTAATAAAGTAGCCCTTTGTGGCCTATATCTGTCACAAGGAGGGTTGCTCTTCCATTAGTTAACGCACAAATAGACGTATCTCTTTATCAGTAGTGCTCAACAAACGCACATAGCACACTTTACCGAACTCGCTTGCATCGGGGGACACCTGCAGTTATGCAATACACATTTAGCGATCACACCCGAGGGTGTGTGGCCGCAACAAAACACATTTCCAAAATTAACGTGGTCACACTTTATTCCCTCCAATGGCAAAAGCAAAAACAAACATGCATACACACCACACAATGCAATGTACTGAACACACAATGCAAGGAGACACGCAAGTATTTGTCATTCTAAACACACACATGAATATACAAAATATAATCCCAGGCCTACATACACACACACACACACACACACACCCCCACATAATCATATACTCACACATGCATATTTGCCAACCAAGACCTTGCATATTCGCATTACAAAACACAGAGAACGCTTCCACACGGTTACTATTGCCAGACTCACAAATGCCCACAACGTGCTCACACTTTCTCCCTCCATCGGCAAACCGCAAAGGACACACACACACACACACACACACACACACACACACTCAACCAGGCTCAGCTCCCTCCACTTCTAGGCCTTCAGAAGGTATTTTCTCTCTCTCTCTCTGCCTCATCAGGCCTTGTAGCAGAGGGCAGGCAGTAGCTAATAATAGGTATTGACTGGTTCAACGTGGGATGAGCAAGGTTCAACCATTGGATCTCCAAATGCGCCCGGGGGTCACTCGCACAGCGAACACGTCTCCGAGGACCCGGCTGAAAGAGAAGGCATTTTAAACTTTCATGACTTCTCTGAAATCGCGGCTGTTTCGCCTTTCAGGCCTTAACTCTTTGTACTCAAAGCGCTCGGCCCGATCAATATCCAAGAAGGAGAGAGAGGAGAAGAGTGGAGAGAGAGAGGGAGAGGGGGGGATGAAATCCAGACGTCTTTATTTCAGTGGCTAAAACTGGTGCGTGCAAAACACACAGCCCTGGGTTTGTTAGGTCACTGCTATTGTGAACTTATGTTCACACTTAGCGTTGTACACACATGCACAGACTTGAACTGTACAGATGGAGCCTAAAAACACACACAAAAGCATTAAAACTATTAGCTTATAATGGAACCTTGTTAATACAATTCTCAAATGACTCAAATGAAATTTGTTGGAGCAGTTAACAGCAGTGGTTGAGGAAGTATTCAGTGTTTAACTATTACTTCTGATGCTTTTGAATTATGTTTACTGCTGCATAATTTGTGTTACATTTACTGCCGTTGATATTTAAGGCTGAGCTCATTTTAGCTCCTTTATACAATGTTGGCATGTTCAATTGACAGCAGTGCATCATATTCTAGAAAAAGATCATATGTTTGTAGCAAACTGCCCTGGAAGAACCACACATCTGTGAAAAATCTACTTTTCATAGTGACAGAAAACAGCCTGTTTTCAGCTCAGTGACATTGCATTTTCCAGTAAATTCGAGAGATTTTTTTCAATCCATAAAGGACCACTTACCCCTTCAGTTTATCACAAACATTTAAAATCAACACATCAGGAGGAACATGGTTATGATAATGTGCAAGTATGTAGTGGAGTAAAAAGTAAAATATTTGGGTCTGAAATGTAGTACATTAGAAGAAAAAAAATAAAATGGCACTACTTGAATTTGTACTTTGGTACGGTACTTGAGTAGATGTGCTTAGTTACATTCCACCATATATACATATATATATATATATATATATATATATATATATATATATATATATATAGATATATATATATATATATATATATAGTACAGAAACAGCCATAAAGTGCATAACAGTAGCCCTCACGAGTACACATATAGAGTCAAAAGACACAACACACACGTTCAGTGATAATGTACAAAATGTTAAAAGGACACACTCTCAGATTTATACCAATGCTGCAGAGAGGCAAACAGAGGAATGTGAACAAACCAGCAGAGCCCTTGTGATTGGCCTCAGGCTGTAATGGACATGAACAACCTCTGTGTTAACAGCAAAGAGGCATGTTTTGATTTCTGACACATTTAGTACAGAGACGGCTGTTTCTGTTTTAAAATGGTGTTCTAGTGAGCTGACTCACACTGGTCCTGGAACAGTTGCTTAACTTTACTAAATATCAAACTGTGGGAATATGATGAAATTCAAGACGGATACACAAACAATGCATGGAGCTGTGTGTGCGTGTGTGTGATGCCTTCAGGTACAGAGAGGTTTCACTACAATGTGACTCCAGCTGCTACAGAGAGGGAAAGTAATACCCAGGGCAGGGTGACACAGGGGAGTGTGCGTCGGTGTGTGTGTGTGTGTGTGTGTGTGTGTGTGTGTGTGTGTGTGTGTGTGTGTGTGTGTGTGTGTGTGTGAAGGGCACTACAGCTGCGGCCTGAGCAGGATCTACAGAGTGGTGAGGTGAATGGCACTCGCTCAGAGAGAGAGAACTCAAATTTCTGCATGGTACTATTCCAAAATAATACAATATTCCAAAATGTATTATACTATCTCTAAAACTAACTAACTTTTTTTCTTTTTTCCCTTCCCAAATTTGTATTCCAATTGCTGATAGTGAATTTTATCTCAATCTTGGTCCAGTATTTAAACGTTAAGCAAAGAAGGCTTCAACTACTCTCTCTACTCTCTCAAATAGTGCTTACTGATCCAATTGTATCAACACTTTTAAAACAGTCACTATAAAACTCATTGTTTCAGGCATGTTAAATGATCATATCTGTTATGTGTATATAGATTATATAGCATTTCAGTTGTCTATTGGTTTCTTGTTGTTGTGTGATAACAGAAATTTCAAAACACATAAAGTAACAAGTAGAAAATATTCTTCAGTTGCTGTTATATTTTTTAGATTTACAATGATTCATTTATCATGTCTAACTCTTGAATCAGTATATGTTTTTTCTCTTGAGGGATAGCTGTAATACTGATTAATACTGATACTGATGTTTTTATAGGTACACCTGATTCCTCTTAAACCAGGACTTGACCCCGAGCTGCATTGTTATTTTCGAGGTGTTCAAATTGTTTTAGATAGATTCATTAATCAAAGAACCATAAAAGACAAACTGAAAGTTAGTCACAATTATTCATGACAACAGGGAATCTTATTTTACTATACATTAAACTTATATTTAAAAAAATATAGGCCTACTTAAATTAAGAGTAGTGTAGTCAAAAGAATGAGTCTGTCTCTGTCAGAGGCTACATTTTCTGATGAATATTTCAGCTCTCACAGCTGAAAATTTGCAGTTTGACATATTTGTAATGCCGAAAGAAGTTGAAGTAGCAAGAGAGGTACGATCACTTCAACGTTTTGCATTAAACGGCCGGTGAAGTGCTATTCCCTTCCACATAGTTATGTGTTTACTTGTACGAACAGGCAGCCAGGGAGGGGCTCGCCGATAATGATGAGCGTTTACAGTAGTGAGAAGTCGCTGAATGCGCGTTATTAACCGCCGCCGTGCAGGGTTAGGGTAGCCGACTCCTCCTGACCGGGATGGAACAACACAGCCTGTGAGACGACAGAAGTAAACTTGATGACAGGGAATATAGTACTGAGGTGGTTTACTCTAGGAGTGCTAGCTGCAGCCGAAAGCTAACTAGCTGATGGCATCGTTTGTTTTTGGGTATTTTAGCAGCGAAGCTAGCAGTGTCTGTCTGTTAACAACATTTGAATGAAATGGAAGTGTAGGTGCAGAATGTGGCAGAAGTCTCAAGTAAAGAAAAATGTAGAAACGTGGCATTAAAAAATGCCAACAGTCCGTTCACTAGGGCAAGAGTAGCCTATTTTTCTTCACTCAATTATTCTGTTTAATCATTCTTTAATGATGTTTGGCTTTGTTTTACAGCTCAGTGTACCACATGATATTTTCCTCCTGCATCAATTTTTCATTCATCAGTTGCAGAAATTCAGAGGAAAAACACAGTAACACAAGAACATGTGGCAAAGTAAACAAAACAGAATCAGAGCAACAAAAAAGGGAGTCAGATGAGAAAAACAGTGTTTTTGCGTGTCAAGATGGGTGGGCCGGCCCGGCTGTGAAGATGCGGTGTCATGTTGTGTGATGGCGGTGGTGGTTGGCTCCACCACGTGGGTTTGACGTTACGCTGCCAGGGCACTGCTCTAAATTAGAGCCTGCTTGTCTTGGATCCGGTCCATCCAGATACACCACTATTCCCCGATGCCAGCTCCACCACAGACAGTAGAACATTTGTCAAAAGTTAGTCAAGGAGAAGAAAGAAATGGCGAGACGCTGAAAAATACTCAGCATCTTGGTTAGAGTAAGAAAATCAAGTGCATTGCTGGGGTGGTTTTAATAAGCTGGTGTCTGCTCTTTTCTTAGAGGAGAGTCTGAGAGTGTGGGTAAAAGGCAAGAAAACTGGGAAAAAAAGAACGAACAGACTAAGAACCAAGTGTTTTTTGAACCAGATAAAATAAACTGAATGAAAACCAAGATAACGTGCATTTAGGGAATCAGATATAAGCATTTGTCTCTCCAGACTTTTTCTTTACTTTGTTACTTCTCTGTTCCAGACCATCATTCCTAAGTAATACCTTTGTCAACCCATCAACACACCATCAGAAAACTTATATTGTTTCAACCCACCGTGTGACAAGGACCACCACTGTCCAGTGTTCACGAATCATCATGTCCAACAAAATGCGATGCCAGCACAGTATACCAAACAGTCAGTGGAACACCTTTCACTTATTTTGATCTAAGTATTCCCCTCCTTAGTAAATGATTTGATGTATTTGGGGTAATCCCTGCTTTTAAAGTGTAGCAAGGACAACACCGATCGGAGTCGGTAAAAATGTAGCTGTGAGAGTGTGCACTGAATGTGATTTGTGTCCAAAGTCCAACTATTTCAGACTTGACTGACCCCAAATACACTGACCTGACACACATCTAATTACAATCATGATAGCTGAAGTCCACTCACTCACTTAAGTGTTGAGCCTTTGACGTGTGACGTGGGCTCAAGCTTGCTCAAGTGTCATGAAACTTTACATGTTCCAACTTCCATTATGTCAGCCATTTTTTATCATGTGTTCGAATAACAAGATCAACAAGAGTGAAAGTGTTGGCTTTAGTTAGCTACCATTAGATCATTTGTTCAGCTAACCATTGTACTTGGTGGCCATACTGTATATGCTGACTAAAGTCTGCCCGGATCGCAACCTCGGATCACGGGGGAGTCACGGTGGGCTTCTATCACCACACAGGATGTGAAGACACGACTGGCGGAGACAAGAGAGAGGTGAAGTGACAGAGGAGTGACTGCGTGACAAGAGTGTTTCACCATGAGTGAACAAGGCAATTAAACTTGTGAATGTTCTATAGAAGAGAGAAATTTAAATTCAGAAGGTGTATGGTTATGGTATAACAAGACAGGACAAGCCTAGCTGGTTCGCATGCTAACCTCTGTAGACATCATCACACAGGTATTGTTTTTTCCTTTGCATCCTGTTCATAATGTTAAATTCTGGCCACATCATTAAACAAAAAAATAAATAAAAATGCACCTTTAATATTGCTTCACTGGCTCCCCTGAGTGACATAGACTAGAGGTGATAAATGTATGTATTGAAAATGGATAGTTATTTTTCAGACCTGTTGTTACCAGTCAAATACTCCGCTCGCTGACAGTCAATGATTATCTTTTTTTCAGCGCCGCTGACGTCAGATTTTGCGATCTCGAAAGGTGGATTTTAGATTTCAGATCTCCCCTCTATTTTCCTCTTTCTCTTCTTTTTCTCCGCTCGTTCCGTGCCCCTAACCACTAACCCCCTCCAGACACGCTCTCTTTCGCTCTCGCTCTCCGCCTCGAACACACATATACACACAGCGTGGGCGCTGACAGTCCCTTGAACTGTTGACAATAAGTTGATGGGCTAAAGCCTCCAGTAAACATCTCTGGTGCCACCTCTACCCAGATGGAGCTACTTAGAGAACACACACACACACTCTCTCTCTCTCTCTCACTCACACACACACACACACACACACTTTCCAGGCCTGAGTTTCATTAGTCAGTGTGTTTATGTCTGCGTTCATGCGGCCTGGCGGAGAAAACCTCCCCGTTTCGCTGCACTCTTTGGTTGCCTCTGTCGGGTTTTACCCTGAGCAGAGAGCACAGAGAGCGAGCAAGAGAGAGAGAGAGAGAGAGAGAGTGACCACAGTCACCGTTCACTGTTTCATGTATGGACAGCTTGTGTGTGTGTGTGTGTGTGTGTGTGTGCGTGTGGGTGCGTGTGTGTGTGTGTGTGTGTGTGTGCGTGTGAGTGTGTGAGAGAGTGCACCCGGTCACCTTTGATGTTAAAACACATAGTACATGCTGTTCTCATTTCTGATCCCACCCTTCTTACCAGGCTGACATTGCCGGCCAGCCGCCCTGGGGCAGATGGCACCGGGATCTGTGTGTGTGTCTGTGTGTGTGTGCGTGTGTGTGTGTGTGTTTTCAATATAGCGAGGAAACGGTTGACCCGCAGGTCACCGGCCCTAGACAGGCTTAATTTTTCAACAATTAATCTCCTTCAGCCAGGAGGGGCAGAGTGGATCTAAAAACTCTGTCACACACCATCTCACACACAAACACACACGGGCTGAGGATGACAGGCATCAAAATCGCTGTGTCCGTGTGTGCATGTGTGTGTATGTTAATCTGAGATGTGAATATGAGGAGATTAGATGGACCCAGGGATTAAAATCTGGCCTTTACCTCAGAGGATCCGTACCAGCAGGGACAGGCTGATGAACCACCCACACACACTCACACACACGCACACACACACACACACAAACACACACACATCACTCCGAAGTCCAAAGAAAGAGAAATGTTTGGATCAAAGTGCCCAAACGAGTAACCAGAGAAAGTCTGTTATTTCTAACAGACAGGAGGAGAATGAAAGACAGATGGAAGTGTAGGAATGATGGAAAGAGAGGAAGAAAGAGAAACACACAGGCGGCACACAAACACAGCGGTGTAGCAGTATCGGGCACAAGGGTGAGGGTGGGTAGAGGGTTTTCCTCCCTATTTAAAAACCTCCTCACTGGGTCGGAAAATTAGCCCCAGTCCTCTGTTTATTGATGAGGAGTCGCACACACACATACACACACGCACACACAGGGCAACCTCCGAACATGCTTCAACCACACATAACGTTACTGTTTTTTCACAGAACAAACAGGCAATGTATAAATACCCAAATCCAACTGAAATCACAAACATAATCCCATCATGTGGAAAGTGTTTTTTAAAATTTGTTGTTAATGTTGTTTCATTGTATTCTTCAGAGATAGAAAAAAGGTATTTAGAGATAAAGCGTCTGACGGGCAGCGCTATGCACTTGTTCAACTGTACTTTGACAGTTGAATAGGCAGGAGCATGGAGACAATGAAAGAAGAAAAACACTTCTACCAGTAGCATTAGCTTACAAAGTAAGGCACTGTCCCCGTTAAATATTCCTATAAAATCTCACAATTAAGAGAAACCTTGGATCAATTAAACTTTTCTCTCCACTAATAACTTCCTTTTGAACCAGCCGTTCATGTCAGTCCAACCTCAATGTCTTGATCTGATCTCACGGCGGGCAACTGGGGCAACAATTGACATATATTTATTTGAAGAAATGTATTCAAAATATTGCCTGGAGCTTCATCTCTTTTTCTTTTTTTTTACAATAGAGGGCAGCAGGGATGATGTTTTTTCATAGGCTTACCCGGAAATTAGCATCGCCCCGTGCTCCCTCGATGAAAAACCTTTGGTATTTTTTCCTTTGGATTAATGCAGAAAATATGCTCTGTGCCAAACATAAGTCTATGATACTTACGTGTTTTTTTTTCAGCAAGATAATCTTCACAGATTAATACCAGCTTTTTGAATTTTGATACGTAAATACAACTGCTAGAAGTCAAAAGCTTATGCTTAAGTTACTACCGCTGTGCTTCTTACTACACATCACTATACCATGCACACTTTTCTATATATTGATCAGTCTACAAGCTGGAAAAGTTAGTGTTCGTATCATTTGCAATCGTTTACTAAATACCCTTACAAGAACGAATATGAATAAAGTTCGATCTAATTTAAAATCTAAAATAAATAACAAAAACACATCTTCTACCGCAAAAGGGTACAAGGGGCGTGATTTGGATTTTTTAAAACGGCTGCAATAACTTATGTGTGTTAATGTGTGCCCCTTCCTCACATGGTGTGTGTGTGCATGTGCATGCATGTGTGTGTGTCCACTCAGTGTCGTGCTGGGCTACATGAGGAGACAGGGAGCATGTTGGAGCTGACAAGGCCTGTAGGGTCAACATCAAGCCAAATCAACTGCACTGGGGATCAACCACTGCTCCGGCTCTGTCAAATTAGGGCACCGCGCCAACACACACAAACACACACGCACACACACACACACACATGGACACATGGACATGCACACAAACAGCTGTCAGGCACACACACACACTCGTGACTGCCCACTGCCCCGGAAACATCAGAGCACATCTTTGCCCCGAGGTGAGAATTGCAGTTTGTGTATGTGTGTGTGTTTGTGTGTGTGTGTGTGCGTGTGTGTGTGTGTGTGTGTGTGTGGGTGGGTGGGTGGGTGGATGTGTGTGGGCAGTCACAGGGTCTGTGTGGTGATTGCCGGAACATCCTGGCTGAGCAGCATGCGATTTGTGTTGGTTTGTGCATGTGTGTGTGTTAGTGGGGACATATTTTTGTGGAACTTATGCGTTTAGCGATGTTTGGACTTGAGTCATTCCTTTAGTTTGTGTGTGTGTTTGAAAAAGTGTGTGTGTGTGTGTGTGTGTGTGTGTGTGTGTGTGTGTGTGTGTGTGTGTGTGTGTGTGTGCGCGCTCAGAATAAAACAGAGTGTGTGTGTGTGTATGTGCATATCTGAAAGACTATAAAAAGGAGAGAACACGTGCCGTATATCAAAATATTGTTCAGGTGTGTCTTTCGCATGTGTGCCCGCATCAATGTCTTTGTGTGTATTATGTGTGTTTATATGTCTTTATAAATGCATGTATGCATGTGGGTGTGTTTGCGTGTGTGTGTGTGTGTGTGTGTGTGTGTGTGTGTGTGTGTGTGTGTGTGTGTGCTATGCCCAAGGGTGTCATCAGCCGGGCAGTTAATGGGCATCTGTGCGTAGTCCAGTGGAAGCCAGCCGGCTAACTGGGCTAACTGGGCCACCTCTGCCAGCCACAGCCAGCTGTGCCACTGGATGCCCATTCTGCACTTCATCAGCATCATCGTTATTTCAGCTTCGCACACTCTGCCCAGACTGGCCACAATCATCACTCCTCCACCCATCTATCTATCCATCCATCCATCCATCCATCTCTGTCCTGTCTCCCCCTGCAATGCATGAAATGTGGAAGCTTTTCTGGACTTCTGTGGACCAAAACGACCTCATAAAGAAAGAGATGAGGGAGATCTATGTGGACATATTGGCTGCTCTCATGTCTGCTCAGCAGTAAAAACACCCAAAACAAAGCCGACAGTTATTGATGGCAATGTTGTGAAAGTCTGTCCTTCTGTTTGTTGGCCCATTTAACACTAGGGTCACTTTTGCACCACCTGCATAGATATTCATAGATTAGTTAGGACACCCGCTCCTTGACAGTTCTCCACGATCAAGATTTAAAGGAACAGTTCACCCTAAAATGAAAATTCAGTCATTATCTACTCACCCTCATGCAAAAGTAAACAGAAAGTTGGGTGAAGTTTTCGAAGTCTGCAAAACATTTTTGGAGCTTTGCAACAAAATAGCATCGTTCCCCAAATAACTGAAGTATATGGGGGATGTTTTAATATGTAAAGAGAACAGAGGTGCTGCATCTGTCCACTGAGGTTTTCATAACTCACTCCTTAGTATCACAATGGGCATTTTTTCTCTGTTTGACTCCTGCTCAACCTCTGTTATAACTCAGTATAGACTATGGATCCATCTTCTTTTATTCATTCAGTTGTTTGACCAAACAGTTGCAAACTACAATGTCTCTGAGCCAGTGGGCCCGTCAGCGTCATTCCATAGAAATCAGTGGAACGATGTATCTCCTTTTAAAAAACACTCTAATTGGTCCAATTAGCAGGTCAAACATTTAAACCTCAGGATTAAAATAACAGATCGTCAATTTAGTTTTTTTTTTATATATATGTAAAGTTGAACAACTGAAGAAACACCAGCACTCAGAACCGATGGCAACGCAAACTGCCTCTGTATTAGAAACCACTGCAGAGAAGATTCAGCTTTTTCTAATTTGTATCAGTTGCAAGTGATTGGGTGAGGGCTGAATGGATCATGGTCGGATGAGGAGATTTCTGTTGCCGTGTTTTGGAATGAAGGTGTATACCTCCGGGTGTTCAAATATTGAACTGCATGCCAGAAAAAAAACTGCATATCCCCATCACATGAATGCCAAATGGATGTATTGCTTTTCAAATGCCTAATTCTCAAACATATATAAGTGACTGGGGAAGGAATTAGACACAGTACATTTTGACACAACATCATACAATTATCATTTGTCCTTAGTCTATATTTTAATGATTTTGACTCCATCATTATTGAGTTTGACATTAACTTCTAACTCTTATATTATGAGTGCGTACATTTTCTATGGCAACTGTGTAAAATGAGTGTTGAAAGGTGGTCTGACAACGCTCCGGGCTGGCAGGTCCTAGTGAACGTGTCTGGGCCGAGACAGAATATGACGGCCTCTGAGAAGGCAGAGGTCAGTTGGTCGAATGGGAATACAGTACCGAGGCTGTTTTCACAACTTTGCCGGACGGCTTACCGAGCTAACCGCCTAACAGCAGATACATTTAGCCGCTGTTAGTGGTGACATTAGCAACAATGGTACTTTTATCCTGTATAAATTTAATGAGAACAATCTTGATACAGCGTCGGAGGCAGAGCCCCATTCATTACTATGAAAGCTGCTCAGTTGTGTATAACAGCATGTGCACTATAGACTCTACCGGCTAAGCCAGCTAACTTTGGGTATAGCCCCTCGCTAACTTGAAGGACAAAATTATGTAATTGTGTGGCTCTTACTTCTTTCCAAATGTTATTGGACCCGATGGATCGAGTTCTTACAGTGACTGACGCTAACAGGGGGTCATGACACTCAAAACAAATGTATCCACTGTTTTACAGCTGCTTCTTTCACAATGTAAGCTTGTGGGGAAAAGTAAGTTTGGGCCCCCGCACATCGCGTGATCCAATGGATCCATTTTGAATATGTAGTTGTATACAGTCTGTGGGAGTATTGAACAAAAAAGCTGTAAGATGAAGAGCTGCAGGCAACAGGCTGCCCACCTCCAACTTCTCAGTGAGGTAACAACTCCTATTCTCTCATTAATATTATCAAGTCACCTATTTTAAAACCGAGCTTTCTTCACACTACAAGTTAGATATGACTCTAGTTCTGTGGCCCATTGCTGCACAGAGTATTTGCCTCTGGCCATTTGTAATCATATCCATATCCATCGTCGGACTATTGATAAAATGACGGTGGAGAAATTGATTGTAGAAATTGTATTGTAATTTAATTGGTGTAAGTGTTTTGTCAAATATGAAGAAAACACGAGCAGAAGTGCAGCCAGGCACCTGGTGAGAAATACATTAAAAATGTATTTCATGTGTTTGTTCAGTGCAAGGTTTCAATAAGTTACATAATAGTAGGAAAATAATCATCTAAAAAATGTATATGAACTTCTGTTTGTATTTTTGTATATTATGTTAACTATGGAAATAAAAACAACATTTTCAGAAATATTGCGCTTTCCTGTAGTACTTGAATGCTCAAATGTCCCTTCTTTGTGTAGGTCAATAAAATGTCTTACCTAAAGACACTTCAACTGGGATACCAGGAATCAAACCTGCAACCTCTCACTGTAATAGGATGGCCTTGTTAAGCCAACAGGTCACCCTGCTGTATACAGTATGTGTGTCCCTGTAAGGTGTGTGTCACTGTGTATAGAGTGGTGTGGCAGCCAGGGCCTCATGACAGATCAGGGCATTCAGGCCAGTGACATTCCTCCAGAGCCCCAGATGCATCATGGGCCAGCGGTGTGAAAAATGCTGGTCGGCCTGATCCACTCAGCCGCAGATGAATGGAGCGCTCGGTGCACTCACCCGTAGATGAATGGAGCGATCTGTCTTGTCAGCGGAGGTCGACCGAGAGGTTACAGTATCCAGCATATACCTGTGTGCGTGTGTGTGTGTGTGTGTGTCCGTGTGTTTGCTGACTCCAGAAACTAGCTACAGTACACACAAAAAGTGGGAAACAAAGACAAACACAGGTGATCACAAATGAAGTGCTCACATACAATAAAACAAACACACAGACATGTTTCAGTTACTATAGTCTATTTTGATATAGCCTCATTCCAGAAGCCTAAATATCTTATTACCCAGCATCCTTAATCTTTAAGACAATACTAATTTCATCTTTTATGTAACAAAGAAATAAGAGTTGCAAATTGCTACCTGCTGCTGAAGGCAAGTTGTCTTTCATCTTTTATGAACATTTTCTGAAGAGTTTGGCTTCTTTCCTGGCCCACAGCTTAGCTAGCTAGGAGAGTTTAAACATCAAGTGCACATATGTAATGTGCGCTGCTAGACTTCTCTTAATCGCACCAACTAAAACAATGACATAGTTTGATGACGCTGGGAAGTGATACGAGATCATGGGAGTCGCCTCATCATTGATGTTCTAGATTAGAAGTGGCAAACACGGCTTTATCATAACAGTGGTTTATATGTCCACAGCCTTTATTTGTCTGGTTTACCTTTTTGAATGATCATAACAGACTACTGCTACCTTGCAGCTTTATGGAGAGGCGTTTCCTCTCGCATAGGGACACAACATACAAGCTAGTTGGCCATCTGCTGTAATCTATATAGTGTGTTCAAGCTTCTTGGCTGAGACAAGTAGTGTGAGTCGATCAAAGAACAGTCAGCCAATGTCACGGCTTGTTAGTTGATGTTGGTTTGATGTGTTTGGGCCATTTTATCCAATGTAACTCAGGCAGAAAGTATCATCTGTTATTCACCCAGAAGTTATGATCAGAGGTGACCACAAGTCTCTGATTAAAATGCCTGGCTAAATACTTGGTCACGTGCTAAAGTAAAATTAATCTGCACATTTTTGCATAATCTGTGTTCTAGAAGCATGAGCTGTAGTGACTATGGCTAATAACTAGGCTAGTGAGTGGGCTGGAGCTAGTCAGTAACAACAGCTTCCAGGGCTTAATCTTGTTATTTTCTCTCTACCGTTCTTTATACTCGCATTTTGTTTATCATGTTCCCAGGGTCAGCAAGCTATCTGAAACAAAGACAATATGTTCGCTTCTGAGATTAGCTCAGCAGCTAACAGGGAAATATGTTCGTGGGGTTCATTCAAAAGACACATTTGTAGCGGCCGTCCCCTGTCTCGTAGCTGTCGGACTCTCCGTCTCTACAAAGGTCAGATCTGTCAAGATGGCGCAAATTCAGAGGTCAAGTTGAACTGAACATGAAAAACTAGTCTGGAGTTACTCCTTCTACGCTGCAAATCCACTAAATGGTGCTCATCAGTTCCACTGGCATCTACAGCTACATTAGCAGCCATGTGCTTGGGTCAGCTCTAAATCGAACATAACATTTATAAGACAGTTACTCTGGTGGAGACTTTGAGTTGAGGCTCAAAACTGCTACTGAGTGAACCTTGAGTTCAGATTTCAGATTGTGTCCCAAGGTCAAAAATGAACTTTCTTGCTCGACAGAAAGTGTTTCTGTATTCACAAGAGAATCTACCTATTTTAATGACATGCTATGATCAAAGTTCAGGCAGTGGGACAGACCCTAACACAGGAGCAAGTTTTAGTGGACAATAACGATGGACTGGATAATCTATATAATGTGTTTGTGAAATGTTCCTTTAAATACAACTTCTAATAATCGATATCCTGAAACTAAGCTTGTCCCTTGTCCTCATTTTGAAGGATTTTCCTTGGATTATTATTATTATCTTGAGCAAGTTTAGGGGTATAAACATGCACACACACGCGCACACACACACACAAACAGTGGGCCTCCATCAAACACTGCCCTAGTGTCCCTGAGTTTGTCTCACACACACACACACACACACACACACACACACACATGCACTCTCACACTCACTCACTCACACACACGCAGACACACACACAAACAGCAAGACCATCTCCTCAGCCATCAGCCCAGAGCTCCGGCGCCCCGAGCAGTGGCTCTGACACGTCTATATGTTTTTCCGCCTGACCTTTTGCCGTCCTTTCTGCCACAGCCCGTAAACCATAAGCTGATATATGAAGGCAATTTTTAGCGGTGCCACTTGTATCTGAGTGATTGCGTACGCTTTACATTTGGGGCGGCTGCCACCTTGCCACCCCTCCTCCTCCAGATCTCTCTATTTGGATAGCGGGTGGAGCTGGGGGGGGGGGGGCAGAGAAAAGGAGTGGGGGACAGACAGGATGAAAGGATGGGTGGATGCAACGCCAAATACACACATCTATCTACTCCCAGGGCAAGGAGTCCGCTGTGTGATAGCCCCTCACTTGGCCAAGAAGAACTTAAGGAGCTTTATGAAAGGACGGGGCTGACTGCAAGAGCATTTACAAACATCTGCACTTTATAGAAATTATTTTATTTCTTTTTTTTGTATGAATATGGGTTGTATCTTAGACTCATAATGGTTTCTGATACTATAGACCTGGGTCAGCAATCAGCATCAACCACTGACCTTTTATCAGACTGGTAATGAAACGCAGGTCTGTGTTCAATTTATTTTGATTATTTATTTATTATGGTAAGAATTAATCTGTTTTCTGTGAGGACAATCCGAACACATTTGGACAGAACTATGGCTGCAAATGTTAATGCTCATTTGGTGAGAGAAAGGCTCATATATATATTTTCTGTGGTATGCAACCAGAGTATAGGTATTAATCGATTACCATTGTCGATGCAGATGTCTCCTGGTCAAATATGTTGAAGCCTCTGGATTAAAACTGTTTAAATTCAAGGAGTGCGTGTTTCATTTCAACAAAGTTGGTATAATTTGTTTCAGCCTCCACCACGGAGGTTAGGTTTCTGCCTGTCTCCATTTCTTTTGTGGTTGGTTTGTCAACAGAATTTCACAAAAACTACTACACAGATTTTCATCAAACTTGGATGGACGATTGGCCTCAAGCTGGAATAGACCATCAACTTTTGGTGGGCATCTGGATAGAGGGATGGATCCATGAATTTGAATAACTGTTGAGCCTTGGTGTGGTATGCCCCCTTCTGAGTTCCATTCTAGTTTTGTGACTTATCTGAGTAGTCAAATAATTCACCAGGACTTAATTTCAGTACCATCCACTGTTTAAATGTTAGCAAAAAAAAATGTATCCCTGATTAAACTGAAATTGAAACAGAAAACAATGAAAATGTATCACAATTTCATCAACAAGGTTGAACACGCAACACATATCAGGTATATGAAGCCTTGAATGCAGCAACTAACACATTTGTTAACAGTGCTTTTTTTTATGATGCAGAATTTTGTCTGGGTAAACAGATCAGGTGCAAAGTATGTCAAATCATGTCATTATGTAATTAAAATGTGTATACAATGAAACAGTGCCTTTAGTGAGGGTACTATTTAAGAGGCCACGTGAATAATTACGCACCTCCATAGTTCAAATAGCCTGGTGCAAAATGAGGCATAGCTATGTTGTGCTTGCTTCTCTCCAACTAGAGGCAATATTAAGTATCATAATTTCATTGTGATTAACATATACCTTTTTATATATCCATATATATGTATATATGTATTTGCATTGTTACCTGCAGAGGCTTTTATTTAAAATGTAATGTCCTTTTTTTCTCATTAACTATAAGACTGTGAATGTTTGCCAACCAATGCTCCACAACTGAAATTTTTTACAGGCTGAAATCACATCAGTACGTAGGTCCCTAGGTCTAATCTATACAATAAAGCCTTTCTTTAATACACTGTATTTGACATGATGTATTTGCTTTATTTGTGATAGAAATGCTAAAGCTTGCCTGTACATATTAAACAGTAAAGAATAACTTAACACTCCTTTTTTCTCTTAAAATTGCATTGGCCTTGGTGCTGACTGGAATGTCAGCGTGGCGATGAAACCCCTCTATCTCCTGTCCTCTAGTTTTACTGCCAGTGATGAGGTCGGTTTGATTAGCATTAGTTCACGTTCCAGTAATGGACTGAGACTCTACCTCGTTAGCATTTTAACTCATGTTTGAATAGGCGGCAGTGTTCCCCTTTAGGCCCCTTATCACAGCAGCAGATTGAGCTCGTTAGCTTGTTAGCATGAACTTATGCTATGGGAGCTATATGGCATTAGGCCATGTTACATTACCGCAACGCAATGACACTTGTTAGCTTATTAGCATAACCCCCTATTAGATGGACAAGGGGGTGTGCAGTGCATTAGCCCGTGTTACAGTAATGGAAAGGCTTTGTTAGCTTGTTAGCATGCTAAATAGGCAGGGGTGTGTGAGTGGCATTATGGCCTGTTTAAGAGCACTGGAATGAGTCGCCACAGTGTTAGCTAGTTACCATAATCTCAAGAAGGGTGTGTGTGTATGTGTGTGTGAGAGAGAGAGAGAGGGAGAGGGAAAGAAAGAGCAAGAGTGTGTGTGTGTGTGTGTGTGTGTGTGTGTCTTTCCTCTAACACTTTTCAATTACAGCTGCTCATTGTCAGGTTGTAAATGGCTGGGTCAGCTGGCTGGAGTTCTGCCTTTGAACACGGTGCTGACGTCCCTACAAAGGCATCATTAGGAAGGCTTGGCCCAGCAAGCACTTCTCCATCGCCCCCCAGGAAACAATTCAATAATGTGCCAAAGATGAAAAAAATTAACAATGTATAAAAAGAAAAACTTCACCCTACAAGAAGAGAAATTAAAAAAAGCCTTCAATCTAATCCCACCTTTTATTTCCCTTGCTCTGTTTGGTGCCCTTGCATATCGCTCATTTGATATATTTTTTTCTTTCATCATTAATTTTGAGACGTATAAATATTTCTTTGAAAAGACAATTCTCAGTTTCTCTTGATCTGAATATTCACCCCACCCAAGCCTATTCAAGCCTTTTTTAAACAAGTTTAGAGGGAATACAAACACCACTGCTAATTACAATGGGAGATTGAGAAATGAAAAAAAAAAAAAAAAAAATGTATTCAAAGTTGTATTCATGCAACATGTCTCTCTCGCCTGTCCCGTTTCTTTGGTTTTCTAATATCTTCCCGGATAAAAGGCTTCCGTTGGGTTTCTCTTCGCTTGTTTTTCCTCCTCCAAGCATTGTTTGCCTCCCAGGACCACTGCAGCACAAGTTTTGCACTCGTTCCAAATTTATAGGAAGGGGAGAATTAGTTATTCCAGGAATAATTGCACATCAAATAGGGGATGATCCACAGAGGCCACGTGTAAAAAGACGCGGCTTATTCTGACCGGCAGTTACATACAGTACACCGTATGTGTGTTTTAATATCGCATCGCACTGCGGCTTGGGTGATACTGCCCTGATAGTACATAACAGGATTAATACTAAATTGAATTGCCCTTTAAGTTTTTACTGACATCACAGAGGTGTTCTACCTTATGGCATTTTATTAATACAGAATTAGTTGCAAATTCAATAGATCCTCATGCTTAAAAGACTGAATAGGTCAATTGCCTGTGACTCCTGCGCACCAGCGACAGACGTACCGGACCTTTGTCGTGCCCTCGCACGTTGACTTGGTTCTACATGCTTAGATTGCGGAAGGAAATATGGTTTGGCTTACAATAACGTTACTTGTATAGCTTCAGTTAATAACATACCTACACTGCACAAAGCAGATATAATTCACAGTCTACTTACACATTCATTGAGAGAAAGTCCTGTCTGTTTGTCCGATGCAGTCATTCATCCTCAACCTCTTGCTATGCAGACTTGTTGCTCTTGATAAAACTCCACCTGACTTCCTCCTTTGCTGCCAAAACAATTTCGACAGCCACTAGAGGGCACCACCAACAAGAAATGTAAACACCGGTCGTAATAAGCGCTCACAGTTGACCTATATGGTTGTTTTTCTAGAGGACAGGCTTGAAGATTTAGACTGCTTTCCAGGTTAAAAATGTAGACTGTTCATTGAAAAATACAAGCAAAAAATAATAATAAAAAACTTTAGCTGTAAAGTGCAGTTTGTGCTTGCTGCATCCATGTTATGTGAATTGGCCCTTGTCTGTGAAGGAATTTGTGACAATGAATGTATCACCCATCCTTGTTCTGATTCTTGTTATGAGGTTGCACGCAGCTTTTTATTCCTTTTCCTTTTCCTGCCCTTCAGCCAAAACACAGTACACAAACCAAAAGTTTGTATATCCACAGTCCCGAATGTTGCATTCCCTGCTTTTGAATGACAAATTGAGACTACCACCACGTGGTGCTTTAGAGAGTTATTTCCTCAGTAGAATGTTTGAGGTATGGATCCATGATGTGGATCTGTGCTGTAACTGTACTGTAGTGACTTCTCCTTACATTTTTAAACATCAGGGTTTATTGTTAAAAGGTGTGAAACATTTAAGGACATGCTAGTGGCTGAAACATTTAGGTTCTCTGTTTCTCTGAGTAAGTGAAATTCATGATCATAATTTCCCTTTCCCGTTAATGTTCGATACTAAATGAAAAATGTTCATCCACTAAAAAACACTTAAAAATGAATAGCTGTGAAATCAAACTCGCTCTCGGTCTCAAACCCTCACTTTGTCAGCCTCTGATTAAAAGTGCACCTTTTTCACGAGTTCACAATGCTTTTCTATTATAAATGACTGGAGCATAGGCATTACCTGTCTACAGTGGGAATATTAAATCTCTGTGGAGACAGATAGCATAATGCAGATGTCTTAATGAAAACTTCATTAAGATGGAAGATAATTACTGTGTCCTTAACGATGCACTCAGTGTGCTTTTAAATTATTGAGGTGCTCAACTTTTGATGTGTTTATACTGAAGTAATTTCATCATGCAGACTTCATCTGAGATAGATTGGCTTTCAGTGTGTGTGTCTGTGTGTGTGTGTGTGTACATGAATAAATGCCCGAATATTTATTTATTTCAGCGCACCCTTTTTATTTTTAGCCATGCTGGCAGAATGGCTTATTTGGTCCACCATCTTTGGGCTAGTGCCATCATCAGGTCAAATGTTTACTATACTTCAGTCAGTTCCAAGGACATCACCATTTATAGCAAATGGTTCCACACTTGGATCTGGTGGAAAAGCCTTTGATACACTGTTGGGTGTACTAATTCCTCCTCAATAAACACATACATTAACATTTTGTTAAATCATAAATATCTTAAGGAGGACTCCCAGCCAAAACCATGCACCAGCAATACTCACCAGCAGAGTGTATGAATACACTGCATTCTGACTGTTTGAGGCAAATTAAAAATATATTTGTGTCTTTCGACTGCATGGACCACCCAGTTTTATACAGGGACCATCTTTCCATTGCTGTAATACTTTTAAGATTTCTTTACAATGAGCATAACAGCCTCACAACCTCACTGTGCACTGTTAAACTGGATTTGTTCGCATTGACGATACCAACAGCATGTGTTTCGATTGATAGTGCGCCATGTGTTCCCCATGGTGACTGTTTACATTGTTTCATTTTCTTTGTTATACAGACCTTCTTTGGGCTATGATGTACTCATAGATCTGAAGTTAAAATATTGCTGCATTCAGTTGATTCAGTTTTTCTTCAATTTGTCACACATTTTAACAGGCAAAAGACAACTTTTTTTGCTTGATTGCACAATGTTATGGCTGTAAAAAGAATGACATCATCCATGTATAGATTGGTTCTCTATAAACATCACTTTTTCTATGAAATGTAGTCTGCCACCTAGCTGGGTTTTTCCCATTAGATTAAAGGTTACACTACGGCACAGAGGAACGGTAGACGTGAGTCTGTCTTCGTGCGAGGGATGGCAGACGTGGAAGAGGCATTGTTTTCCCTGATCACCATCCCCTGGTAATGATGGAAACACTGGAATATCTGTGGAAAGAAAAAGAACCCTGCTGATGGAGGAGGCAACAACGTTGAGAGTGAGAATGATAGAAAACTCAGGTAAAACAACAGTGACTCAATGGAGAGCATTTGTGACTCAATGGAGAGCATTTGTTTTGTCATAGTCTGATATGCGTTCCCTCTTACCACCGGGACTTGAGGCGGTTCAAAACAGACATTCTTTCTACTTGATCAGTAAGTAACAAACCCTGCCTACTTAATCCTACAACCGGGTGTTTCACTGTGCCTTTTCAGAGCACTGAGATGAAGGTTTGGCCATCAAATTGGGAATCCCACATTTGTCTTTTGCTTTGGACAGCAGCTAGGCTGGGAGCAGTAGACATGTTGCTAATGCTGTCTTTGCAACAACAGCGCCAACAAACACCACAGGGGAAGACTGAAAATGTTTCCACTTTGAAACACTAGCATCCAATCATAGTTCTTGCAGTCTTCATGTATCCCCATAGCAGCTGACCCAATGTGTAGTTACACCTTTGAGCATGCATGTTAGCGACTATGTAGCTTCTGCATTTAGGTTTGCAGGCTCCTCTGCTATATGCCATAACCCCTTAATGTACAACTGTTAAGTTTATTTTAGTTTTACTGTACTTTGTAGTATGGAGTTTGGAGTATCTGCATTTGTGTGTGTGTGTGTGTTTGTGTGTGTGTGTGTGCAAATCATGCTACCCAACCATGATTTTTTTCTTTTCCCTTTTTTCCCATGTGATGTGTGTGTATGTGTGTGTGGGCAGCTAGGTCACAGCTGTTGGAGATGGGCCAATGTCATGTGGATCTTAACTAGCCTTCAGGTTACCGTGCCTCTCACACTACCAGGTCGAAGCTCAACACTCGCTCAAAGCCTTCACCTGGCTCCACTCGCACAAACACACACGTGCACGCTCACGCCGTTGAACAAAACGAACACACTCTCAAACAAGTTAAAGTAGTTTTTTCTTTCCCCTCCCTCTGAGTTTATTTCCCTTCACTCTATCTTCTTCACTTACACTGTACTCACACACAAATAAATCCAGCGAAAGCCGGACTGTGTAATTTCCTCTTTCTGTCGTCACACACATGTGCCAAAACATATTGTGTGTCGCAGCTGTCAAAATGCAAATCTGCTCGCTTCTCGAGTCCTCGCCGCGCATTATTATTATTTTTTTTTTTTTTCCGGTGACTTCATTAGAGAGGAAGCAGAACCTGGGTGACAACATTAATTACAGGTGCGTGCATACACACTGGGAGCTATTTTCTACTGACTCGACCTAATCATCATCATCATCATCAATATCCTCATTATCGCCGCCGCCATCCGCCCCACACAAGGCCACCATGCTGGGAGCAGATGAGGGGTTTTGAACAACACGCATGTACGAGTCAACACCCAGACAGATATTGCTCAGAGAAAGACTCTCCAAGATGTGACTCTTCAAGATGTGAAATTTATAAATTGAGGTGGGGTGAGGGGACAAGGGAGTGATGCTGATGTGTTGGAGGTGAGGGAGTGTGTGTCTGTGTGTGTTGGGTGGGGTGGGTGGGGGGGGGGGGGGGGGGGGGGGGGGTTGTCGGGGAATAATTGCCTGGAGACGGTGCAGAAATAAGCCCTAATGGTCAGTAATCCAAGCCTGGAGAGGGCCTCTCCACAGTGCTCCACTGAATGCCGGTAATGGGCTTCCAGCTCTGTCACTTACATATGCATAGATCTTTCTCCATTAAAGCTGGTTTGAATGACAAATATGGGTGGGTGTAAAAAAAATAATAAAAAAAGAAGAAGTGGAGGAAAGAGAGAGAGAGAGAGAGAGAGAGAGAGGGAACATGGGGAAGATTTCCTCTTGGTTCACAGTAATTTGGCAGCTGCTCGGGCCCCTATCCTTAAATCTCATTAGCCCATTGTTCGCATGATGCCACCTGGGTGAAGCACAGGGGCATGAGATGGTGCTTAAAGTGGGCCGGATCATTTGGACCTGGTACTTATTTGTGTGTGAATGTGTGTGTGGATACTTTGATGCTAACACAGATATCGATACTTACTATTGTGTCGTGTTTTGCACAGTATGTTCTCGTATTCGTCACTCGGTGTGGAAGTGGTTAGCTGCGACTCTGCTCATTTTTGGCCTAAAATCATTATTTCATCTCTCCTGCTGGCCTGTCAGTGCACAAAAAAAATTCCTGTAAAAGAAACTAAATAATCATATTGTCTTCTGTCAATCTATAAGATTCTGCCAATGGTTACCACATCTGGTGTGTAACAATATCTGCATCAGTTTCCCCATCCTGTCTTGTCCGGGTCCTCTCGGGATGAGTGACATCTGTCTCTTCCTGAACTTTTAACAGCATGCTACTTTTGGTTTGAACTGTAGGCAAACAATGAACAATGACAACATTTTTTGCCACCAACCAGAGGGATAGTGTGCCAAGGTAGAAACAACATATTTGATAAGCCATGAACTACCGTTAGACGACAGATAGCATTAGGATTTACCCACTTCCCTACCAAGATTACCATTTCATCATGAGAAAGGATATTAAACCAAAGGCGTAAATTGATGATGAAATTTCAACTCACGCAGAAAAAACAAGCCTGCTACCTGAGACTACAAGTGTACGAAGAACTCACTCTGAACACTCCAACAGTGTCAGCAGCAGATCATGGAGAGAGAAAACAGCAGTGTTCTCAAGCGGGTAGACCAACAGTCCTAACAGTGGACAGAAACGTTCACAAACCTTTGGCAGACATACCAGTTAATGCAATGGTGGAAAACAGAGAGCAATCAGCTAAAGATGCAAGGATTGATGATGCAGATTCTGTTGCCCCAGAGTGCTTTTTACAATTGATCATTGCAGCCTAGCCAACCTTACCAATGGTGCCACACTGACCCTGACTGTTGATGCTACCTTAAATAAAGCCTTGAATATTTCTGTTTTTCCTGTTTCAAGCCTGTTTTGTGGAGTAAAGGATAAAGGTTGACAGCGTCAAAGTTTTGTGTAAGGCCAAGAAAAAAAAATGTAATACTGAAGTTCACACCCAGCAGCAAAAGTAGAACTGGTGATGGACTGGAGGGAGGTTAAAATACGCAGGCTACGTGTGTGTGTGTGTGCGTGCGTGCGTGCGTGCGTGTGTGTGCGTGCGTGCGTGCGTGTGTGTGTGTGTGTGTGTGCGTGCGTGTGTGTGTGTGCATGTGTGAGTGTTGTGTGATGTCTGCGTGGGGGGGGTTGAGGGAGGGATACAGGGGTCTGTTGGGGCCACAGAAGGGAGGGCACGGGGGGTGGAGGAGCTATCATAACGGGAAGCACCCCCCAGCCTCCTCATCCTCCTGAGCTGCCAGATGGCACACACTCAAACCCCCAGTGGAGGAAACAGCACACACACATATGCATATTTGAGCACAAGCATTGTCAGTCACGCACGCACACGCATACAAACACACGAGCACTAGCACTCCGAAAACATATTTAGAGGGAGAGCTGTTCGAATTCAGCTAATGAGCAACAACTCACCTGCTCTGTGTATCTAAAACAAAGCTTTTCCATCACACACGTCGGTGTCGTTCTCCTTCAAAGTGCTCCACAGAACGTACGGCTGGTTATTGCATCCCCGCTATCAGCGGGCCTCATGCTGTCATTGAAACGTGTCACCATATGGGTGCAGGGACACTTAGGAAATGCATCACTTTGTGACATTTTGTCGCTTGCTGTCTTAGCTCTATTTCCAGACCAAATGTGTCACTCTTTGAGACCATAAAAAGGGAATCGGCGCCGAGCCTGTGTTGTGTGTGTGTGTGTGTGTACCAAGTGCAGAAGTTCAAGGACGTACACGCCCTGACGTGTAGGAATGAATGTACCTGGATGGCGAGATAAAGCGCTTCATATTTCACTATTGCCTTTCTAAGTGCTGGGATTCTAATAGGAAAGATGGGTTTATATGATACGAATATGAGAATATGAGTGACGTGACTTTGTTTTCTGTTTGTGTTGGCTTGAACTTGCATGTGTGTTACTGCAGATGTGTGACTGTGATGCATGTGACAGATTTGTAGATTTGTTCATAACGACATTTGTGTGTTGCCTTTGTTTGGATTGCACATGTATATATATATATATATATATATATATATATATATATATATATATATATATATATATATATATATATATATATATATATATATATATATATATATATATATATATATGTATACACATACATACACACACACACACACACACACACACACACACAAACAGAACGTCAGCAGTAATAGATATCCAATAGCTGGGAGCTGTGGAAGGGTCCTGCTACATCTGTCAGCGCTGCCTGGCAAAGGCGCAGCGAGTTCAGATGCTATCGCCACAAACGGCTGCATCAAAAGATTTAGTGTCCCCACCATCCCTCCCACCCCGAGGTGGGCTGTGTGGCGCAGTCCGCCGGGCAACACAACAAGAAGGAGGGGGCGCAGAAGAAAGACGGCAGGCGGGGGACAGATAAGAGGGAAGCGACAGCAATATCAGCCAGGGGGGTTTGAGGTGGAGGACAAGGGGGGACCAGAATAAGAAGAGGTGGTGGAAGGAAGAAAGAGGAGGCACAGTGACTCTCCTTTTTCACCTCTTCATGAGCCGCACTCGAGAGACCTGGCTCTGGACAACAGTTTCAGGTCTCGGTGCCGTGCAAGACTCAGTAAAAGTGTCTATTGCTGATGTATTTCTGACCTTGCATAATCAAATTGTAATCAATGAGTATTTAATCCACAAGTGAAATAACAGGAGGTCGTATAAGGCATGCTATATACATTATGCAGCTGAATATAAATGCAAAATAAGAAACAAAAAGACTATATTGACAGCTTCAGCTAAATAAAATCCCACCGCAATTTATTTTGGAGACATGTAAATGGAGCTTTTGGACGAGCTGCCAACCCAAATGAGTGTGTATTGACTTCGGAGTTACCACTTACGCCTATGTGGGCCAGAAAAGAGACCTGGATAGAAAGACAGCTCTTTCAGAGAAGACAAAGACAACAGGTCAATACATACACTTATCCATTTCCGGCTAATGTCTTCCTCTTTGTCCCTCTCCTTAATTTACCTCAATGTATTTTTGGTGGTCGACGTCCCTCCTCTGTTAGACTCAGCAGGGCTCCAGTTCAAGATGTTCTGTTCCCCTATGTTTGTATTTGTGCCAATAATGACCTCATTAAATGGATTAAATATTTGCCAGATGTGACAGATTTGTATTAAAAAAATATTCAGTCTCGTCATCATTAAAATAATCAGTGTTTTCACTAACATTTGCACATTCTCAACACAAATCCTTGGTTGCATATTCTCTTCTGATCAAAGGATTCCAGTTTACATTTTGGGGGTAAAAAAGTGTTGGATTGGTGCAACTCTGGCTCCAACCTAAGCTTGGACCACTTGTCTATATTGCAGACTCTCCAGTGGTCACTGCACATCTCACCTAAGATTCTAACTTCTGGAGGAACAGCACTGGAATAGCCAAGAAGTGCTCCAATATGTATTATGTCATCAACTCCATCTCACTGAGGGACCAAACTATCCTTTTGTATCTTTTGTTGACACAAAAGAACATCAACTTTGGCAAAACTCATCAAAGCTAATTTAGAAGTTAGCCATTCATGCAGCACTCATATGTCAATGGGCATGTCAAGAGGACTTTTTTAAGGTGGATCATACATCATTGACGCTTCCAGCCTTGTCTGCAGTATCACTGTCGTTCATGAAACGGTGACAGCATTAAATCTTTTTAGTTATATTATGATTTTGGGACACTCAGAAGCTATTTAAAATGCAAAATGTGTGTCCATGTACACACGTCATAAAGATTAAGCTTCATCAGTATTTCACAAAGTGATTTTTATGTCAATGACGATATATACACAATCATAAAATCACTCAACCAAAGTGAATCCTACAGAATACATCTTTTCCTACCCTTAACCAAAGTGCTTTTGTTGCCTAAACCTAACCACAGACTGGATGTGAACCCTGGATCAGGCTTTTTCCATCTAGTCTGCAGTTCATCGAAAAGGGTATCATGACTTCCTCAAGCAAACAGACTGTTGGGGTAAGACAGGGCTCATTCTTTATCTTAAGTCTATGGCTGCGTTCCACATCACTCTTTATTTGATATATTATGCATTGCATTTATTTTCACCATATTACTTAGAGCCAACGTATCAGGTATTTGATATTATCTGCCAATATTTGTCTGTCGCAGATATATCGTAGTGGTGTACCTCATCAATAGAAGTGTAAAATATTCTTTTAACTTTGTTACAAGTGTTAAAAGACCACATGTTTTTGCAATTGGTACTGGCATCACTCAGTATCCTGGCGTTCATGCAAAAGTTTGAGTCATTTTAACTGCAGAGGTTTATTATCTAGGAAATTCTAAATGAATGATCACATGAGCGATTTTTTGTATTTGGTAGTTTGGTTAGATATGAAAGTAACAGATAACAGAAAAAGAACTGCTGAAAATGCGCTGTTCCACGATATACCCAGGACCAATGAGAATGACTTTTGATGCTGAATGAATTAACTGTTTTCCATGAATTTCAGGTCCCCGTTATATATTATTTGCGAGTTTCAGTCTATTATTCTGTGTGCACTAAGTAGATAGGACCTAACACTTGGCATGAAACAGCTGAAGTGGACCTTGGGTGGAATTTCCTTTCATTTCTCTAAATTCGCTCCCACAGACTATAGACCTGAATGCGCCTTGAAATTTACATTAGTCTGGCATGAAGACGGGGATGGGTGGAGCAGTGGAAGGGGAGATGTGAGGAAGCGTTCTTATTTCCCTCCCTGTGGGTCAGCTGCTAATCACAACTCTCCCGAGACCCCACTTCCCCCCATCCCCACCCGAGAACCCCCTAAACCCACACGCGCACATATACACACACATCCAAGACGCTGATTCCTCTGCTCTTGAACAACCTCACCGGGGGCGAGTGACGAGGGGGTGTGGTGGTGGTGGTGGTGGGAGGGGGGAGGCAAGATCACCCTCCTTATTTAGAGGGGGAGAGGGAGAGGGTGTGTGCCTTTTGAAGCCTTCCTCGCTTAACTGTCACACAGCTACGGGGCTGTCGGCTTGTCGAGGATTTCTCATGGATGTGTGTGTAAAAAGACCCTCCCGTGGAGAGAGAGAGGGGGAGAGAGGGAGAGCGGTAGCCCTGATTAAATGCTGAAGCCGTCATGCCTGCGAGCCAGCCAGGAGATTAATATCGGCGTAACCTGTTACTTAATTCATTATGGGGATACAGGCTAATTTGATTTGATATTATTTTAATAAAGTTCTGTGATATCCAAGATTGTTTCAGGCTATCAAAATAATTTTCCAGTTATTACAGTTCGTCAGGCAGGTCCCTTTGATAGCAGTGGTTGGCCAGGCCTGTCCTGAATACATTACAACCTCTCTCCACACACACTCACACGCTCATACACACACACACACACACACACACACACACACACACACACTGTTCCTTTTTTTTTTTTTTACTGAATCTTACTCTTACATTCACACACATTCACACATGCTGAATTTGTCTCCCAAATCTCTTCATTTTTCATTTTCTCTCTTGACCCTTCAGCCTCCTGCTTCTCTTTTTTTCTTCTTTTTTTTGTAATGCAGACTGTAACGCATAACAATAGTGAAGAAATCAATAAACAAGGACCAAAAAAATAAATAAATAAATAAACTTGAGTGGGGAATGGCAAGAAATGTAGTGTACCTTCAGAGAAGTGGACTTGCTGGTCGCTGAGGGGGATTGAAAACAGAGTGTTAAACTTGGTAAAAATAAAAGGTAAAGGATGAAAATATATGCAGACGCATTTAAATTCTAGTGCTGCATTAATGAGAGTGGACTGAACCTTCTAAAATGACGTTTATACAGTTTAACCAAACATCGAGACAGCCAGACTTACCTTTCATAAGCCAAACTTTCTCAAGGAATATGCTGTAATTTTAAACACACGATTGACCAAGCACTATATATTTAGCAGCTGAATCAACAATAAAGGTAATTGTTAATTGGACACCAAAAGCCCACAAATTCGAAACCCTGGACCACCTACAGTACTGCCAAAAGCAAAGTGGAACAGGAAGTAAGACAGGAGGATTACCAAGCGATGATAAACCTGATGACAGTTATCAAACATTATCTGGCACTGCCCAACTGACACGAGGCCACCACCAGTCTTTGGAGACACATAACTACTTTTCTCATTGTAGGCATATAGCAGTGTTGCTTGGCATGTCCATGTTAGAAGGCTGTTAATATGATTGCAAATTACTATAACAACTCCTACTAATATTACAGCACACAAAGGTAGTACTGGACTGATAATTTTTGTGAGGTCTGGGGAAATGTATGAACACCAAACCTTGAGGCTACTGGCTACTTAGAGGCCCCAACATACACTACCTGTTGCTGACACCAAAATAAGGAACCTTGTCTTACCTGAGCACTGCTAAATGTAACTCTCTACCCGCATCACCTGGTGTGAGCTGGGTGGCGCCTGGCATTCTCCTGCATATCCACAACCAATGATTTGGAAAGTCCTAGTAATTCACCTCCAGTCATCTTTTCACATTTTCACACCACCTTCCATTACCAGGGTATGAACCTTCGGCTGCGTTTGCACCGGAAAACTGTACTTTTTCCATATTAGTGCCTCCAACTGTCTCCTTTTCTGCAGCGAAGAATTCAAACTGGTTTTCCTGCTCAATCTGACCTTAGAGCCCATTAGGTAAAATGCAGCAGGCTGGTTTTATTCTGTTCACAGTAACACAGCTAATGTTTTAATATGAATTCTATACATTTTTATTGATGTTAAAATACTCCACAAAAGCTCATTTAATCAAAGCTCCCCTTTCTCTGTGGCGCTCTTATACTTTCCGCCTCTCTCTTTCTCCCATCACCAATGTCATACATTCATTAATAAAGATCGCCTCGCCTCGTCTCTCCTGTGCTCTGCTCTATTAGAAACCCTTGTATCAGCTGCTCCGGGCCATAGAAGGACAGAGGAAAGAGGGGAAAAAAATAAAATGAAGACATGTTCGGCTCATTGCAGGGGGGCGTGTAAGTCGCCTGTCAGCCTGTAATCACTGTGTCCGCAACTGTGTATGCTAATTCATCTCTCCATACTGCTGACTAGGACATGCAATATAAATGAAGTTTGTTGGACTGCACAAGGGCTGACTTGAATAAAAGATCAGGGTCCTGAGGAGATTCCGGGCTGTTATTAGCCATGTGGAACTTCACATCCACACCGCCAGACACCTAATGTTGTAGTGAAGGCCTTTTTACATGGAAATTGGCATCAATATCCCTGTCAGAGCAGGATTAGTGTGACTGTGGCAACATTATACCTTAGCAACTCGAATGAATGAAAGCTTCGGATAAAAATAGGCACCAATGCATAGGTAATGTGTCAAAACGGCCTAAACGTACATTCATTTTATGTGTGATGAGGTTGAATACTACCTGAGGCCTGAAGACAGGAGAGATTGGTTACAAATGCAGCGCAAACCAGAATTTCCGTCATGTGGGGCACTGTTGATTCAAACATACAGCATGAGTTAAACTGGCAGAGGCTGTGGATGTTCAGCAGAACACCAGTTAGTTACATGTCCTGCAGCTATCACTCCCAATAACAATGTCCTTAGCTGGTAAATCTAATCATGCCTAGTCAAGGTTGTACACAAGGTACAGTCAGAAAGGCTGAACAGAGTAACTGTCATGTTTGTACACAGTGAGACACAAGCAGTGTCACCACTATGACAGTTATGAGGTTATTCAAACTGCAAGTAGGCTTATGAGTGATGCTGAGTTTTCTGGACACTACTGCTTCATATGACTGTTTTACATGATCTACCTCTTGTTTGTTGCACTCAATCAACATTTTATAGGTTATATTGGTCTCCCATGTTAATATCTGGTGTTCTGTTGACTTATCCATCCAACCCGACCTTCTTCCTCTGCAGACTTTGACGTTTTATGTTACCTGCCTTCCTCCTTTGCTCCTGTCTTAGTAACTGCTGCTATTGCTGTTGGTCTTTTGCAGAAGACAGTCTTAATCATTTCCAGCCATGGCAGACAGCTGTTTTTAGCCAATCCCTCAAACAGACAAGCAATTAGCTGGTGAATATAAGCGTCCAGTGACTAAAGAACAAGATTTTTAAGTTGAAAGAGACCGAGCTGAAAGGGAAGTGAATAATATACATACATTCATCAAGTTACCACATAAAAGCACTCCAAATATATACAAATGCTCCTCTGTGTCTCCTGCTTGTGTCAATAGAGAACTGCTTGCCGGCAGCACAATCATATCAAGTTTAAGGTGATACCAGAATGTTTCAGCTTTATCTGCTGCTCCGAAGTAGCCAAAAAATTAGATTAGGTATTAGAAGAGCAGTTAAGACCTTGGTTGGTGTTAAGAAAATGGACACAGACTCAATCTTACCTTGTACATCCTAAGAATATATTTCCATGAGTCAGTCCATACAAATACAAATGGAGTTCAACTGATACGCACAGGTGTTACACTACAGTGTAAATGTATAATTCCAGGATGTGTGTTAAAGATTAAGTAGGGGGTCAGCTGCTCTTTCTATCCTGTTATGCCTGCTATGAAAACATACACTCTCCTTTGTGGTTATTTGGAAAATGTGGAAGCATTTTGCTCAACACTGAGTTAGACGTTCGGGGTCAAGGCCTTTAGTCCCCCAGAGGTTCAAAAAACAAGGGCAGGTGTGTGTGTCTTTCTGTGCTCAGTTCCTTCGGAGGTATTACTTGCATCTGTGTGTCTACATGTGTTGTGTGTGTGTGTGTGTCTGCATACTGTATGTTTTTTTTATTTACTCCGGTTTCTGTGTATTTGTGTGTACATGTAAAACAGATCATTTAAGGAAACAATACCTCATCTTAAAAGAAGATTTTCTATTCTGTGTGTGTGTGTGTGTGTGTGTGTGTGTGTGTGTGTGAGAGAGAGAGAGAGAGAGAGAGAGAGAGAGAGAGAGAGAGAGAGAGAGAGAGAGAGAGAGAGAGAGAGAGAGAGAGTGAGTGTTTGTGAATACTGTATTTTTTTTTTCCTCCCATTGTTGCTGTCTGTAAGGAGCAACTTAGTTATCTGTCCACACAGATGAATCTCCGTTAGGTTTTTGGGTTTCTCCATACACCCTGGCAGTGTGCCAGAAAGGTGTTATATCAAAGGTAAGGAAATATGTGTCAACAGCAACTGTATGCGAATTAATTATCAGTTACTACTGTTTATGTCACAACTGCCAAAGGGAAAAGTTAACTGTGTATGCTCAGAATGTTTTTCTCCGGTGTATGACGTTACTGTGATGTAGACTTTATCGTCACCTATTGGCCCGGCATTCATGTGTCAGCATTTGTTTGTTCTCATGTCCAGAGATGTTTTGCCAAACAATGGTCATGTGAAGAGGATTTGTTTTTTTCAACAGAGCGGGAAAATATCCCTATTGGTGTGTAAAAGTGTAATTGTGTGTATGAGAAAAGGGGACTTTCCTCTCCTCCTGTGTTGATGTTTCAATGTAGCAGGGATTATGGGGATGAGAAAAGAGGAAGGAAGCAAGTACAGAAAAAACACCAACACTAATATGGTGTAACTGAGATCAGCTTTTGCTTCAACAAGCTCTCCGTATTCTCCATGTGTTTTTCTCCTTCCTATAGGAGAAAAACAACACCTCTAGATTCATTAGGTTATAAGTTATACTGTATAGTCAGTGTTTGCACATGCTAATTGTGAGTATGGTCCAATTTTTGACAACCTTGGTGTTATGTTTTGGTTAGGTTAGGGCACCAAAAACATTTGGTTAGGGTTAGGAAAACATCATGTTTTTGGGCTTACCTGGTTCGAACCCAGAATCTTGAAAAGAGGTCTCACTTGGTAGCCATATTGCTTAGCTGACACCTGACCACTATCCCCTCCTCCTGCTGACATGAAAAGTCAGCTCGTGTACATGTGATCTGTACAAGATGTGACACGTATTGTAGAAATGATGATCTGATATGTATGAAATGTACAAATCTGAACATATGCGTGGTTAGCAGTAATGTAAAATGGTGACACTTTTTTTTCTGATGACTGGGCCGAAATCAAGATGTTTGGACCAAAAACGTTTTCACTCATCAAATGCAGCAGCCTAGTCAGTGGCCTTGGGCTTTAAACTATGATGCTCTACCTACTCCTTATTTAGGTAGAGAATAGGTAGTTGATTTACGCAGTCAAGTTAGCAATAATACGAGTGCAACATCTGGTTAGACATTCAGAATAAAGCTAGCTGATTTAGTTCACGTATTAAGACATATGACTTTTGTACTGTTATTAACAATCTGAAAATATCGTGGTTTGGTTAAGTTTAGGCACAAAAATTTACTTGGTAGGGTTCAGGAAAATATATCTTAGGTTAGAATAACTATGTTACTAACTGGTTAACAAATTGAAGCATTTAGCAGCTAAAGAGCCGGATGCTTTTCTCATTTGTTGGAGATCATATCAAAAACATATCTAACACCCTGTACACACTCTGTTTCCCATGTCATTTCCATCATATGTGACTTCTCTCTTTTTCTTCATTCCCCACTCTCTGTGTTTGTTTTCTGATGCTCCAGCCTGGGGAGGATCTGATGGTCACCAGGTCAACAAATACAGCAGTTAGCGGGTCAGAGGTCACAGGCCATTCTTATCCAATTTCTCGAATTCTAGACCCCTCATACAACATACTGTTTTAACAGCTGGGTACATGATAATTATCGCAATGCAATTATGCGTCATGGACAGATGGATGATTGTATGACGGATATTTTCAGCTAAGTGTTGCAATGGACGACTCTATAAAAGAAATATAAATCATATGGTAAATTGAAAGGAAAAAAATAAATCAAAGCATTAGTTAAACAAAGGCAGCAAAAAAAAAAAATGAAATAAAAAAAACTTTTATTGTATTTCTCTCCACCAGATAAAAATTCATACTTGTTCTGTGAAGCGCTGATCTGTTGGGAGCATGAAGGGATGAAAAGAAAATTCCTTATTTGCATACATTGATGAAGGGATCAGAGAAGCACAAACATTTTTTGGTTTTTCACTGGCTCTCATTATTTATACCATTATAACAGACGTTTTTTCCTTTTAGGTAAAGTGCAATTTCTGTTTGGAATGCATGTACTCCAAGGTACAAAAAAAGTCAATATTCTTTCAACATGTATATTTATTTTGAGAGACTCTGGAACATGGCACGGTAAATGAACTTTCCGGCAGGCAAGTAGTTGTTCAAAAGTGCATTAAGCTCTATTGGCAACAGCATAACTGACCTGCATATTTGTACCAAATATAAAAACTATGAACTCCCTGTACCCTTGCTTGTTGTAGAGGTAAAAAAGGACCACTCTTTTTTTCCCTCTGTGCTTAAAATGACAGACTATAAACCTGTTTTACACATGGCTGTAAAACAGCCTCTTATCCTTTTCCAGAGTCTGGGAAAATGCCAGCCAATTTTATGCGTTTTATGCATACTTTCTTTGCATTTGTATTTATTGTTATTTCCTTTTTGTCCTTCAGAATGTGTGGCAGAGCGAGGCTGAGGAGCGGAATAAGAATGGCACAGCAATAAGCATTGAGATTGAGTTGTAAAGTACATTGACTGTTTGGCTCTGGGGAGATACTTGCTTGTCTGTGCATGATGACTGTCACTGTGGCGGAAGAAAGACTACAAAGACTCGATCGGCGGCCCAAACCGCCCTGTGCTCTTAAATAACTTCCTCTGTTTTCACTCTCTTCCCTAAGATATTGGTGGATTATATTCTGATCAGTCTTTAAAAATGTTGACGCACGAATTAAAGACTAGAGTTGCTTTAGAAACAGTATTTAAACTGTACCTTTGAATATTTTTACAAGGAGTGTCCAGTGATAAAGAGTATTTCACATTTGTGTTTTCAAGATGTTTTGACAGAGCACGAAGTACATTTGCAGACAGGGAATAACTGTGCACAGGAGATGTCTACTACAGTGATGGCCAGAGACTGCTGTGATTCCTCCCAGGCACTTTGGTGGAGAGGGCAGAGTGATGTAAAAGATGGTTAAGATGTCGTCTTCTCATCTCTTGCACTACTTTAGAATGATAAAATAGTGGCAACCATAATATTAACAGGCATTGTACCCAATGTGCTTAAACTGGTAATAGAAAACTTTTTTTGCTTTCACTTGTAATTCTGAAGTAGATATTAATCAAACAGTGTCACGGATGTACAGAAATGACACCATCCACGTGAAGATTGTTTCCCTCTAAACCTCGCTTTTTCTATGCTGTTCGTTCTGCCACCGGGCTGGACTTTTCTAACAAAATGAAGGACGATTTATGCCACAAAGGAAGCTACAAAAATAGGAAGAGGAATTGTTTTCTCTGGTTCGCTATCCCCAGATTATGGAGGAACAACTGGAATAACTCTACGATGCAAAAGAAAAGGACCTTGCTCACTGAGTAGGCAAAGGTGAAGAAGGGAGAGTGATAAAAACTGAGGTAAAACAAGAGTGAAAGGACAGCATGTGGCTGGATTTTTTGGTCATTTTTTTTGTTGTTTTAGCCAGGAGGTTAGCGGTAGCCATGTTGCAGAACTTCAAAGCTCCATTGTGTAACATTTAGTGGCCTCTCACAGTGTGGCTCTAGAATGCAACCAACTGAACACCCCTCATTGTTGATCCCAGATTGATTGAATAGACGTTATTTATACCATGGTCTGGGTGAATACTCGATTCTGATTGGCTGGAGGGTGTAGGTTAAAAAGTGTTAATTTACACCTAGGAAAGACGTTCCGTTAAATTGCCTGATGACAGTTCTAAATTATTGCGCTGGCTCAAGCGCTAGATGGTAACCGTGGCAACGGAGACTCAACGTTATTTCACAGTTTATTCATCAACAGCAAGACAGAAAAAACATGAGTGATTTTATCATTTCTTTTAATTTATTTGGTGAGTTTGACAACTTTGAAGACTGGGATGCAGCAGAAGAAAAAGAGAGAAGAGAATATGAAAAGAAAAAGGAGAAGCGACACAAGGAGGTGACACCGGAGGAATTGAACGAATAAGAGGATGACAAGGACGAGATAAGCACAAAGAAAACCACGAAATGGGCAGTTAAACATTAAGAGACTTCCTAGCTGACAAAAACATGGACATCAACTTTGAAAGCTACACTGCCGCTACTCTCAATGACGTTTTGCGATTGTTTTATGCATCTGTCCAGTCGACCAAGGAAGGCGGAGACTACAGTGTTGCCAGTTTAAGGAGTCTGAGAGCCGGTATCAACCGCCATTTAAGTGACGTCAACATCATCAGTGACACTGTGTTCAAGACCAGTAATGCGGTTTTTAAGGCGATACAGAAACGTTACAGAAAGAGTGGGAAGGACACCAGCTTCCACCATCCTCGCATCACTGAGTCGGATCTTCAGAGAATCAGATGTTCATCTGCGCTGTCTCCCAACACGCCCCTCGGCCTCGTCAGAAAGGTGTGGTTTGACATCCAGCTGTGTTTCGCTCGGCGTGGCATGGAGGGGAGCCGTGAGCTGACCATGACATCTTTCGTCATCCATAGAGACGAACATGGCTTTGAATACGTCAGCTTAGCGCATAATCCTCAGACAAAAAACCATAAAGATCCGAACAACCCACACAAGGAAAACCTACGAGGGTTCATGTTCACCAGGCCCAGGGATCCTCTGTTTCCAGTAAACAGTTTTAAAAAGTACATCTCCAAGTGTCCCCCAGATGCAAAATCGTTTTATCTCCACCCGAAGCGCTCCATCACTGTGGCATCTGATGTGTGGTACTCCAGGGAGCCGATGGGTGTCAACTACCTGGGGAACATGCTGAAAAAAATCAGCGAAGAGGTCTGTACACTAGCTACATTTTAATAATAATGTAGCCGTATAACCCCTCTTCTGTCCTCATTAATGTAGCCTAAGTGTGTTTATTATTGTTTCTTTCAGGTGGGTGTGTCACGGGTTTACACCAACCACAGCCTCCGGAGCACAGCTGTCGGTCGTCTCTCTGACGCCGGGCTGGAAACTCGCCAGATCATGTCGGAGACGGGGCATCGTTGTGAGAGCAGCCTGCAGGTTTACTGGGCTCCATCAGTACAGGACAGACGAGAATGGAGCAACATTTTGTCGTCTCCCAATGTCCCAAGCAGTGGTCATAGCGAGCCACAAACTTTAAATCTCCGTCCATCAAATGCCACGATGATGGACATGCCAGTATCGCTATCAAATTTTACAATTAATGGAAATGTTGCATTTAATTTTAAATAGTATGCTAATAGTATGTGATGATCAGAATGAATGGTTGACAATATTTGCTGTAATAAAAACGATTTAGGAAACTATCTGTGAACTTTGATTCTTTGAAACAAAATTTCGCATCATCCTCTGGACACACACAAGCGGTAAGTAGTGCACTGGCCTTCTGAAATTATACTTTATATCACGGAAAGTAAGGTTAAGCCATCATCTCACTTCCCATCACTGATCAACTGCTGCGGGCGGGTCGCTATGGCCACGTTGCTTGGCAACGCCTGCATACGGGAGATATTAAATAGTCCGCTCGACTTGTAAAAATAAAAAAAACCCTTACGATTTTAACTCTAAAACACATTAAAGTATTATTAATTTTTTAAATATTTCTATCTTTCGTAGGTGACCATGGCATAAGTGGGATAATGCCCTTCGAGGTGTTCATTAACAGAAATGAATCGGACGACGCGGAGGCGAAGTCTGATTCATTTCTGTTAATGAACACCTTGTTGGGCATTATCCCTTACATATACCCCTTTATGAGACAGAATCTTCACTGCAGCTTCTAAGCTAACAGCTTTAGCATGCATGTCATCTGAAGTGGGTGAGGAAGCTTGACTGCACTTTTTCAAATCAACGTGGGATCTCGGGGCTTTTTGATACTTCGAAGCCATTTCATGTTTGTTTCTTTACTTGTATTTAAAAACAAAAACAAAAACAAAAAACAATTTTAAAACAAGTCCCCAGCTACTTACTTCAGAGGAGAATGTTGCAATGGTGTTAGGCTGTGAAGCTCCAGAAATGTTTAATGCACTAAGAAACTTCAACCCGGCTTTCCATTGGCATGAGAACATAGGACTGCAGATGTAAATTAGCCTAAGGCTAACTCTGGTGCAATGCAATAAATGGTTACATTTATGTTTTAATTGCACATTGTCCCTTAGAAATAAAATTGAAATTGAAATTGAAAAATGTTTATATCTGAACATTTATTATCATAGTGTCAGCATAGACCAAATATAATAATGTTGAATCTTCCATGCTATTTTTTCTTCTTTGTTGTAGAGCTTAAGCAGATGCAGTCTTGACTGTAGCTTCATCTGTAAAATCTTCCTCTGGCTGAGAACGCTTTTTAAACCAAGTCACTAGGGGTTGTGAGCAAAGTTCTATCCAAAGCTGCCACTTTCGCATTATGATTTCATGCGTGTATTAAAGAATCATCAGACATCGGCAAGTCATGCCCTTAGTCGATAATTATGCAAACACAGACCTAATCAATATGTGAAATATAAAATAAGGACAAATGATAATATAGAGATGGAGCACATCTCATTTTCTTCCCCAGTCACATGAATATGTTTGAATAGCAAACATTAGAATAGCAAAGCATCCATTTGGCTTTTATGTGATGGGGCTTTGCATTTTAGTTGGCACATGGTTCAATATTTGAACAGAGAAAAAAGTTTTAAAAATTATATTGCTTGGAGTGATAGTGTTAGTAATAAAGAAGTTATTGACCAAATGATATTGATCGACAGCTCCTCGGGCAAAACGAGCCGACCTTGGTCTCCCTCTGTGCCTTGCCCTCCCTCCGCCTGCCTCCCCTCTACTCTCCTCCCCGGAATTCAATAATATATTATTTTACACAGTTTAAAGCCGGACAACAAATAGCTGCACAGCACAAGGTGAGGAATTACTGGCAAATTTTTCATGGCTATTTGCCTGTAGGAATTTGGCAAGGGTGTGTGAGGGGTGATTAAAATCAAGAACTTCAGTCAAGGCTTGATTATGAGTTGCCATTCAGCAGACGGCATGGCAAGGAAAGAATGAGAGGGGTAGAAAGAGGAAGAAAAAGGTTACTGGGAATAAAGGAGAAACCAGAGGCTATGTGTTCCTTCCTCTGCTCGGCATAAATCAGATAATGACCTTGAAGTCTTTGCAGGAGAGAGGCAGCGGTAACTACATCCAAGCTCTGTCCCCTGGTTTATTCACAAGGTCAGAGGAGGGAAACAATGGCCATTGATTTGGCCCTGAAGAGGCAGGGAGAAAAGGCGTGGGTGATTGTCACATTGCACTCTTAAAAAACAGACTTTACAACAAGTAAAACAACACTGCTTTCAAAACGGCTGTAGTTTGGAGGCTCTTTCCTTGGATACGTTGTCAATATACGTGATATTTCAATTATAGTCTTTGTTTGGAGCTAAAAACCAGAAAAAGTGGGATTAGAATGAACAGCGTTAGCCGTCTCTTATGCTAATCAGAATGCAGTTTAAATGATATTTCCAAACTATGTACCCAGGTCAGTACAGCATCTGTTATTTGATCACATCATTTTTTAAGAGTGTTAACACAATGGCTAGCAGCTTTGTTTAGGCGAGACGCGGCTGATGTGAAAATACAGATGATTGCTGGGGGGACACCAGCAGATTGATTGTCTCGTGGGATAACCATGTCAACACACCAGGCAGGTGAGAAGAGGTGACCTTTGGCTGTTCACCTTGACTCTAACTGGTTATCAGAGCCAGTTGCTCCAATGAATCTAGGGGCAAGGAGTCAATTTTGATAAGTAACTTTTTATGAATTCAGTGTAAAGATTCATTCCATATCTAATGGGCACACGTGTGGTGAATATTCCACACACAAAGTTCCCTTTATCGGCTGTTCCAGAGCTTTCAGCTGTATCCCTTGGCTTTCTTGGCCTTCTTCAATTGTAGCAAATGCAAACACAGATTTATACACTACATCTGCAAACTTCGCATGTATTCATAATGTGAGTGAGTGCTGAAAAACCCAAAAGGTATCATATAGAGAAAAAAAGATTGATGTAATGATTTCCTAAATTCACAATGTGTTTTTACCTAAAGAAATGTTCTTCTTCAGTTCATGTTGACTCAGTTTGAACTGTGTGTTCACAAACATCCCCTGCTTATCTTGGGAGGTGAGAGAGAGCCCAAACACATTATCATTACAGTGTATCTTTTTGTTCTTACTTAATGGGTAATGGCCATCCTAACAGGTCTCCTAGGCCCCACACTGTCACAGAGAGTAAGGGCAGTAAAAGGCTTCTGATGCAAGCCTTCAACACATTAAGGTGCAGGGGTGAAAGCAGATTTAAACTCTTGCTGGTTCATTGCTCAGTGCTGTGCTTCTCCCGCCCCTCAGCTTCATGCATGCCCGAACACAGTTATTTTTTTAGCGCATGTATGGTGTGGAAAGAAATAAGAAACACTTGACATCGTGTATAGCAAATTGTTTATTAAAATGGTGTAGCATCAGCGCCGCAGAATCATTTGTGAATGTCGACAAATCCTTCTAAAAGATCTCAAGAGGGAGAGCCGCCGCACAAACAAAAGATTGTGTTCTTGCCATATTTTTGATGTACTGTTCACAAAGAAGCTCCAACTAAACTGTACAATAAGTCGCTATGATGACGTATTTCTCTTATACTGGAGATAGTCTCTGATATTGGATGTTAGTGTCCTCTTTGATCTGCGCCAGCTGAGTCAGTGGACTTTGCATTTGAAGTATCAACCACAAATGTTCTGATTTGACTGGAAGCTGAAGTAAGGAGCTGCGATCATCAGCCGCGTTAAGCTGTTGCCAAGTAAAACTCAACACAACACTAAATTGTCGGATAAGTCACTCCATGTGTCAACCGTCTTATTTCTCCTTCGAGAGTTAAGTCATCACAGTGGTCTGAGAGGTCAGTAAACAAGCGTGGTACTTGTTCGGCTGGCACTGGTTGCTGAGCATATTCTGCGTTGGAGTGAGGTATTCCCCTTTGACTGCAGAGTCCCAACATATCTTGCATGTCTTGAGCTGACTGTATAATAACACTGCTGGAATGCGTCCACTCTCAGTTTGCTGGGGAGGTTCTGTGAGGGCGAGAGATGCTAACAAGCTGGACAGGCCAGCTCAGCGATTGGAGGGAGAGTTGGGCTGGTCTCTCTGGAGCCCAAGAGAATGCTGTCCAAGTTGGTTTGCATCCTGAACAATGTCTCATACCCTCTCCACAACATGCTGGTGGAGAAAAGGAGCATTTTTTAGCCAAAGACTTGTACCCCCAGATTGTTCCGCTGAGCTGAACAAGAGATGATTCCTGCCAATTGCCATCAGACTGTTTCCTGCTCTGTTGCAGTATGGACATCGTGGATTGAGAAACTGTGATGTCTACTGGACTTTGTTATCTGACTATGCACATCAGTAGAATACTTTAGGAGGAATAAAGAGATGAAAGAGTTCTAACCTTTTTTTGAATGCTTCCATCCATTCACCTCATAACTCCCATCTGCAACAAAAACTGCATTTGAAGCTGGCTCTTTCACAGTATAGCAATCCAATAATGCTCCCTGCATTTGAATTTGTCTTAGCAGAAAACATTTTATTAACACACAAAATCCCAGTTCTAGTTGTAAAAGTCTTTGTAGTATTTTCCTTCATATTCGTAGGAATGGTATTTAGGAATAGTAAGGATCAGGCGAGAGTTATCAGTTCACAAACGAGGAGCAGTTTGATGCCTAGTGCACACATTCATGGGTATTTTTGGGAAAAGGATTTAAGAAAAAAATATCTCTGTCCTGGCAACAGTTTTAGCACCGTTTAAGAAATATCTCTGTCCATGCAAAACACCTGAAAGCACATATCCTGTGGCCATCCTGTACACTGGGCATATGCATGCCATCATAAACAGGAAGCAGATTACATTTTACGTTTGCTAATGATGCCATCAACACTGTGTTTTGTTTAACCCTAACCCAACCTAATTTAGGTTGAATATTTTGTTTAAAATCTTCTTTTGCGTTTTCTTTTTTCGCGAAACACAATTTGAAGTTAACTGCATTTGAAAACACACAAGACATTAAGAGGAATCAATGACGGTTCAGCAGTGTTGGGAATAATGGCGTTACTAACGGCGTTACTTTTTTCAGTAACGGGTAATCTAACTAATTACTATTTCCATCGTTACAACGCTGTTACCGTTACCGACTATTAAATGTGGCGCGTTACAAACTGAAGCTGCTCATTGAAGCTGTTGTCATCCGACTTAGCTCTCAGCCGGAGCTGCAGAGCTGTTTTATTTTATTATTTTTTTTAGCTTGGCGAGGGGGGAGGGAGGGGCGGGACAACCGCATAAGTGATGGTGATTGGCTCTCTAAGGTAGAGTGAGAGTTCGTAAGCCAATCAGAGGCAGTGTTCAGTTTACACACAAACCACACACGCACACAGCAGCCTTGCACACACAAACTAGCAGAGGTGAGCTGCGGCAATGAAGAGTCCGGAGGGAAAGTTGGCGTTTTCAAAGTGGAATTACAGACACTACTTTAATCTCTTTTGTCTACGTCCATCATAAGCAACTCTAATCTAATGAATCATCTCTCAACAGCACACGCTTCAACAACACTAGTGGCCAAAAACACCGTTGTTGACAGTGTTGATGATGACAGCAGGCCAGGTGTGGCTAACGTGAGCTCCGCTAACAAAGAAGGACACGGAGCTGTCCAAGCAGCTACAGCTGGATTTCTCTGCTCCAGCTTCACAAAAACTTGACACAGAGCGAACTGAATGCAATGATAGGCAGTTATGTTGTTGAGAACATGCTCCTGTTATCAACAGCTGACTCAGACTCCTTCAGAGCACTCACTGGCAAAAATATTGGGGAGAGCAGAAGCCGGTCCACCATGCAGGAAGACATTTTCTAAATACATGTATGCTGAGTAGCTAAAATGAATGCCAAGCTCAAAAGGGGGAATAATTAAAAGTAACGCAATAGTTACTTTTCCTGGTAACTAGTTTCTTTAATAGTGGAGTAATTCCGTTACTAACTCAGTTACTTTTTGAAAGAAGTAACTAGTAACTATAACTAATTACTTTTTTAAAGTAACGTGCCCAACACTGCCGTTCAGTGACACTGACAACCATTACCATTAAATTTGATTTCCTTACATTTGAAGAGTCAGTTTTTCATTTCACACAAGCACACAGCAGCATCTGCTCCCATTGGTGCTACTTTGTTCCAGCATTCACACAAAGACAACTCATGGTGATTTGTTAGGGAGAATAAAAGTTTGACATAGAGAAGAGTGAATTCAATCCTGACCTTTATCAAGGTTTCCTTTTTTTTGTTATTGTGAAAAAAAAGAACCATGACTTCTCTCAGAAGATATTGAAGACAAGCAGCAAGTTTCCATAACATATATTTTCTTCAAACGGGGTCTCAGGAGACTTTTACCTCTCAGACAATGCATGCTGGGAAGTCTGCCAATATGCTGATCCTATTTCTTTAGAAACTTATTTCTATGAGTTGATTGAACGCTGTACATTACATTCATCCAACATTTTAATGTCAAAAGACTTCAAGTTCAAAGAACTCGTGTTTATAAATTCAGAGGTTGTCTGAAAATTAAAAAAACTATGAACTTTATGAAGTTTAATCTACTTGAAACAAACTTGTGCATGTATGTTGAACCGTTCTTCCTGTTCTTATACTTGCCTTTACCCAGAATGATTATGTATCAAAAATCTTGTCGTGTTAATATTTCGCTAGGGTACCAATAGTCACCCCTACAATATTGTCCTAATATGGATATCAAGGAATTTGGTCAAAAAGACTGTGAATTTGAATCAAGCTAGCATAACTTCAGCTGTCTGGCTTACACCTGAGCCGAATGGAGCACACTAGTTTTTTCTCCCCTTGCTAAGTTGTATTCAAGGTTCGTCCTATTTAATAGAGTAGTCACAGCCTACAGCGGCTCCTGGGTATCTACTCAGTGTCTGTAGAATATTTTTCTCCTGTGTCATATCTGTTGAAAGGTTGCAGCAAAGTGTGCCTGGCCAGCTTCATGTCAGCAAGCTTTTCAAAAAGTTACAACTGTCCTGTGGTCCATGCAGGTGTGCTTTGAGTACTTTGAGTTTTTTCACTAGAAGATTTAACTTGTATCAGATAAATTATTCTGTCATGGAGAAAGATATTATTGCCTCATTCTTGCAACATTCTGGGGTTTGTGTTGACTCTGGTGTCTAAACCAACCATGATCCTTTGATGCAGTGTTTTTTTGTTTTTACAATCATATTCTATCGATATTTGAAGACCACCTTGTTCTTGAGATGGCTCACTGCCTTGACCTCCTGGTCTTCTTTCTCTCTCATCTGCTGTTCTTAAGAGTTGATTCCCCTTATAAAAGTGGTGTTTATTTGTGAGGATTATCTCGCTGAACAAAACGTGCAAGTATCATGAACTTGGCCACAGAGCTTATTTTCTGCAATAATCTAAAATCCAATTAAAAAGTCCCGCAGGCCTTGATTCACTTTTTTTTTGTCAAGGGAATCAGGGCTCTCCCCGGCCAACCCGATGACAACGAAGGCTCACTTTCTGTTAGATTTATTTTTTGATTTATGTTATTTGGTAAACAAACTACTTTTTCTTAGCTGCCCACTTGTCTCGTCTCCCATTTTTGTCAAAGTCTTGTGACAAATGTGTCCATATCAGAACTCGGGGCTTAAACTGGAATTGTGCTGGACCAGTCGGAAAGCTGTTCATTACTCTCTGAAATTGATCTATGGTGATGCTAAAGTTGCAGTATTTATTATTTATTACACAACTTTTTACAGAACAGCCTCAAAATTGAGCTTTAGATCAATGTTTCTTTTTGTTGTTTTTTTCACAAGAGAAATATTTGGAGAACATGCCTTTCACAAACTTGACTGAATAAACGTCAGTATGAGGATTTTCCATCATCACAAGTTGGATATTGAAATGTTTTATTTTAATGACTACACTCACTCTTATAAAGAATCTGTACTTGGTACTCATTTTAGCAGAGTACTTGCACAAGTAAGTAATATGTTATTAATTATATTTTTGAAGTACTTTGCCCAACACTGATTATGACACAAATACAGCACAGGCCTTCTCTATTAGGATTACACAGAGCAGTTGAAGGAAAGCCTGATTAACGGTAGCAGAGAGAGTGAGAAATCAAAAAGAAAAGGGAGGGAGCATCAGCTCACCGGTAAAGCGCACTATCACCCTCACCTCACTTATCCTGTGTGAACATGATCTTCTTGTTCGTTTGCATGTCAGAGATGCTGATGGAGAAAGAGATGGCAGTTATGCTCAGTAAAATATTCATTCTGCTCGCAGGCCAGCCAAGTGAAACATCCAGCTACTTGGCAGATATGGAATCTGAAAAAAAAAAAGAAAGAAAGAAATAGGGTGCGGGTGCGAGGGTGCATCCATTATTGAAGTGCCAGGATGTTATCAATTCATACAAGGTCAATATGGAGGATTTCAATTTGTGCTTGTGTCAAGACAAAGATTTCCCCGTGTTTGGCTCGCGCTCTCCGTCTCTCTACCTCTCTACCTTTCTCGCACTGTCACAGGTATTAATGTGCTCGCAGCTCTGCGACACGCCGTGTGTTACATTGTCTTCGGTTTTGTTCTTAACTGCATGGCAATTCTTCTAAAGCTTGGGTGCATGATGCTACAAGATATGACTTTACCTCTGGCAACTTAAAATTCAGCCCACAAGTCTATTTCCCCTTGCAACACACACACAGAGAGAGAGAGAGAGAGAGAAGGACAGATTTGCACAGTGTTTGCCGTGGGAGAGCTCCTCATTTACATCAATTATGGATAGTCAACTTCCATCCTCGTGGCCCGGCGCTGCATATTTCATGGAGAGGGGGGTATTTTATGAGTTAATGTGTCCAGTTGACATGCCTCTGAAAGCAGTGGCCTGTCCCTTACACCGTGTGCAGGGCTGGCGAGAGCACGCAAACACAAATCATGTGTGTGTGTGCGTGTGTGTGCGTGCCCACTCAACCTCTTCCCTAGCCACATCATGCATCGAGCACAAATGTGTTTTGCAGCCTCGGTTTCTCCTACAGGGAAGGGAGCAACACTACGTCAGTCTCCACAGGCTTTTGGGAGCGACTCTCAAGTATTGCGAGCATTTGTAAGTTGATGAATTCACGAAGAGAGAAGTAGGTACGCGACCTTTTCTCAATGTGTGTGGGCGACTTAAATGTGGAATCAGAAGCCCAATGGCACAGACAAGTAACATCCAGAGCAACTTTTCAACCCCTTTTTTTCAGAGAGGCCTGTAAACAAAGCTGATAACAGCACTCATTATGCCTGCTCTCCCCTCCACCGCTTTTCACTCCTTCTCACTTTTTCATCACCCACCACCCCCACCCACCCTCCAACCCATCCAACCAACCATGATCTCCCCCACCACCCTCTCCACCACTATTTCTCTCCTCGCCCTCTTGCCAGCCTGTTGGGGAGGTGTTACCAGCAGCTGGTGCCTTTGCATAATGTGCGGGGTGTTTATGTGCGTTTTTCATCTCTCTCCGTGTCTGTGTGTGTGTGTGTGTGTGTCAGAGAGACACGGAGAGAGAATGTGGGAAAGAACGGAGGCTGTTCTCGGATGGTACAAATTGCTTTTTTGACCCGGTAATTAGTGGCAGAAGACACTCTGAAGGAGCCGGTGATGAAGCTCCCGTGGCCGGATTTCAACATGGACGCATAAATTATCATTTATGGAGCACTAATGGCCTGTTGAGTTGTCCTCTCAGACCTCGCTCGTCCACAGCCGGGCCCGGTCATCTTTTATGCGTTATCTCCATGGCATGAACGCTAACTATGACATGAAAGAATGCCATCGCTCCTCCCATCCCCTCTGTTCTCTCCTCTCCTCTCTTCTTCTGTCTTCTACTTTTTCCGACTACCTCACCCCATCATCCTTTCTTCTCTTCCCTACCATCTTCTCTTTTGCTCTCCTCTCTTCTCTGGCAAGGAATCCCTTAAGAAGCACCATAAAATGTATTGATGATTCATAAGCCTCAAACAGGGCACCAAAAATATGCATTGAATGCGTTGGTACAAAGTGTTGAGAGACTTTCCTCAGTCGCTTGCAAGCGATGGTCAATTTAAAAGATGTGGTATATTCACATTCCTCTAGTTGCCACTGCAAAGGAAGGTCTCGCCGTCCAATTGTTTGTCAGCAGAATTACCAAAAACTACTGAATGCAACTTCCCCAAAACTTGGATGGAGGACGGGTTTTAGCCTGGATTGACCCCATTAACTTTTGGATGGAATGCGGGTCGGAATTAAAATCTGGATCCATCCGATATAATTATGTTTTATTTGATATTGGATGAGGCTTGATTGGCTTAAAGATAACTGTTTGGTCTTGGCAGAGGTATGCGTTCTACCGAGTGCACTTCTTGTTTGCATTACCTCTGCCAAGGAAGTCGTGTTTTCACCCGCGTCTTTTTGTTGGTTGGTTGGTTGGTTTGACAGCCTGATTCCCGCAAAAACTAGTGAATGGATGGAACATTTTTATTTCCTTTCTCAGGGTGCATGGATCACAATGAAAACACACATCTGACATGTGTTGCTGTGACTTGTCGTGTAACTGCAATCAAACACACAGCTGATATATTTTCGAAATGTGTAACCTGTTGCTATAGTTTCTACTGATCAAAAAATCAGCATGTTTAATCAGAACTTCACACTTTTCATATCTTGTCACATCCCATATCAATAAATGACCATTATATTTTGCAATACAATCGCAGTTCTTTTGTTCCTTTGTTCCCCGTATATGGGTGCAGTGGTCCAGGGATCATCCTGAGTTAGAGATACGTGCCCTTACGAGTTGAAAAATGAGTAGAGGGCAGGGGGTTCAAACATAAGCAGTAAGGGAAACATTTATGTTCTCATGTTTTCTTTCCTGTCCCATTAAACATTATTCTACTCCCGATTTCTCTTTCCTTTTGCATCACTTTCGGCCCTTTGCGGCTCTTTCCTTTCTCATCCCAAATTCATTCCTCTCTTCCTGTCTTTACTGATTGTAGCAACACTTTCCCCTTTAGAAGCTGTTGTTTCAAATGCAGGGTTAAATTCTCACATGCTCCTGCGAGCTCAAGCTCTGCATAAACATATTCTTCTTTTTTTAGCTTTTTATAAAGCATATTTATTGCATTGCATGCATGCCTATGTGGGTTAACAGAGACAAATTGTGCGCGCGTGTCTTTTAATGTATTTATGTGTGTGTGTATGTTTCCTGTGTGCTTGTACAGTGTTTGACACTCACAGTGGCTGAGGTTTGCCCTTAAAACAGCTGTCATTACAGAACTGAGTGGAAGGGAATGCAATTAGACACGTCAGCTCTGCGATCCATCACTGGCTATTATGGCTTCCACAAGGTGAGGAAAGGAGAGAATGGCCCATAGATACTGCAAGGAACACACACACACACACACACACACATACATAAGTGGGCCTCTGTGTCCGACAGCTTTGTGACCAAAAATGAAAACACAGATGTGCTCATAAGGGGGAAAACAAGTAAGCAAGTCTGCTTATACTCACTGACAGCGTCCAACAATCCGACGCTGGGGAAACTATCTTCCATCTCTTTGGCTAGCGTGAAGTCTCGACCAGCTAATATGACGCCAACGGAGGAGGTAGACACTATTTATTTTGCTCAAGGACATTTGGAAATGTTGTATGGAAAAATGACACTTAAATCATACTATTAGGGAAGAATCATCAGTTCTTACAGATCTAATGGATAGTCAGATCTGGGAAAGTCTCCCACTAATTCTTTAGTTCTAAATAAGTGTGTCAGATCAGTGGTTTCCAACCTGAGGTTCAAAAGCAGGCTTCAGCCATCATGAAATCAATAGCATGATTATGTCATATCAAGACTTGTTTTTATTAATCTTTGCTTTTTGCTTGTAATAGCTGAATGATTGCTTTAGAAAGTACTCAAATAAAACAATCTAGGCAAGAAAATCTTCCTTGAATGAAATGGCCACAACCTATAGACACACAGGAGTGCCTATACTTTTTCCCATGGAGGGTTGAAACTGAAATTTATTAGAGGGGCACAAGAAAGCACCTTTTTTTGTATTGTTATTATTATTATTCTGCCCTTTTTCTTGACTTTGTTGAATAGAATGGCTGAAGAGTGACAAAAAACGGGGTGGGAGGGAGAGACAGGGGGAAATGACATGAAGCATAAGGCCACAGGTCGAGTTGAGGACACAGTTTCTGTACATGGGACGCGCTCCCTTAATTGACTGACTTCATTCTGGCCTCAGCATTCAGATCGTGAAAAATAATTAAGCGGTTGCAGTACGTGGCCAAGAGAGTCTTCCTGCTGCCTGCTGCATGACTGCTTGTCTCCCTGTGCAGACACCCTATGCAGCATTAGCCCATTACAAATTGCATAGCAAAAATATGTTTTGAAGGAAATGTAATGCTGACTGTATTACATTCTCGATGTAACATGCCTGAGAAATCACAAGAATGGTGACAACATATCTTGTTTCCTGTCAAAATATTTTCCAGTTCGTGGTTTCAGCATTATTCAAATGTTCTACTTATGTTTAGGCGCTGGCAGCACTTGGTTAATGTGAGGGAATGGACGGCAAACCCTATGCTCGTGTGTGACAGTCCTGCACTTTGTAAGCCTACAATCCACCTAACCACCTCCATGCAACTACATTTTAACAACTTAAAGAAACATTGTCCCGGAACTTAATCCTGGCAGCAGTTGCATTGTTCAGCACAAAGTCATAATGAAAACAATTGAGTAATACACAAAGCTAATTTCTAGAATACATCACTGGTGATATAAACACGCTGTCAACAGTTTTTTCACTGTATCTGCACCTTGCAACTAAATTTGGATAGGTACAATGTAGTAATCATTTTACCCTCTAATTCCCACTGTAACACAAATCACAATGATTAAATGGAATGGTAAATGGAGTTGCATTTCTATTGCACTTTTCCAGTCTACTGACCGCTCAAAGTGCTTTACAAAACTTGTCAGACACACATTCATACACTTACGGCGGAGGCTGCCAATCGAGGTGCCAACTGCTCATCAGGAACAATTTGGGGGTTCAGTATCTTGGACACTCAAGGACACTTTGAAATGCAGCTAGGGGGAGCCGGCGTTTGAACCAGCGACCTTGCTGTGAACTGTGACTCACTCTGACCATGAGTGTATCTTGCTTTTTCAGGATTTAGGATGTCAAAAGAAGGCCACAGAACAAGGTTTCCCCTCTAAATATCGGAAAGGCCAAACATGGACCCAATAACTAGGCCACGATTGGCCAACTAGCAAGTAAGGTATCAAATAAAGAGAGGGAAAACTGAGGAAAGCACAGGGATTCAGAGAGGCCTAATAGAAGTCTATAGCACTTCCTGGACTGTTAAACTGTCAGTTAGGGGAGCGCACCACTTCCTCAGACACGCTGCCTTAGCGTGATGAGTTCTCTGAAAAGGTCTGCGGCTACTCTGCCTTGAAAGCGCCCAGATTTTTGCCAGTGTGTGCACTTTTAATTGCGCTCCCATCGCTTGCCCCCCAGCCCCTGAAACCCTTTGCTCTCTCACACACAAACTGCCCCTCGCTCACCATTTCTCCGCGAGGCCCCCCACTGCTCACTCCTCCCCCTTGTCTTCTTCTCATTCTGTCGTTTTAGCCCTTTCTCTCTATCTGTCCATTCTTCAAAGGAGCACTTCATTCACTTTATTTTAATTTCATAGATGAACCCTGAGGGGAGGAATGAGAGATGGCAGTGTGAGAGGGAGGAGGAAATAAGAAACTCTGCTGTATTTTAGTGATGGCTCTGTGGTATTGGGGCAAAGCCTTTGATGGTTGGTTACTGGCCACCATGGGCACTGGCTAATAAATGAATAACCCCTAACAGAATGGTATTACTAGCTGATGTCTGTGCAGCCATGGAGTGGAAAGATAATTGTAGTTTATTAAAACCTAGGTCCTTTTTTTATTCTGTTGGCCTCGTTTCTGTTGGTTCTGATCACATCGTACTTATCAAAGCAATTGCTGAGACCTGGGAAAATGGTGACATTGCATTAATGAAGTAGGATGGAGCAAGGAAAGACCAGCCAGGCAATCAGAAGGGTGCTAAGCTGGCCAATAGTTTAGCAAAGTTATCTAGATGACTTTAAAAAAGTGAGCCACATAAAAAAGTGGATATTAATTCCACAGGACAGGAAAACCGTGTGTGCAAACAAGCATGGTTCCAAGAGGACTTTTATTTATGAGCTTTAACAAACAAAAAACGTGTCATACATTACTGCCGTCAGCTTTGTAACCAATGGAGGAAAAAGAAACTTCAGCAAAAGACAGATCAAGAACCTGTTTGAGTGCTGTGTGGTACATTAGGAATTACTTCCTCAAGCTCCAAGATCATACCGAAGTGGGTGAAGATGGTTTTAAGCAGTATGATGGAATTTCTTCTCTTGATGCTATGTTGAGTAAGATCGTCACATGATTGGAGGACCTAGTGAAGTTTCAGATGTTCATATTTAGGTATATCTCCACAGTGCTGGAGAAAGGTCCGGCTGCACCAGTTCTCATTCTGGTAGTTCTTTAAAATAATTACAATGGTCTTGGTAAGCCGGCAAATCCAGGGTGCTGCGACGATGCTCCTGCAAGATAGCGTCGGGGGGTAACTTGTTTGCACGTGGGCAGGTGAGCTCCGGGATTAAAAGTGATTAAATCCACACAAAAGAAAAGTTAAGGATTGCTAGGTTGCGTTCATCCAGTTAGATAGATAACTTGTCATTTTCAGAGCGTATGTTGCTTGCCTAAAATGCAGTTAGCTGAAAGGGAGGAGAATGCCACCAGAGAATTGGTGCCCAATGGCAGGTTTATGCCAACATCCAGGCTAAAGTTGAAATAACTTTATGTGCCATTTTCCGTCACAGGTACGGAGAACGGAAGTTGTTACACTGTTCTCTTCTCTCTTTAAAAAAGGCAAAACAAGAGAAGAACTTAAGAAAAAGATATCACATTTGGGCAGAAATCTGAATAAAAAAATAAATAAAAAGGTTAAAAGTATGTGTGGAGGTGTGCTCAAGTGAGCACTTGTGCAGGTTTCACCAGCAGGCCTGAACACTGGCGGCCATGGTCATGCTGGAAAGACATTTTTATTTCACCTTTATTTTACCAGAGAGGTTTATTGACATCAAAATCCCATTGACTCCTATTGAGATCAAAGTCTCCTTTAAGTCAATATAAAGGGCACGGATGCCTTAGGTTATTCAAAGCAATTCTCTCCAATGTGTTGCGTGAATTAGAGGGTCGAGTGAAGTACTTTGAGTGGGCTGTAGCCTTGGAAGGTTTTTCTCCAGCCTGAATACCCTCCTCGATTAGTCTAATTGGGAAGAAGTTTTGCTGAACCTGCACGCAGGTCAGATACCTGTGTGTGTCCCTTTAATCAACTAAACTCAAGTGAAACCTCATATCTCCAAAAAGTCAGCATTGATCTCATCCAGAGTAGTTTGAAAGCTTTTCGGAAGTTTGAACTTGTTCATGAGGTTTTTACACACGACAGCAGCTACTGTATGCACGTGCATGTGAGTAATGTAAATGCATGTCCCTGTGATGGCTTACAACCCTGTACGTGATGCATGTTTGTGTTTGTGTGTGTGAGTGTGTGTGTGTGTGTGTGTGTGTGTGTGTGCGCATGTGTGTCAGCATGCAGGTGTACAGTCTGTGTGAAAGATGAGACCTGACTACGGGCCGTCCACCTTGCCCTTTGGCTATTTCTGTACCGTGCCTTCCCCAGCGTCGGTTGCGTAATGATCTGGGAGATAGCGATCGCTCTTTGTTTGTTGTCTCTATCAGCCATAACTGGGCCTTGGTGCCAGAAGGTCAAGTGTACAGAATAAGAACAGGCTTACACAACGCGGAAAACACAGACACCCCTTTGATGTGAAACGAGGGATGTGTGTGTGTCTCTCTCAGATTGAGGGCGGTGATTGATTTCAGACAACAGAAATCTAGCTGTGCAGAAGTGGACCGGTAGTATGCCGTTTCAGTAGCAAGCAATGTGGGGATGTTGGACTGAGAGCTGGTGGCCGATCACGATTCAGAATTTCCATGTATTCATTCTGTTCTGAACAAGAGCTGCATGAAGGATCATTGATACACAGATATATTGAGAGACTCACGAAAAGAGAACAAGATGAAAACGCTCGTACAAAAATTCACAGCAAAATCAAGCACATTTTTTTTAAAATCCTAAAACGATTTTCTTGTCACTAAAAGTACTGAATCTGTGTAGAAGTATTGAGCTGAGGAAGGTTGCCATGCCAAAATGCACTCAATCACATCTCTCGGTCTTCTTCAGCAGATGGGGTTTTAACTGCTGAGAGCGTCAGTGGCTGAAGCAAACTTTCACGGAGATGTCAGTAATGTCATGGGACATTGCTGATTTGTTTTGTTTTGTCTTTCAAGTTAATTTTTCCAAGGTCAAAAATAACCTGTCACCCATAAGTGAAAGAAGCTGATTTGCAATAGAAAAAGATTGGCATACAATCCATGCATTGACATAATGATGACATGATCTGTTTTCTTTTTAGAAAAATAAAACTCACAGTTACAAACTCATAATTTCAGCCAGATGTTTCAGTGAAATCAAAAACAGTACATGTTGATGTACTGCCATCATAATAATCACTATTCGGATAGACATCAGTGCAAAAGTAAAGTACACAAGAAACAGTCCACATTAAACTATTTTTATGCATATGTTAACTCATTAGCAAAGTCAATGGACTCTTAGGCACTGTACAGCAAACTCAGCTTCTACTGATGGCTTTGGTTCATCGAGTCCCTGGAGACCCTCAAACAGTTCCACAAGTTAATGTTCCAAGTCAATGTTCCGAGTTCACTGGTTTGTTCGGGAGAGAAAACGTTTGGACACTGGACACTTCAGACTGGTAAAACCTGCAGAGGCCACGGCTATTTACATACAGGATTTTTGCACCGCCTCTAAATGGACAAACCATCTTTAAATGCTGTTTTAAACAGACTTTTTAGAGTACGCTTTTTGTCCTTGGCATAATTCATAGCTAGTGTTGGCATATCAGTATTCACACCTGTTAAAGGAGTTTGACAGAGGTACATTTTAACACTTAAAACAGTGGAAAAGAACAAACCTGTGTGGGATTTTGTGTAGAATGCTGCGGGGATCTAGGAGGACATAAATAAACATCAAACAAAAATGAGATTTACCTGTTTGATCATTAACTTTCTCCAAGTCCTTACCTTCCAACGAGGACCAGTGCTGGAGAGGAGGAAAAGAGGGAGAGAGATGGAGAGGGGAAAAAGAACATGAGGAAGGAGAGCTGAAGGCAGAATGTCCGCTAGGAATACAAGCAGTGCCTTGCCAAATACAAAAACAGGCCTCTCTCGTCTTTCTTTATCCTCCTATTTTATTCCCTTTGTTACAGGAACTCGTACAGGACTTCAGAGGAGGCTGCAATGAGCACATCAAAGCACTCCGACAGATTGTGGCCCAACGGACATACTCGAAGTGGGCATTAATTTCTTTGTTGAAAATGTAGAAAAGGCAACCGCAAAGTGGGGAAATGAAAGCAGTTTATTTTTTCTTTTGTTATTTTTTGCCTCCTTCCTCTTGTTTCGCTGGTGTTTCAGTATCTTTTTTTTTCCTCTCAAAGCCTTCACATGTCGAAGGAGGTGAGGGTCAGGCCGGCACCTTGTTTTTGTCAGATGCTCGTTTGGGGAGGTTTCCGTCCTCCTTTCTGTCTTTTCTTTCTTCCTTTCCTTCGCTCTTTCGCACTCCCCTCTCGCCGACTCTTCTGACAAGCTCTCCTCGAGTTCAGCCCACATGGCTCTGGGCGAAAATCAATGCCCATATGTGTCTTCAGCTGCTCTTCACTGTACTGATGAAGGTTAGGAGAGAGAAAGAAAGACAGATGAGTAAAATCCAGAGACTCGTCCGCTGATTACAGACAAAATATTCATCAAACCGTGCATCTGTTTACCAAAATAATGGATGAATAATTAAATGAGAAATGCTCTCTTGACTCTTTTTTCGTTTCTCATTGCTGTCTGCCCCAGGTGCCTTTTTTTGGCCGGTGATGGATGGGGCGAGGGGCAGACTAATTGTGGAAAGTGTTGGTGCAGGAATTAAAGATTATTACCAGAGGATTCAGCCAGGGATTCATTCAGACAAGCATTCAATGACCATTAGCCTACATAGTGTGCTGCTAAGTTCACTGACCTTGAATGGTGAATCGCAGACGCGCTATTGATTGCCATCGCAGTGCTTCATTGTTTCTGTGTCATGGCTAAGGCTACTCACTTGTTTAATTGTTTCTCGTTGAATTGTAAAGTAGTGAGTGGGAGGCAATTGAAAGAGGCTTTTTAACAGTTTGAGCTTTAACAAGATACTTTAGGCAAAGGCCAAGGCAAGTGAGAGGGACAGAGTCTTCGTCTTTATTTCACTTCATTGTTACACCTTGCATGAAAGCCGTGGCAGGTTTGAACAAATAATGAGGTCAAACTGCTTATAAACCTTCACCATGACTCAAACGTGGCTCCGAAATACAAATGAACCCATTTTGAAAGTTGCCTCGCAGTGTTGCTCGTGACGACCCGAGTTCAGGATTCAGGAATTCAACAGGCATCGGAAAACATTTCAAGCGTGATATCTTTCAGAGGATCCCCACCATCACAGGAACTGGGTGCCATTGGGCCTGGCATAGCCCCTCAGGGCGATGTTTCAGGCCGTTCTTCTTCTAAAGTAGCCGGCGTTTCATAGCAGCATACTCTTCCTGGTTTTGATGCCTTTTTTGCTCACTGCGCTGACCCTTTTAGAAATTCTGCAGAGACCACAGATACTTCCTTGGACTGTAGATGCTGCCCGGATCTTTCGCTTCACGTCGACCTCTTGGCCTCGTCTCTCTGGTTTTGATCTCCCTTCCCTAGCTCCTCGGCCCCTGGAGGGTGTCAGCACTGGCTGAAGGGGCTTCCAGGGGGCTTCAAGGGGCCTTTCAATCCTTCATCCAGGTCTTAGTGTTCAAAGACCTTGGCCAGTCATCCAGCTGCACACACACATGCTCTTACACACTCACGCACAAGCTCGCGCTCACACACATTAGTGTAGAAACTCACGCAAGCTGCAATGATGATATAAAGAATGAAAGGAAGACAGAAAAGGAGCCATAAGAGAGAGGAGGAAGTGGTAAAGAGAAAGACTAAGAGCTGCTTTGAATTTCAGAATAAGATCAAAAAGAACTCCTGTGAGATATGGCCTTAGCACCATCAAAATGAGATTAAAAATGTCAAGTGAGTCCAATCTACAGTGTGCGAGTGGAATATAGTCGATATTCTCCTTCTTACAAACAGAAATAGAGAGACCCACACATTCATTCACATTCTCTGCCCACCCCTCCTTCTCCCTTCCTCTGCAGGGTCTCAGGGTCACGTCAGAGCAAGATAATAGTCGGTTCATAACGTTATATAAAGCTGCAGTGTTCGCTAATTTAACACTGCCTTCTGGGACCCAAACGGCTGGAGTCTGGATGGAGAAAGCAGATGTGCCTTCCACCAGAGGAAATAGTCGGTGGCCGATCAAGCGTAAAACACCACAGCTTACCGACAAATTTCACGGCGAAGTGATGGGCACGGCGGGAGGAGTTGCAGCAGACGCTACTCCAAGATCTATCAGAAATGTGTATCTAGACCTGTGGACTGCTGGGAGGGCTATTTAGGAGGCAACAGATTGCTGAGTAGACTAAAAAACCTGAAGTGTGAATGCAAGTGCGTACACGGTGCGTTTGAGTGTGTCTTTGTTGTCTACGAAGCAGTGCGTGTGTTTGAGTTTTCCGTGCAAGCAGTCTGAAGTCTATGAAGCCCCATTTGTGAGTTTGTGTGTGTGTGTGTGTGTGTCCTTCAGTGGTTCAGTGGGATAACTGTGTGTGCACAAGGCTTGCGAGGGCCTTATCTAGATGTCCTAGTTATCGATTGGGCGACATGGCAGATAAGAAAGGATGAGTACCCCCTCCCACCCATCCACAACCCCCAACTTCCCCCTACCCCTCATCCACATACCTTCCCCCATCTCACTGCATCTGAATCACACCGAGCAGGGGTTGGCGCTGCTCTGTGTGACACAAATGGGGCGATCTGAAGTACTTTAACCTGTTTACATCGGTCCAATCTAAACTTCGATCAACGTCACATTTTACATTTGGTGCTCATATGGACCTGATATTGGTGAAGAATCTGGAGATTACTTTTTCTTTATTGTTCTTGCAACACATGAATGCTTCAAAAGTAAAGTTGTTTCCAATTACTACAACCTTCTGACATCAGTATTAATATAAAGCTATAATTTCCCCCTATACCACATTCACATATAACCAATTAAAGTCCATTGAACACTTCATTTGTACACTTGGTGTTATACATAACAAGCCAAAAGTCCCGAAATGAACGTGGTAGTTGTGTTTGGGGGTTTTAACAGGCATAAGATGTTGTTGTTATCCTATATTACATTGTTTATTAAAGTGGGATGGTGAAAGGTCCTGTAGGTAGGATTTAGTGGCATCCAGTGGCATAGTTGCATAGTTGATTTCTCGTCCCATCCTCACCTCTTTCGGCGACTGAAGTGCAAAAAGACTGAAAGGTCCTCTCTAGAGCCAGTTTCTGGTTGGTCCTGCTACTGTAGAAACATGGCCGAGATTCTGTGGGGGAGGACCCGCTCTCTCCAAGGTAACAAAAACAGAATAACTCTTATTTTATATTCAGAAATTAGAACATAAATATAAATATTAGAGTCAATTTCTGTCAAGGCGTTCTAACAAAATCCTAAACACCTGAGATGCAACTGCATAATGCAATGAGATGAAATAAAAGATAAACACAATAATGTGACGATTTGTGATTGTGATGGTCATCAGGCACCGAAACATTGCTGTTTTGATTCTCTCCCACTGCTTTCATCAACCTCATTCACAGACACAGGTGGCATCTGCCTTCAATAAAAAACTGCTCTGATAAACTCCAGAGCTCTACCTGCTCAGCTCACCAAACAGCTGCCAGAAAAAAAGGTAGCGTTTACCTGGTGAACATAGGGGAGCATTTAGCGGCTAAAGAGCCAGATGTAACCCCTCAAAAAACAGAATCAATAAAGGTTTACCATAAAGGTGTGAATAAACCACTCAGTCACCAGTTCTATGATTAGTCAGGTTGGAAACTGACACATTGTCACAGAACAGAGATGGACTTTACTAGTAGAACATGAAAGGTAATGATGTTAGTGACACCTGGAGTCCCCATCACACAGTACCAGTCAGAGTAATAGGTGTCACTTTTGACAAACTCCATTTTCTTTGAGAATGCTTTTACACACAGACCAGACTCTCTTACTCATCTGTTATGTTGTTAAGGATAGTTGGACATCCAGAAGTGTCTTTAGGTTTAGGTATGGTGGATTGTAAGTGTAGAGCTGTTAGTGAAGCCATAAGTTACAGGGTGAATACAGGCAGCAGGACTGTACAGAGAAAAGGCAGAGAGCAGGTTGGATTATTGCCAAAGCAACTTTGAGATTGACAGACTTCCCAGTCGCGGAGAAAATGTAGTTGTCAGGGCTAATTCCAAGTCCTGAATGGGAGGTTTAAAGAGCAAATCACTAAGAAAAGGAGCTATAGATTGGCAGCGGTGGCCTGTGGGAATGAATGTGAATTGTGAAAATGCATAGTATGGACAGTTTGGAAGAGATTTCGGGGACTGCTCACTCTGACGGTGTTAAGATACAGCTTTTGTCTTGTGAAAGATGTGCTGAGTGCAGAATCTGCATGTGTCTGTGTGCAAACACATTTGTGACCATCAGTCAAAGACAGGACCAGGCAGGACTTAATGAATGCTTTAACCATACTTATTTACTTTTTTACTATATGTAACTCTTAGGGTTGAGGGAATACATACCTGAAAAGAGTATATAGTGCAGAAAATATACTAATATGCAAGTATTATCTGAGTACATTGTGTTAATGTCCGTACCCGTGATGTAGCTGACTGAGGTTTATTCATTCAAGTTTATAAAAATGTGTAAATAGTTCTCTCACAGATTGCATACAGATGATTGTGTACTCAACTCAAGTACTGTGAAAGGTGTCACTCATAGTGATCAACCCACAAAATATACTTTCCATCTCTGTTGTCACCCTCATGTCCAGTCTATCTTGTCTAATTTTTTTTTTTCTGCTAAGACAGCAATTTTTGGCTAAAAACCTTCACTGAAGTCACTGTACACTACACGCTCAGCACCAAACAGCAGACAGATGAAGTTAGTGACTAGCCAGATGCTGTGGAGTAGCGTCAAAAGTATCTGTTTATTTAAAGCAACTTTAATACTAATTTTCAGCAGTATCAATACACAGGGACCAGCTGTGGCCTCTCATTATTTAGTTCTCTCTTCTCTCCGACACTCACCCCCTTCGCCACAGTTAGTCGTGCTGTTTGGAAACACTTCACATTTGAGGCAAATGAAAGGGGAAAAGGATATAAGCGTGTCCATGCGCAAGCGATGATACAAAGCAGTGCTAACGAAAGGTGCTACGGCACCCACATTTTGGCAGAGCACCTGAAGGACCAACAACCTCTTTTCCCTCTATTCAACCTCTATTTTTAAGGTTGGTAACAGCTCGTAGTTCAACATCACTAATTCACTAACCAAAACGGCCTTGTGATAATTGTGTTGTCCTGTTGTCAGCCAAACAGCCATTTGTCATTCTCTAAGCTAAGTGAATCCACTTGGAGCTATCAGGCCCAGTAAAATATTTTGACTATGGACATAAATCAGATGTTGTAGGGCTTAACACAATAAAAAAAATTAATTCAATTTTTAAATAAATCTTGATCTTAAGAAAAAAAAAAAATCTTTATTAAAAAAAGTGTGCAATTGAATGTTTCCCACAATCACTCTCTTCACCACTACTGCAGAGCATTTAGCTGGGTTTGCAGAAACGAAAACAGCACTCAAAGGAGAGTGGATATTTGACTTCAGGTGCTCAGAAGCAAATCTTCAGATCAATTATCAATAATTATAATAATAATAATATACAACGTTTTGTGTTTGCGTATTATTATGCTGCCCCCAACTGGCAAAGAAATCAGTGGCTGCGGCTCTACATTTGTCTATGTAATCAAAGTTCATTGCTCGTAATATGAAGGCACGTGTGGCTTCATGTGTATCTGGGTGTCCAACGTCTGTGATGTAAAGGACGGATTTGCTTTTCTCCTCCGGCAGCAGTTTCACTCTGGCAGTTCAAAAGGTCAAAAGATTAGTTTGATTAATTTATTCATCATACACATCCAGTACACACGAGGAGCCGTAATTTCCTTATTTTTTTTTCCCCTTCTTCACGCCTGCTCGGGCTCATAACAGGAAAACCTGTTTGTGTTTTGTAGCCTCACGCTCGATTTCATCGTCCTCCTCCTCCTCCTCCTCCTCCTCCTCCTCCTCCTCACTAACTGCTGTCTTGTTGCTTCTGCCCGAGTGGCTTCCTCTGAATAAGCCACTTGGTTGAACAATTAATTATTCTAATGATAGACCACTACTCAGTGGTGCTTTAAACAGGGACACAGAGAAAGAGAGGGAGAGAAAAAAAACGGTACATATACAGATCACTGCCGTAAACGTTGGACACCTCAGAAGTAGGTGAGCTGCTGTCCACGTCGGTGTGTTGCCACGTTTTGATTAGTGTCTGGATAGTGTTACGGGATGCTCGTTACAGTGCAGTGATGAGGGTTAGTTAGTCCAAATCCCCAAGCAGAATCGACTCTGCAGAAGCCTTGACCACTTGACCAGACATCAGCTCCTCGACACTGCCCCCAGGCCTCACACACACACACACACACACACACACAGCATCGAGGCATGCAGACGGGCGAACACACAAATTTGCACACTTCCACACAAATAAAACACACCTTTCCTTATCTGAGGAATGTGCGTTTTTAAAATGAACTGGGTCAAATACAACTCAGTCTTAAACACACACGCACACACACAGATATACACACTCCTTCAAAGCCCCTTCAGATGTCTTACTAGGGCGTTTGGTACTCCCAACCACACCCTCCAAACAACCACCGTCCAACCCATTTCCTTGTTCCATGCAAGCCCCCCCAGCCCCCCGCCTCCCCCCACCTCCCCATCTCACCAGCTCAGCTTGCCCTCCAGCTCCGTGCGAACAAAAAACGGTGTAACACTTCCACCACAACCACGTATCTCCGCAAGGGTCATTCTCCCGGCTGCAGCTCGTATCGCCGGCGCGAGCCCATCCCGCTCCCTCTCTCCTCTTTATCCTTTCCCATGCAGCTTTTATTGTTTACCACTTTGAGAACTCATGTAAGTCCCTATAAAAAATGGATGCCCGCTCCCCTATCCCTTCTCCATCTCCTCCTCCTCCTTTTCCCTGAATCTGCCCCTTCATTTTTATGAAAAGAGGGATATAATCTGCATTCCTTCTATTTGTCCCCTTTTTTCTTCTGCCCCTCTCCTTGCTGACTGTTGCTCTATGGGCGACAGCGAATCCCTCACAGACGAGAGGAAGGAACGTAAAGAGGAAGGAGGACGAGGAAGGGAAGGATGGAAACAGAGGACAAAGGAAGAAAGCGGAAAAAGGGAAGAGGCCAGAAATAGCGTGGAAAAAAGGTGTCGCCGCAAAGCGTGTTGTCATTGTTAAGGCAGTGCCAGTGTGCCAGGCAGTCCGTCAGTCAGTCCCCTTGACTTCAACAAGATAGATGCCCAGGGTTTGATTTGCATATGCTATTCAGGGCATGGTTGCACCATCTCTCTCTCTCTCTCTTTTTTTTATTGTTTTTAATCAGAGGCGAATGTCAACAGAATAAATGAAGTTGCGCGGCGAAGTGAAATTTTTATCACATCAGTGGTGGTTGGGTGGGTGTGGGTGTGGGTGTGGAGGGGGGGGGGGGGGGGGGTATGATGATGATGCCTCTACACATACCTCACACTCCACACCCCTTCACACACTCCACCACCACCTCCACCACCACCACCACACATATCCTCCACCTCGATTCATCACAGGCCATATTGAGGGAGTGAAATTCAGTGGCGGTGCCGGTAATCAATGGAAGGGCTCCATATGGCGGGGATCAAAGGTGTCACATAGTGTGTGGTTCTGCTTTATTGCCAGCCAGCACTGTTAATTGGACAACAAGATCAGAGGCAATATTAAAATCCAATTAAATTGATATGAACAGATTGCCAAGTGATGTACACTAATGTATAATTGAGTATCAAGCAAATGCGAGTGGCCCGTCTCGAGCGCCGAGCTGCTGAATAAATGATGGGCGAGCCGTAGAGGACGGAAACAAGTTTGCACATTAGCCCCCCCACCCCTCCCTCCTCCTCTCTCCTTCCCCTTCCCTCCCTCCGCCCTCTGGGCCCTCAGATGTAGAGGGACACAGGATTTTTTTTATTTTTTCTCTCCGTGCCTCCTCTTTTTTTTTTTTTTTTTGGAACTGGCTGACATTCTTCGAGGGACATTTTTGTCCTGCATAATAAGGGCGGAGAAGTGTAGGGGTTGTCCGCGTGTGCGTCTGATGAGGGCAAGAGGAGGAGGAGAAGGTGTGTATGTCTGTGTGTGTGTCTATCCAGAAGGGAGGGGCGGGGCCGACGTGTAACATTTTAAACGGCGTAATTCCATCACACGCACACGGCTTTAATTTGAGTTTAATAAAATCTAAATGATTTATTGCCTTTTTTTGCTGGAGCAAAAGCAAGTGCATGTTGTGGTACTTTGGCTAATCAGGCATAAACACGGACAGCCCCCCCCCCCGTCTCAGCGGAGAGGCTCCACGATATGGAGTGCTCTTTAAGAAAAAGAAATAAATAAGGAGATAAAGAAGGATGCTCCGACGCTATTTAACAGACCAACGAGGCCTAGTCCAAGGTGACATTCCCTGATAAGGTGCACTTGGACGGTAGCCCAAAATAATCAAAAGTTCATCACCACTCATTCATTTATTAATTGAATATTTTTAGCCTTGATTTAATGCGTTGAGCTGTAGTGCTAATTCGTGACATTGGGAGGCCGATAAGGAGATTTACATTTCAAATTTTAATGATATTTTGGCTCTAGCGATCACTCCCTTTTTTCGGGGGGCTAATTATTTATTTCTGTTGTTTTGGTTGCAGTCCAGCATATGCTGCGTTTTTTTTAATGTGCCCCCCGCCTCCCCTCTTTCTTGCATTAAGCTGGTTTCCTTAATTAAGCGGGCACGGGACTCATTAGCTGCCATGGCGATGGGGTGGCATGATGTGCCCGTCTCAGCTCCCGCCGGCGATGCCCGGACAAAGTGCCTGGGGAGCAGGTGCTGACAAGGTCGCGGTGGCAGCGTGCCATCTGGACCGAGGCTCGGGCCCCAACGCCGCCTGGCTCTTTGTGGCTGTAGCTGTGGCTAATGCCATCCACCAACAACCCTGACTCAAAGACATCAAAACAGCACCCCAGCTCTTAGGAGATCTGTGGACTTAACAACCGCTAAAACAAAGGCGCAATAATTGGTTTTGGCGCAATCTGTCCTTCGTTTGCCACTCAAGGAGCTTTTGTGGTTAACTGAGCCTGGAACAGAAGGCACATTGAAGGTTTTCTTCATTTAAGCGTGATGCACCTTCATTTGCATAACATAGATGTCCATGGCAAACATTGCGCGCATACATTTATGCATAGCATAAGGCAATACATAGCTCAGAAATAATACACATCTCTTAGGGGACTATGAAAAATAATAAGGGGCTGTCAGGATAATAATTTCTTTGGCCTACAGGCTGAAGTCTTGAGTTTTTTGGGGAGGGCAGAAAAAGACCTTTTTTCGTTTATGTTCATAATGTTAATGTGTCTGTTTCTTAAATCTGTGTCTTCATGTATTGTTTTTGTTTCTCTAAAAGTTTATTTTGTGTTTTTTTTTCTTTCCTCACCCTAGGTTTATATTTTATATTGAATACATTGTTATACATAAATATATATATACTGTATATGTATATATATATATATATATCGCAATTGTCAGTTTCCTTGCTGCATTATAATGATAAGCAGAATTAGTACATTACATTTATTGAGGACATAATGTAAAACAGTGCATGGTGCATTTAAATGTATCTTTAAATTACCCTATAATATAATCCAAGTTCAGCATGACTGCCAACTTGTTTTATGAATAGATGAAGTTTTAAATGTTGAGATGTTACAGTTCAAGTTTGGATTATTAGTTTGGAACTTTGTTGATATGATCATTTAATTTGTGCATTTTCTTCACAGGTTGCTGTAGAGGTAGCAGAACTTTTACCAGGACTTGTAAGCAGCACTACATCAGCTGTGTATAAAAACCACATATTACCAGCATGAGGGCAAGCACAGCCACATCCTGTCCCACAATAAGCAGTCGGCTTTAATAATTTTGTCCACTGGTAATTAACTTGTGTTTTGTCTTTCTGCATGTTTTCTTCTCGGGTGCCAGGAGGAAACCCTCCTACTCTCATGCTCCAGCTCCAAAGAACATCCTGTGATGTGATGCTAAAGCCCCTCAGCACCTGTAAAAGGTGGGGGCTCAAGCCGCCACTGTAATACACTTTCAAACAGCAGGGGGGGAAAAATGGGATAGATCCCACAAAATGTTTGCATTAAGTTGTGTATTTGCAATCTGAAATTCTTGGAGTTATATAAGTTGTTATTGCAGGGCAGGGCTGGAACATCATTCAGTCGGTGCTGAGTTTAAAAGAGAGACTTGCCAGATTGCTACTGAGCATGTGCAACTCTCAACAGAGATGAGAAAAAAGCGAGATCTCTCATTCCATAGCAACTTCCATCATCCTCCAGAAAAAGAACAATATGTCTAATTCAGAATGTTATCAAGACATTTTTCACTAGTTACTGCTTATTTTGTCAATGGGAAAGGAGCCAATCACTATTTTAACCCTTGTTTAAAAAAACTGAAATTGAATTAAATCTGGTGTGAAATGGTGTGAAATTATATTGAAAGAACGCCTAATCAAAAAGCAACCATGTCTTTTCCAGATGGTATCAACGCATTTTTAGTCTCTGTGAAACATCTTGTCCCCAGATGCCAGCAACATTATAGCCGTGTTGTCATGTCATGATATACATATCAACAACACTCATCTATGAACCCACAACGCTTTTTTTGTTTCCTGTCATATTCATTTGGAGGAAACCGGGTTATAAATGTCATGGAGCGCCACACAGGATTGTCTAAACTTCGACCGCGAGCACTAATCACAAATTACCAGACCCTGCTATTGGATGTCATTCAAAAACCTCTCCTAAAATTAAGTGAATGTCACAGAGCAAATGTTTACCGCAGAGGGTATGAAGAGCTTGCAATTTCGTCCTTTGCTTTAACCTGCTGTACAATTTGTCATGAGAACGTTGGTCGGGGTGGTTTAGATATACGGAGGAGGATCCCGGTTTCCTCCCTGACACCGGTGCGGTATCACCTCCCTTCCACTCCAAGCTGCAGATTGTCACACGGTTCTCAGGCTCTGACTTATGAAGCCGCTTGTTGCACTCTATTTGAGGCGACCATTCCACTCTGAGGCTCGCTGATCACAAGGCCTGCACACACATAAAGACATGTATAACCCAGAAGGAAACCCATACTTAAGCACTGGTCATTCCCCACTCCATCCTTCCCCACATTATTTTACAACCTCTGTGGCCTCTTTGCCAGAGGCCTTGGCTGTCATTATGCGGTCCAGTGTTTGGCTTTGCAAGCGCTCACCCTCTGATTTGGTGGACGGATGCTTTCTTTAAAAAACGAAAGGTATAAAACATGGCTTAATCCTCTTCACTTAAATATAAGATGTCAGGGTCATTAAGGGTCCCGGGTCCCTCAGTAAAACATGGGGCCGAGCGCCACATATGGATGCCGAGCCGTGCTCAAAGAGAGCGCAGATGTTTATTTTAGAGATTTCTTGGAGGCTGGTTTGTGGTCAGCCATGTGGTGCAAGGCCTCACATGAAAGGAAACGTTGGATTTGAATGCAGGAGTACTAACAGGCCTGTCGCACACAAGCTCTCCAGAAAAAATGCACGCACGCTGTGAAAAGGCTGAAACATGCAGGGGGTGAAGTGTAAATATGATGTGGATCATGGTGTTGTAATTTTGTGATCATTGCCCGGGGAACAATTGAATTTTTCTTCTTTTTGATGCATTTTTTTTTTTTTTATTCTAATGTGAACGTTACAAACTAACTGACTGCACTAGGAGAGTATTCGCCTGGAACCTTCTAAATGTCCACTAGACTTGTGCATGCTAGTTTAAGACTAAATAAATCAATAATCCTCCATGAATTCATTAATTTTCTGACAGTCTGCCAACTTGAACAAGTTAGAGGGATGAATACACTGTAACTAGAGCCCAGAGAGGATGCAATACTCACTATTTTTGCAATACTGTTGAAAAAGAAGAGCATGCCAGTGGTCCAGGAATCAAGAAAAACAGAATTTTCTCTTTCTCTCTTCTCTGTTTGCGGCATCGTTTGATCAAAATATCCTTTTTCCGGTAATTAAATGCGCTTAAGTACTTAATGTACTTTGGCCAGTGATACATTCGACAGTATTTATGGCGAAGTTAAACTGGTGTTTGCCTACACAGGGATAAACAGAGCACAGTCCGAGGGATTTTCTTGAAGTCTCCTAATTTAATCCTCCAGTCCCTAATCTGGTGTGAACCCCTAAACCCTTCCGCACACAAAAGCTGACCGACATAATCCTCGGTGTAGAGAGATGGCCACTCATTCCCTCGCTCTTAGGACGGAAAGCGGAGAAAATAACCGCTGCGTTCCTTTAGTGTGCGCATTTTTACATATTTATCATCAATGTCTCTTTTTACATTCTGTTGTCAGTCAGCCTCCCCGACTGCTGTCCATCGTCCCTTTGCTACAGATGTCTCCATTTGCGAGCAGGAGGAATAAAGGACTACAAGACTTGACTTACAGGCCAGATGTACAAAAACCAAACAAGTCTTGTGCAAAGGAGCAGAATGTGAAGAGAGACACTTGACCACAAATTATTGGCATTTCCTCTGCCTTGCTGCAGTCCCATCGAGACCGGTATTTTCCTGTCACATCACTTCACTGCAGTGCATACAGTAAGAATTAAAATGGCAGAAACGGACAGCCTTTGACGAGCTTGACTCCTACCGCCCTGTTACTAAAATAAACCATATTATTTGGAGAATTCCATGATTAGGGCCGAAGGAAAAAGAAGGCCCCTCAGTTAGGGGGCGAATGGGTGGAAGAATGAGCGGTGAGGGGAGGGAATGCTGATGGGTGGAGATGGACGGGCGGGGTGTGGGGGGGCACAGCAGGGGGCTAATTCTCCCCATGCCCTGCTGCAGCTGTGCCCCTGAAACTGACTGACAGATCTCTGTGCGTAGGGGGTTTCTGCATATGTCAGAACAGTGAGGGGCCTGCCAACTTCCTGTTACAGTTTTCACACTTTATATAGCAGTCCATCTTAAACTTTCTCTCTGGGGAGCGGCAGCATTGTCCCAAATGTTTGTTCCACAGGCCGACGGGTCATTTTTGGTGGAGGCTTTTTGTGAGCTGTTTATTAAGATTGTCTCAGGGGTGTACAGTTATGTATTTAAAGTTAAATTAACAATGTTAAAGTACCAACGCATTGTGTGTCAGGATATGTGAACAACAGCATTTCGAACTCAAGAATTAGAGTGGGTGTTTCCCAAGGTATTGGTTGAATTACAACCGGGAGCACTTCCTCGGAGACTATAGATTGAAACCCGATTAGACCGTATAAGCTATGAGCGTGTCTGCAAGCTGTTTTTGCCGCTTTTCAACACAACATTGCAATCACTTGGATCTCTTGGTGGCTTTGGGGGTAAGATGCTGATCCCAGACTGCAACTTCTTGGTTGAATCCATCAAGGAGCTCTGTTGTGTCTTTTCTTTTCATCTTCATCTTTTGTCTGTTTCTCTCTGTCATTGTCTGTCATCTCTGTACATTCAGAGAAAAGGCATAACATGTGCATCAAGACAAAAAAAAGCATCACCAATTAAGAAAGCTAAGCTACCCGTCCTTTAACAAGATTTGGGAGGGTCAAGCAACCTGGTAAGTGTCTATGCCATTTGGATAATGAAGCTACTTAGACTAGCTTGCTAACGGTAACCCTGATTCCCACAAGCCTCTATGTTACTTTTTCTCCATGTCACTTCTACAACTGCTACCCACTGGTGTGACCAAATCGCAGTCAAGTGTGCCTTGCTCAGTGTTTCGGGGGTGTATAAAAACATACTTTTGGCCAGGTTTCCTTGGCACACCCGTGGCACACTTGGGTGCAGGGTGGGACTAGAAAGCATACAGTATTGTACCTTATACATGTGTGTTAGAAGCTGTGACAGTCCTGAGTAATCGGAGTCACTAGAGGTGACATTGCCCAGAGTGGTAGATGATGATTCTTCAGCCAAATTCACTTTGCTGGACATTGTACCATCACAGTGATTTGGAAACTGTTATTTTCAAGTAAAAAAAAGTTACATAATGTTGCTTCAAGTGTACAAATATGTCATTTTGTGTTGTTTTCTTAAACATTATGTTACTCCAAACTTTAAGCTGAGGTTAAGACAGGCAGATAGTCAGGATATCAAAGTAGGAAACCATTTCAGTCTTTCAAATTATCATATTTAGATAGTTAAGCCCAAGTGGTGCTTTTTCATGAAACATCACACAGGCCTCTGTTGTTCTGAGCTGACATACTGGCCAAGGTAATCTATCTATCCCTATAATAATGTAACAATGTCATTCATTCATAATAGTTACAGACTCAACTCAAATACATGTTGCTAATTCTGAATTCTACTGTCTAATTTGTGCCACAGCGTATATCTGTCTCTGACTCACCTCACACCTTTGTTTTAGACTTTCCGAAACTGTAGCAGCTTTACATTAACTGTCTCATTACTAATGATGTGCTTAGTTTTCTTTTCTTCTTTCCGCTCTGACCTCCTCCTACAGTTTACAAACTCAAGCAATCTGCCAAAACTGCACACCATTAGCAGCAAGTCTCGGCGTAAACGACCCAAAAAAGCTTCCAATTATATCTAACATTAAGTAAAGGAAATGCTGACTCCAACTAAGAAAAAGATTACTCCCGCGACCTTGATTGGGACCTGCACATATGAGGACACCAAGGGGCCAAACTGGAGAGGGAGCCTTTATGGGCATTTTTAAATAGGAAGACATGAAACGCTGAGCCGTTAGAGCAGCCGACCCTCCTGTGGCGGGACTCTAAGCGCAGCAACCTTATATCAAAGCTTGGCATGTAGCAGAACATCCAGGGAGGAGCACATTAATTATTGAGGAGCATACGGTAACAAGCTGTGAGAGCCAGCAACGGCCTATTGTAAGGAAGAGTAGCACCCCATGTCCGATTATCTGTTGTTAACTTCATTTTTCCCTGTCTCAGTAAGCACGCCGGCTACGAGAGGGAGAGCGAGATACCCACCGTCATTCTCTTCCTCTTTTACACTCATACAAACACATGTTAGGGGGGTTTAATCAGGAGGGGGCTGTTTTTCTTTGGCTTTCTATTATGCTCACACAAACACAATGTACAACACGCTCTCTATTGCAAACACATGGCTCAAAGGGTGAGTTATTGTCTGAAACGGGAATAACGTGTCAGCCTCGGGGGATTTTGACGGAGATACCTGCCCGTGCAAAAGAGGCTGTTCGCAACCTTCGTTCCTGGTCTGTTCACTACATTTACTGAGACTCTGAAGGAGGGAAAAAAGCTGAGATTGTGGTCTGACACCCAGACCATAGATGGACAATGTATGACTAACAAAAACATGTCAATCATCAGTTAATACTTGGAAAAGAGTTACTTCATCGATCAGCTCTAGAGTTGTCATGCCCTGCTCGTTTTTTTCAATACATATTTGTTTAAAATAAGAGAGAAATGTACCTCACAGGCAGTATGATCAATAAAAGACACACGTAAGGAAAATATAATAAAAGAAATATACTGAAAAATATTCTCTTAAAGGGCAACTCCACCAATTTTACACATTAAAGGGTGTTTACAGGTCTTGGGGGTACCACTGCATAATGTATGTGAAAAGTACTTGTTTCAAGTATTTTGTGGCTTCCAGAGAAAGCTGCATGTAATTGGATACCTCCAGCAATGTCACACAGTTGCATTGTGGGTAATGTAGGCGCCAGGTTTTGGAATAAAAAAAGGTCATATCTCTGGTTCCGATGTTGATCAGTTGTTTTCAGATTGTCCATAAAGAGTCCAACAGTATTATAGGAGTGCAGTGCCAGAACAAAATAAACCTTTTGCCTAGATTACCCATAATGCAACCTTGTTACCTCACTGGATGAAAAGGAAGACAACACAAAAAGGAAGAAAAAGAAAGGATAGGTGTGAGAGGATGGGTTAGGATGTGCAGGCAGCGACGAAACATTTATCTGTAAATTGTGTGTGTAAAGTCACTTCAATGTGTCGGTAATTTAAAATAACTCCCTGCTTACCTCTGGTTTCACACTGAACATGAACAGATGTCTCCTGAATGAAAGTCCTGTGATTGTCAAACCCGTATACAAACTTTCTTCATATTATTATTACCTCTTACTTCCTCTTTTGCAGCCGTAACAATAACTACAGCCGCTAAATGTCACCACCTGACAACAAGTGTTAATATGGGTTGAAATAAGCTGCCTTCATCTCGACCTATTTGGTCATTTTTTCTAATGGGGACAGGATCTACTGATGACAGCAGAGGAGAGGAGGAGAGAGGGGAAAAAGGGAGAGGACCGTCTGCTCTAATTGGCTGTAGCTCGTTTCTGGCTCGCTGACCCGTCTGCAGTCTCAGGCAGATATTTAGCCTGCTAGATATCCAGATATACACGGGGCCATCAGGGAGCTGTCTGCAAGCTCTCGGATCACGTCTTCGAATGGTTCACACGCGGCGATCATCTCACACGGGAGCGAGTGCCGACTTGCTTCTTATCTGAGGGGGGTTTTTTTCCCTGCGGTCTCCAAACATGTCGGCCACTTGAAAATCAGAGCTGTAGCGTGAACTAAGCTTAAGGAGTCAAATTTTGTCTTTGTAAATGCACACAATGCTAATCTCTGTCAGAATTGTGTCCATTGAGCTCATTCTATGTATATATATATATATATATATATATATATATATATATATATATATATATATATATACAGGAGAGAAAGTGTAAAAGTGAAGAGAATGGCTCCAGTGATCATATAACTACAAGTACAATAACAATGTGATTTCTGATAGTTCTATCAAGGCTGAGAAGCGAGTCATTTGCTGAATTAGCTGCTTTGCTGGTCTCATTGAGAATTTGAAGCGTTCGCCCTCACCGCTCAGTGTTCACGATCAAACAGAATGAGGCCTTTGAATTGTGTCTTGGAGGCTCGGCAGCCACATCATCGAGATACAGCGAGAACAACAATGTGCGGGTCAAACAGAGAGAAATAGAAAGATACAACTTCAGTGGATAATCTTATTCTCTTGTATTAATATTTAACCGCGATTCGTTGTTGTTTTTTACAAGCCATAATTAACAACGATAAGTTATTGCCAGGAAGAGTTTGAACAGAGAGAGAAAGTTTAAATGAGTCAGAAAACTGTAAATTCGAGGGTTTGATTGCCAAGTTAAAGATTGTCTGGCTTAAAAATCTGTTTTTTAAAATGTGTTCTCTCAGCACACACACACGCACGCACACACACGCACGCACACACACACACACACACACACACAGTTGAATGTGTAAAGTGAATGAACTCAGCGGGGCTGACCAGTGTCGACCGCCCTTTGATCACAGAGTGGTTTGTTTCCTCAGGCCCATGACCTCTGACTCCTGCTGAAGAAAGGTCGAGTGCCTCTTCAGCTGAGTGCTAATGATCCATTTAACACCCTTCAGCTGTGTTAGTGTGTGGCATGCCCTCTGTGTGTGTGTGTGTGTGTGTGCGTGTGTGTGTGTGTGTGTGTGTGAGAGAGAGAGAGAGAGACAGACAGACAGTGTGCGCTGCCGTTAAGTACTTCAACCAACACTTTAACAACATGTAACCTTAGTCTTAGCGGCACAAAAATGACAGCTGACACGGGGCCCGGCTCTCACTTTTATGAATTTTTCAGAGTCAAATTTGACAGCCGCTGAACGCGAACATGACGACAAGTATCGAGGGGAGTCACACGCGTCTGATAATGTCATGTCGCACGGCAGCCACCATCTCGTACGTGGGAAAAGGAAAAAGAAAAAAAAGTCAGACAAACCACAACTTTTTCCAAGGCTTCCAACTTTTGCACGAAACCAATTTATATACCCTCCGCCAGGCCGCTTCCTTTTTTTATTTTTAATGCCACATTAAAGGGGGATTTTATTAATTAGATCGAGGAAGCCAGAGTGCCACACATTCAGCCCCGCGCTCGCATTTGATGTGAATTCTGCTTAAAAAGGAGCATTCCCACATGTCGCAAATCCCCGCTGCCGCTGCGCCAAAAAAACAACGGCGGAACAACAAAACAACAAAAACAGCGACTGAGTCTCAGTAGGGGCCGGGGCCAGAGTCCCCTTTCAAGTACAGTTGCAACAATTATCTTCAAAGCCAAGCGAGCGGGAACCTTTGTTTTCCTCCCAATCCGCATGGCTTGAACCTGACCCTGTTTCTTCAAGCCTGGTGGAGGATAACATGTTCCTACAGTTTGATAGCAAGAGTACGTTTTTCTTATAACTTATTCATCTTTTTTTTTCCCTCCCTCTCCCCTCTCCTTAATTTATAATTCATTTGATCTAAAATTTCATTAATTTTCTAAAATGTTCCAATTGGGGCCTTGCTGGGCCCGGGCGAAGGGTTTTTTTTTCTTTGTCCAACCCTCTTTTGTAGTCGGCTATTATTCTTTTATGTAGCAGCCTTGTAGAGGTTATCGTCTTCTGAGGGCAAACAGCGCTCTCTGGAAAAGTTTTAATCAGCTTTAATGAGTGGGGTCAGTGGTGGAAGCAGAGAGGGAGAGAGACACAGACAAGAAGCCGGGAGAGAAAGCAAGAGGGAAAGATAGCCGGCCTCGGAAACATATGGGCATTTTTATCTTTTTCACATTTTATATTTCTCTCGCTTTTTTTTTTTTTTGCCCGTCCTTCTTCTGACAGCCAGATTTAGCTCAAATTGCACTGGCATCTTATGCATGGGAACAGATTATAGATAATGAAGGGAGAAATTCATTTTTTGGGGCCCTTTATCTTCAAAGTATCATCCCAATCGGACACTAAAAGACCGCAATTACAAGGTGAAAGCACATTTTTTATACCTTTTTTTTTAAAGTCGTCCGTCAAGCCATCAAAATGTTTCCAACGCCGTCCGTGACGAGGAACAAATCGCGTGAGAGATTCCTCAACCTCATCAGCTTTTAAAAATTCCTCCACAATGATAAAGCTAGTTTAGTCTTCTTACCTCTACAGTCCCCGGCTTTTTATCGTTCCCTGAAATCCTCTGATATCCCTCTCTTACCCTCTCCTCTAAAGTTACCTTGCCTTTCTCCACTCTGTCTTTATCAAATGTTAGCGGCCTTTCTCCTGGCTTTAGCCTTGGGCTCTAATCTTCTTCCAGATGATAGTCTAAGCTATTCCATTATTAGCATTTTTACAACCAAGGCCGACTTGCTCATCGTGACACGGTCTGTGTCTTCTTTTAGGCGGCATGAAAGATATGTCAAACCTTATTTGCAGACAAGACATGACCTCCGAAAGGTTGGATTCTCATGGCAGTTCATCCGTCCTTAAAAAAAAAGAAGCCGCACTGTATCCATTTCTTTAACAAATAGTATTTTACATCAGTCTGCAGGCTAAAGGAAAGACAAACTTAGGAGTTGACATACAGAGATATTGCTATGTTAACAGTAACATGGTTGCTTATATGTACATGGATTTGTTATGTGACAAATAAAAGAAAAAAACCTGTATAGAATCTTTATCAGGCATTGTTCAACCACAAGGCTCCAGAAAAAAAGCTTCACTGCTCCCCGGCATTGTTTCTGGAACTCTACAGATGTGTGGTCATCTTCGCTTCATCTCTGTGCTTAAATGGTGACCTATCGAGGGATTTACGCTCCCCTCTGTGACCACTGACTTCAAAATACAGTAGACAAAGCCACCATGATTTCACTCACAGGCAGTTTGAAGCTGAAATTAGATGTCTTCCAGCCATCCAGTCATCTTGGCAGTTTTGACTCTACCTAACTCTGGAAATGGGCAAAGAGGTGGAGCTGAGCAGAGCCCAAAGAAGCCTGGTTAGAGAAATGTGCTGCACCAAGCTGGCCAGTGCTAAAATCTACCTGTGTTCAAACAGGAAGAGAGGAGAATTTCGCCTTGCATTAACCATTTGACTAAGATCACGTGTCAGTTTGCCCCAGACAGCCAAAATACCTTACTTTTATGTAAGCCATAGCTAGCAACAACAGCCATGGTTTGTGTTTTTGCGTGTTTTTGTTCGGTTTAGCCGCTGATTGAAGGGTTGCAGGTGCTGCACTTAATCATGGACATGGACCAATGTCTGTGCATCATTTCTTCCGATTATTCCGATGTCCTTATTGCTTTCTTTTTTGTTCCTCATTTACATTATATATATTCTCTGCAGAGCTATGTATGAGGACCTCGGGAACTACAATTCTGAATTGTATTTTGTATCTGTACTTCCAAAAAAAAAAGCACAAGGGGGCTCTACTTGATGTCATTCAGAGATTCAGTTAGCCTTGTGCGCCTGACACAATGCAAATGTTTTTTTTTATCTTTTCAAAAATAGTCAGAGCTGAGATCTTGACCATGGTTGTATTGTAATGCAACTATAAACTGATAAAAGAGCCAAGTGAACTAAAACTTTTCTTTGGTTGAACGAGGATACAGCAGGTTGAGGTTCACGGCCACAACAGGGAAATGTTTCTCTGTCTGTTGAATCCGAGGTGCAGAGTGAAGCAGTGGTCTATTCTTCACAATAGACGTTAGATCCCAATATGAAATTCCACCTTCCTCAGCTCACCTCTTTCACACCATGAGGCCACAAAGCCTCATTGATCTTCCTCTTGCAAGCATTTCTATGTTTTCCTCCCTTGTATGCCAAGGGAAAAGGTTAGAGTGTGTGTGTGTGTGTGTGTGTGTGTGTGTGTGTGTGTAGGTGTGCGTGCGTGTGTATGCGTGTGTGTGTGTGTGTGAGAGAGTGTATGCATATGCTTCTGCCCATATCTCCATCATCCCTATTATCTCTTTCCCCACACATCCAAATGTCACAACATCTTTCTTGCAAATGTCTTCCTGTGTGCGTGATTTGCAGACGCATGTGTGTCTTCTTTACATGCATATGTCTGGTCGCGCGCCTGCTTTTCATTATTTGGTTACACATGTATGTACTGAATTTATTACAGGTTTGGCGTGTGAGAATCGTACAATGGATCTGTGTGTGTGTGTGTGTGTGTGTGTGTGTGTGTGTGTGTGTGTGCGACCAGATCGTGATGCCGGCCGGCCTCGCCGCGTTCCCAGCGGTGCCGGAACTGGAGCTCAGAGGGCCGGCGCTTAGCCCTGGTGTCGATAAGCGGCCGGTCTTCAAAGAGCACTGAGGAAAAACGACTCTGCCCTGTCAAAGCCGGACAAATTCCCTGCTAACACCCTGAGCCTTGCTGCTCGAACAGTTCAAAGAGTGAGAGGGAGAAAAAGCCAGGAATTGAAGGGAGGGTTTTTCCGACGAGCATCTGAGATGCCAGTGTCAAATATATATGAAGTAGATATGCTGCACATGTATATTAAACATCAGTCGGCGTATCTGAGCGGACATGATTCACTGGGGCTGAGAAGAACAGTAGTAGTTGGGTCATTCTTAATAAGTAGTTTTCATGACTTCAAAAAGTTCCTTTTTTAGTTTCACATTCCAAGAAAACCAACGCTTTATCAAAGGAAATGATGTAGAGTAAAACCTACATCAGTAAATAGAATACATGGCATATAGCTGTAAACAAAGTCAGACAGATCTGCAGGAGTTTAAAGCCCAACCCCAGCTACACCCACCGTCACCTGTGACTACGACCAGTCTGCGTCAAAGTTTCAGACAGTGATCAAGTGCTGAGCATGTGGTCGTGTTGTACAGAAGAGATGGGCTCTGACTGGGCACTGTGTTGGGCAAAGTGGATTATTTTGGAATTTGCTACAGAGAGGATTTATTCCATTCATTAGCTTCTTTTAAATTGCTGTTGTAATGCTGTTCTGGATCCATTTACTAGAAATTTGGAGTACTACTCAGCCAGTAAAAAAAACTGTTGAAATAAGACGCAGGCTCCTACAAGGCAGGGAGAGTCTAATCAAAGGCTCTATCAAGTGGGATTGTGGGAAGTGTATCAAGTGTTTTTTTGGAGCTTGACTCCTGCTATAGTCGGAATATATCAGATTCTGCTTTTTAAATTTTTACTTTTTTTTCAAATCTGTATCTGCACGTCCTGTAATATCACGTTTTACACTGCACGGCCAAAAAACCCACTAACACCTGCTAACATCTGGCTTTTCATGTGCGATGTGAATGTGTACGATCTGGTTATAAGGGTGAACACACTAATCTAATGTACTTACTTTACTTTTCAGCCGTGACGCTATGACGTGTGTTGAGGTTAAGGCCGTTGGCTTGTTAATATCGCTCCATTCGTCTGTCACGCAGTGCTCGAACATCATTCAGTAGGTGCTGAGTTTGAAAGAGAGGCTGAAGTTAAAGATGTTAAAAAAGTAACAGCTGTCTGTGACTTCCATGTGGTCTGAGCTTATTCAGCTGCCTGACTGGTTCTGAGTGTGTGCAACACTCAGGGATTAGAAAAGAAGCAAAATGTTTCATGAGCTGTGGAAAAAAAAAATGCTTTTTTTAAAGTGATTATTCGTCTGGATGTATTCTGATGAGGTATCTGATCTGCTGCTTTCTACTGTTCCCCTATTTTCTGACGTATTTGTAATGACGAACATAAAGCCAAGAAATAGGCAAACACTTTGGGCTGAAAGGAAGAGTTCAGTAATTTATTGACAAAGAAGAGACAAATGAGCTCATTGACTCATATACCAGAGACAGGTCAAAACCATGAAGTCTGTTTAGAGCATGCAAAGTCATACAAGCCAGAGATTCATTAGTCTGCGGATTAGGCAGAAGTGAAGGTGGACAGAGGACTGACTGAAAAGACTAAAATGAAGATAGATATAACAAATAATTTAACATCGCCCCCACAATGATGTGCATAAAGTTATTTCAAGTGGCATGACTTATTACTGTGGAGCTACAGCATCGCAGAGGACAACAGACACTTCGATTCATAGAGAAGTCTCTGCATATGCTGTATGAATGTGTTTCCTTTAACCTAGACTCTACTCTGCACATGTTCTTCATATCTGGGCTCATTGCACTCAGAGGTACACATTTGATTCAATTATGCATACAAAGGTTTCGAGACACCACATGCTGTGTGACCCACTCTTCCCTCGTCCTCACTCTAGCGGCACAGTCAACCCAGCAGTTTATTGTGAACCTCAGAGATGAGCATCGCCAAAAACAGCAACCAAAGATTCATGAATAGCAAACGCTAAACTCAAAAAAACAGATCTCAGAATTCAGCCGAAACTCTTAAACTGAAGAAAAGGGCTGCTTACTCCTGCTGACCTCCTTCTGTCAGTGCTCAATATTTACAATCTTTTTTATATATAGATGTCAAATTGGTGGAGTTGTGCCTACAAAAAAGCATATTCAAATTTTGTTTTGTATTCAAAGTGATAAGGCTGCTTCTTTGTCAGTATAATACACACTGAATTTCATGCTGGCATCAGTTGTTAGAAGCGGCAAAGGGTGGAGGAGAGCAGGTTTGAGCGGAGCCTCCAATCCAGAGGCAGCAAATCCTGTCAAACAGACCAATCCTGAGACACCGCTTGTTGCTCATCACTGTTGCACTCAATATAAGTAAACGGGGAGGAGTGGGATCTATCACGCATAAAAAGAAACATGACCCAGGATCATAACAGGTACGGTAATGAAACATTGATATTTCATATATCTAATTATCTATTTAGATTAGATCGCCTCTGGTTGGCACCCACCACATCACCAGCAGCGGCACCATCCCAGCAGCTCCAGCCTCGGCTCGCTTCTCCAGCACTCTTCTCCGTCCTCCCAGTGGTGTGTAGTACAGTAGCTGCCAGTCCTCAGCCGCCCGCCTGTCTCCGGGAGACCATTCACTCCAGAAACGCACCAAAGTGACCAGCAAAGCTTCGCCCGTGGAACAAAGGAACGTGTGATGTGTTAAAGTCATACCGAGAGAAGAGGTGGGGTGGGGTGGGGTGGGGTGGGGTGGATGGGTGGGTGGGTTAAAAAAAAAAAAGCATGGCCTCAGCAACTCCACTTTTTTTTTTTATCGTTGGCATTAATTTGTTCTCGAGAACAACAAATGATTCTCAGACGCTCTTGTGAGGATTGTATTTTTTTTTTTCTTTTATCTGCCTCTCAGACATTAATTATATATTTATATATAGAATATGCAAAAAAGAGCTGAGGAATGTTGGGGAAGGCAAAGTGATTAAAAATTAAACAATGCAGAAAATCACTCTGTTACCTAAAGGGATGCTACAGTACATCTCTCTAGTTCTTTTTTTAATTTTTTTATCTTTATTTTTACTCCCTCTCTCCCTTGCCGCTTTCATTTGTTGTTTTTTTCTCTCCTCTTTTTGGTTGGAGATTTCTTTAAAGCTGTCTGCTCCGCAGGCACGCATGCTTCCCGGCCCACAGACAGCAGAGTGTGTGTTCTGCATATTCTTTCTGAGTGTGTGTGTGCGTGTGTGTGTTGCGCACGGCAGAAGCAGCATCCAGGCTATTTGTCATGGCGTAGGCTGTTTGCTGGGTCAGTCCAGATAAACTAATGTGTCAGTGCAATGGGGCTTCGCCACTGACCAGAGCGCCTGCAATATGCAAAGACTTTGAATTATTTCTCTGCCTCGTGGCTCCCCCACTGAACACCATGCAAAAAGTGGAGAGAGGGAGACGAAGAAGGGGGGGGGGGGGGGGGGGGTGTGACTGGGAATAAGGAGGGACAGAAAGAAAAAAGAGTGAGATATTGGAGGGCAGTGGAAAAAATAAAGGAAAGAGGATTTAGGAGTGGAGGAGAAGAGAAGGAGGGAGCAGCAACTAGCAGAGGAGGAGAGACATAAATATGGAGAAAGAGATAGAGTGAGGGAGAAGCAGACAAGAAAAATGGAGGTGGGGGCCAGTTTGTGCCAGCGTTCGCCCTTAGGGAAAGCATTAGCCAGCCTTTGAAGAAAGACACAGAGGCTTAAGTGGCAGAATCGAGACTAACACTCGCAAGGTCACAGGGCCGCTGGTCACACTGATGGCTTTGAACGTGTGTGTGTGTGTTTGTGCGTGTGTGTTTCATCGTTGTTAATGTGTCTACCTGTTGAGGATCTAACAAACTTCCCGTAAATTGTAATTCAAAGTCCAGAAGCAAAAAGTGCAGCCTCGCGATGCATTTAAGTCATTCTGATCATAAATGAGAACTAGTACATTACAAATAGCAGAACAGTGATGAGCACACTTTAATTAAAATGTTCAAGTGGAAGCACATATCAAGATATATCATGTGTATTTAGAATATATCCTAAATAGATCACTTACCAACTTTCCCAGTGTTGTTTACCACTTAACTGTTCAGTTATTCATGTGCACTCAACTCATAATTACGTTTCCAACTGCACTTGAAGGCAGCGTCTGTTTTGCCTAATGGGGTGTGGCTGTGAGCGCGGGGTGCATGTGTTGATGCATACTGTAACACATAGTGTACTCGTTTTTACAGCGCCTCACATGAAAGCATATTGTTTTCAACTCACGTGACACAGTTCTGTGACAAATCCAGCCAGTGACACAGGCCCTGATCTCGAACACCAAACACCAAAAAACAGAAAAAAGACAAAACAAAACCAGGAAGAAAAAACTTTGCTATTCTTAGAACCATACTCCTACCCCCCTGCTCTACAGTCTGATGAAACTTCACGCTGCTCAACACGACTTTGGAACAAAGATCCGACTGTTGCCGTTCGGTTCATCTTCCCACATTACATACACACGCCCCTACTGTTCAGCACCTTCTCCGTCTGCGTTTGCATCCATACCCTTTGGCAATCACCAGGTAGAAAACACGCACTGTTTCTCTACACGAGAATTCAAACTTACTATAGAGTGAAAAGTTTTGCATACATTTGCACGTCGAATGTGACCGTGCAACAGAAACAGATCTCTCTTCATCAGATTTGAAATATTATGAGCAGAAGACTGATGACGTACTGACACAGATGATATCCAGTAACAAGCATGAACCGTATATTAAAAGATGAGAGTTTAAGAATTGTACAAATCGGTGAAACCTCTGATTGTGTTCAAAATCTTTGAATATCCGCTCATTGCTCGACTGCAGTATGGGAAATAAAAAGGTGTGGATGAGAAAAGTGGTTATGACAAATAAATGGATTCATGATGAACAGTCAGGATGTGATATCACCTAACCGCTTCAGGGTTGCCCTGAATGAAACCTGTTTGCACTCTGACATATAGAACTGTGAATGCATTTAAAATGAGGTACGGCAACATGGGCACAGAAATGGTACTTGAGCATCACCTAAAATGGGCATCTAACAAGGTTGATGACTATTAAAAACATAAATAATTTAAATGTTATACCCCAGATGACTCCATGTTTTGATCGGTTGCTCATAGCTTGCCTGTATTGTTAAGTTGTATCAGATTTGGAAGCTTGGGGGTCCAAAGGCTACATGCTGAAGAGCTAAAGGGCTCTATTAAAGCCGGCGATGTTGGGCAAGTCTTGGACGCAGTGATTGACTGTTTATACAGGTAATAACAAAATCAGGTGAATTGTTCTGTGCATAATCGTCTATATAAGCCTATTCACAAATCAAGTCTTTAAAGTTTTATTTTTTCCCTGAAAGAAAGTGGTTCCAATGCATTCCACTGTTTTGGGATGAAGTCAATTTAAAGCCGAAACCCCTTGCATGGCTGGATGCCACCAGAGATAACCGAGAAGGCATATTGTTTTGTAATTTGGATAAAGTGACCCTTTAAAAGATTTCAATCATCAGTCTACATGCTGTTATTGAAGGCTTTCCCATGCTGAGGATAAAAAACACAGGAAGATACTGATTACTTGGATTTTGCCTAAAGAGAGGGAACATACTGTAACAGACCCAAATATCATCTCCAGACCCAAAATGCTGGTACTGGCCTTCAAAAACCCACATTAGTCAAAGAGAACTGGTAATTTTACCCCAAAGTTACTGTAGCTTTGTAATCAAAATGACCTTGAAGGCACATATTTGTGTGTACACGCCTTCACCCCCACCCCTCCATCAAAACACACACACACACCAATGCATAGCCGTACACATGCTAGCGATCATTATGGTCTTCTGTTTCGTCAAACCCCAGATTCGGCCTTTATGCCTCTAGCTGACAACTGTGTGAAGGGAGATATTTTTTGCTTCATTTTTGGCAAAGGATCAGACAACCTGCACAGTGGTGTATTAAAATGTCAGCTTAAAATGAAAATAAACAACTTAGGGGTGGAAAAAGGCGATACGGCTAATATCAACCCCACCCCCGGACAGACTTGGTTTGGCCCTGGGGCAGAATGGAGATTGACAGGTGGGGAGGCTGGATCTCACAGCCGCAGGGGGTTTCCCTGTTTGAACGGCAGGAGCTTTAGGTCTTAGTTTGTGAATCAAAGAATAAACAACGATAAGACTCAAACTTCATTCTGCTGCACACATACATATATATCTATATTCACAAATATATATATAGTATGTGTCATGGCATAAACGCAAACACGCCACAACAGCAGGGTATCACTGTATGGGGAAACACACCCGTCCTCTCAAAGAGTAGAAATGAAAAGGGTTCATACATCTGATCTCACACTTTACGTTTGCTTTTCTCTGTAAAGGTGTTGTACGCCCTCACACCTTATGATATCAGAACTGGGGAGGGGAGTTTGGCCTTTTTTACAAAAGGTTTAGACGTTTCTATGTTTATACGCGCTCACTCCCTAATGTATTACATACAGCAGCCTGGTCAGTGGCCCTACTCTTTGATTCTGTAGTTACCTCTCTGAGCGTAGTTGTTTTAACCCAAAGAATGATCTTTGTCCTGACTTTAACCAAGTATTTTTTGTCCCTTAACCAAACAAAACCACAACAGCTGCACAACGTGAATAACATCCCAAATGTTATTATATGTTGTACTATATGAACTCTCTGACAGCAAGCCTTGTTCTGAATGCCTGACTGGACATTGTATATTAAGTGTTATTGCAAACTTAAATGTGAAACATAAATGTACAACTAGAATGGTAGGTAGAGCATCTTACGGGCACTGACCAGGCTGCTGTATTTGATGAGATGGGTGTGAGAATGTGTTGGTCATCCCCCTTTCTTGTTCTTTTTGAGTGCCTTCCTGGCAATGATTCTACTGTAAGCTATGGATTTAGGACTAATATAAAGTTTATTGTAGGGTAGGCAATTTGCAAGTAAAATCTTTTTTTCACAGTTTAATGTTGGCAGGTATGTTAAAAGCTGAAATGTCTCAAAGTTTACTGCAAATATTTTGTAGTGTATCAGCACCAATGAAGTAATGTAGATGTGACAATGCATTGCATTGAAATTTTCAGATAACCATGTGAACAGCCTGTCACAGAGTAGGACAGTAAATAGGACAGTAAAGGTTTTGTAGAATAGTGGTTGGGGGTCAGAATGGTCAGAAGTAGCTTGCTTCATTTAAGGTCACAAGCCAAGAAGGAAGGGAACCGCTGCATTATAGATGTAAGCATTTTCCCTCCAAGGGAAAAAAGTTTGGGTACCCCCGGTCTGAAGCAAAAACATTTGTTCAACTTGTGTTTTCAGCAGACCAGGCTCGAACCCTCAGGTGAAGAGCTGGAGACAACTTTCCACCCCATCCATCCACATTTGACCCCATCCTCGGAAATGTTCTAAACAATCAAAGCTACGTTTACTTTTTACTGTTCAAATAAAGATCTCAGCTCCTGAATGTTAACTGTTCATGACATTTTATTCACTGACACACACTCATCTTCATTTTCCCAAAAACCCTCCTCTCTCAAGCACCCTCTCTCTCTTCATCTCCTAATCCCACATCCTTACCTAATAATGCATGTGGTGCCTGCACGCTCCACACCGCGTCTTCCCCTACCTCCTATTGCATAAATATACGATTAACTAAGAAAAGACATCATTTTTTTTGGCTTGGTGCGGTCCCCGAGCGTGTTGTTTTGGCCCCGTGTACAACACGGGGAGCGTTTTCTGCCGTTAACTAGCACACGTGTCGAAAATAAACACCTCGCTCGACAACGCCCCATTAATAACACGCCTTCGCTTTGTTGTCCGCTTGTTTCTGCTGCTGCTGCGTTTTGTTACTTTGCTGTCTTACTTTCCCTTGTCTTTTGTAGTGCTTGTTTACAGTATTGGATGTGTGTGTGTGTGTGCACACGATGCCTTTGTGTCTGTCTATGCTGTTAGTTGCTTGTAGTCTGAGTATAGAGATGTAACAGCAGATATGAAGACACAGACACGCACACGGTAATCAGAGGACGATGAGATTGTACACTTGAACTGTGGAAAAGAATGGAGTGATTGCGGCCTCTTGTCTGTTCTGAGCATCATACACCCCCATGCTTTCTGTATATACTACATATCAACGTATATGTGAGGGAAAAAAGGAAATGTTGACCATCACACCAACAAAGGGCACCCTGCACACCGCTTTCCTTTTGCAGTAATCCTGGCATCGTTGCACATGCATCCTCTGAGGTAAAATATGCATTGATATGGTGTGAGTGTGCGATTTTGCATGCAAGTGCGTTCATGTTAACCCCGAACTGGACTATTTTGGGCGGCCGGCATTCAGGAAAAAAACTCCCAGAATGTCACAAGAAACAAATAACTATCACAAACCCACCACACCCCCTGCAAACAACAGTGATTAAAAAAAAAAAAGACAAACTTTTCCTCTCATGAATATGCAAATACATCACAGAGGAGTCAGCGCTTGTTTGAAGAACTGCTGCTTTTGTTTCCAGCAATTAATAGTACAAACAACTGCTCTCTCTCTCTCTCTCTCTCTCTCTCTCTCTCTCTGTCTTTCTGTCTGTCTCTCTCTTCGTCTATCCGTCTGTCGCTCTCACTTGCTCTATGAATACGGTTAGCAGACTGGATCCGGCTCTTTCCTCACCCAGCTCCCCGGATGGATGGAGATTAGCAATGGAAATGAAAAAAATACATAATGCAATAATAATAATGCTAGTCAGATGGTTGGATTTGAAATAACCAACCAGTGAAAAATAGAAATAGGAAAAAAAAAAAGAAGGACATGGTCAGCTTCTGAATTGTTTATAACTCCCGTGCCTCCAAAGATTATCTCTTTCAAAGTTTTTGAAGTGATAGAAACTTCTTATTTCACAACTAAGTACATCTAAGTCAAAGCAGAGAGAGCAGAGCAGCCTTCACTCCTCCCAAATGGCTGGATTCTTCTTTCTCTGCCCAAACCACATTCTAGTGTCAGGTCAGAACTTCACATCTTGAGTGATATTAAAAAAGTGTATTTGCCTTTTTCATCTTCTTTTTTTTTTTAAATCCTTTAACAACTTTTTGACTAACGTCGCACACGCTGACTGTCCTGTGAACATAAGTGACCAGACATAGTATGGATATAGTTTGTTGTCAGTGTGCTACTGTACACCTGTCAATTTAACAGTGTCTACCAAAGTGATAACTGTATTTTTAGACTGTCTTTTATTGCAGTCCTCAACTTTTATAGGTAGCACTCAAACTTAAAAATGTTTTTCCCCCAAGACACCAAAGCCCCTGGTAATGTTTCTGACCTGTACTGTCAACATGGCATTAACACTGCAGATCTTAAAAATGCCCTAAAATTCAATCAGTTTGAATTTTGTTTCAAACTGTTTGTTTTTGTTTTGTTTTTTTCTTGTCTGTAACAAACACTCAGAAACTCTCTTAAATGGCTCTCTCAGTATTTGAGCCTTTGGTTCCATCAACCTAAAGGCTGTGGCAGTGGGGCAAAGTGGGCCTGAAATTTTAAATATTTCATTCTGGACCAAACTGGTAGGCCACCAAGCAAAATGACTCACCAGGGGGAGCAGCACATTGCAATTAACTTCTATAAAGTCATATAAAAATGCAGCAGCAAATAGTATTGGTATGGGCAGATCAGTGGAGTAATAGTGAGCAGTGTCAGGTTGTCAGGTTGTGACTTTTCAGCAACCTGTATTGATATGACTGTGTGTTGCTAGCGGCAAAGCTGTCAGGGATGCTGAAGATTATATGAAGCTGCAGATGGACCCTGCTAATGGCTACCGCTGTTTGAAAAATGAACTTGAGGTGCATTTTGGAGGCAGCTAAATACAAGAGGATGTGAACAAATGCAGAATTTACTCGAGGCTGTGTGCATTCAGTGCATTTTTTGTGAGTTGACAATGTTTAAAAACAAGTTTGTTCACAACATTATGATGGTGAGTAGCTACGGCTCACTTCTTTCTGCACAGTTGGAACAACAGAATGCTTGTGACAAACAAACCCGGACTACACAGTTGTAAGATGTGCATGAATATAAAAAGTGAGCCAAAGGGTCATTTTGTGTTCAATCTGAATGCATCTTAGCACCAATGGTTGGTCATAATTCAAAGTTAAGCACTAAAGTGTTGTCATGTGTGATCTTGGCTGTATTCGTCAAAACAAAATCCAATCAAACCTCATTTCCCCCCAGTTTAGACACCTCGACCCAGAGTCCTCATATTTTGATAAACAGCAGAGGGGAAGCGAGGATGTGCCCTGTCACATTTCATGAGTAGCTGAGTGCTGAGAGAAGAGGGCATCTGTCCGCCCTGCACAGGCTACTCCTCAAATATTAATAATGATAATGAGCAAAGGGCTGACCAGGGCCTGGGGCCCACAACTAGCATCCCCTTATTAGAATAACCCCTGCAACGCACTGTGTCACACACACACACACACACACACATACACACACACACACACACAGAATATGGACATGAACTTGTGTGCATGACAATATGACAGGCAATATGCACATATATGCTCACGCAAATGCATGCAAGCCAACAGACATATTATTCAGAAGTTGGATAATGTGATAGTATGCAAACACACACATACACAGTTGAGACAGACATGCAAATGGAAACCCATTGGGACTAAGATGAGGATCCCCCCTCTGGCCAGAGAGCCCATACTCTCCATCACCCCATACCCTCCTGACCCATGTCACACACAATCAGCCTCCCAGTCCAGTCTGATACACACACAAACACACACACACACACACACACACACACACACAAACACACACACACACACTTAGACTGTCCCTGTCTGTTTCTAACACACCACATCACCCCCCTACCCACAATGTCTGTCTCTCCCACGCATCCGCACACACTCACACTGAGACATGGCGGGTGCCCTGCCTCACCCCTGGACCCCGTCGGTCATTAGTATGGAGGCCTGTCTGTGTTTGTTTGGCTTCTAATGGACCATTTAAATGCAGAATATTCACAGCAGACAGGGCCATCCTCGGGGACTCGCACACAGAGGCTTGAATATGCTTCGGCTCCATTATCCTGGAGGAAGTTATCCTTATTATCATCACACAATGCCACACTGACTGGCAATGAGTTAGTGTGCTCTGGCCCTCCACTGGCTCTCTCTGCTCTTCATGTACTGCACTGAACAGAGCCACGTGGACTTCTTTTCTTCTCATTGTTATCTAATGATGTTATACATGTATTAACATCATCCACACTTGATGCTTGATGCATATACAGTCCTCTTTGAGTCAGTACATTTTACTTTTGTGTCCGTGGACATCAGTGCTTTACGCATCAGTGTATGCATCTTAGGTTTGACCATCATTCATAACATTTTACTCACTGAAGACATGGTAATATTGCCAAAAGCCCGAGCTTTGACACACTGGTTTGGAGGAGAAGTGGAAAGCAAACATTAAAATCATTACCCACTCTGTCCACTGCAGAGGGCATGACATCAGGCTTACCACACTTTCCTGTCTGAAATGGAAGATGTAAGAAATCCACAGAGATTTGGACAATCATTACAATTTTATTAACAAAAATTCCCTAAGTCTCACTCTTGTTGGCTCCGGAGATATTCAACGTATATACAACGTCGTCAACTAGTATGTCTAGTATATGTGATGTATATAACATCACATTAGACATCACATTTATTTTTCACTTGCCCGATCGGACAACTGCTTCAGTTTACTTGAACTGATCTAGCCTCAGTGTCAACCCCTGCTGTACAAATATCTATTTCTTTAGGCCGACTCATGATCAAAAATATGGAAAGCGATATTATAATTGATCCGTATTAAACATGTGTATATTCATGCAAATCATTTGGTAGCCATGGTAACATGTTTTCACTTCAGCATGGGTATTTTTTTCCAGATGAATAGGTCAAATGCTTTTAAGAAATAGCTGTCTACTGAACTTTGAACTCTCAATCTTCATGGTGAGCTCTTTGTGAAGAACTTACATGGGAAGCATTGAAATGCTGCATCAGTTAGTGGAATGTTAGCATTAGCATAAAGTGTCTGACTTTCAAAATCACCACAAATGACTGCTAAAAATATGATTTGAAATGATCATGTTTAAAATGAAAGGAAATAAAACAATATCGCCCATCAGAAAAACAAACAGTGCTCTCCAGTGTTCAGTGGTTTGTTAACTCCGACCACTTCCCTACACAGAATTTGTTTCCCTGACTTCCTCCTTAGCTGTCATTATAATACCTACTATCTGCTGGAGCATTTTGACACTTCAATCAGTGCGTTTATATGACACTCAAGAAAACCGAATTACTGTGTTAGTCTGACTATGATGGGATTTCTAAGATGCATGTATACACCTTAGTCTGACTAAAATCGGACCAGATCGGATTTCTCATAGTCGAATTAAAGCACCCAGATTATTCGATTGATAGTCGAGATTTTTCCCCGGGGCCGTGAGCCAGAAGTAGACGGGCGGTGGCGGCGTCTTTCCTCCAAAATCACCGCAAGAAAGAGCGCCATTGTGCCCCTAGTTTGTGTAATTATCATGTACACCATATACGAAGTGTACAAAGATGTAGCTTCGTCTCGCTCTTCGTACGCCATCTTTCTTGAATGCCAAGGCAGCTGGTGACGTAAAGAGGTCAGCCCGAGATGGCCCTGTTACCACTAGTTGAAATGGGTACAGCGCCACCTAGCGTACCGAGGTATGACATGCTCCGGCCAATAATCCGATTTTCTCACCGGCATGTATACTCGGATAATTGCAGTTGTCCGATTGAGTAGCATAGTCGAACTATGGCTGTAATCTGACTAAACTGTGCATGTAAACGCACTGAGTGTCAACATTGAACAACAAGGGATGTGTTTGTTTGTTTTTTTCTCTCAATAAACTTTCACAGTGATAGACCTGTTAGCAGTAGTTCACAACAAGCTCATTGGTTTTTTCAGAGGCAGACAGGTGACTGTCTGCCTCTGTAGTCTGTAAAAATAGTCTCCAAGCGAAGACAGCATGTTTCTCGCTGTCAATTACTCCCATGGATCTAAAATCTATTTATATATTAATCACTTTCATTTTGCAAAAAATACACTTTGATTACATACGAGTACGGACAGACATGAATGTAAACTTCAACTTCACTAGTTGGCAAAGGCATACAACCGTGAGGTGGTAATTCTAGTCTAAAGCTGATTTCGCTGTTAGTATACAATAATTCAATGCACTTCGCCATTTTAAACTAGCAGGATATTACAAAAGCATTGTCAAACTGCCACTGGCAACTCAACTTGACAATGAAAAAACAACCACCATGCACAATTTGTTAAAATTTTCAAACTATAATTTACCCCTCCATTGGCTGTAGTGTACGTCAGCACTTTCAGAAAGCAAGCACTTTTCCAATGTGAACAGGAAACCATTTTTCGAAAGGATAGAGCAGGTTATATTTAAACACGTATAAAATATCGTCATTGAATTCAGGCTTTCGGCAGGTTCACTCCAAATATATTCGTCAATACAGATATTAACCTTCAGGAGTGATTTGAGAACCCAAACGTGGGGGATTACGAGTGAAGGTTTACACAATAAAAGGATTCACAGAAACTCTTTTTTGAGCGACTGGGAAAGGTAGAAAAGAGGAAAATAAATTAAGCACCAAATCAGAAGGAGATCACAATGAAGCAGAGTGTAGAAGGATCATCCTTGTGGGTATTAAATGACTGCGCTGGTACATTTCTCTTATGGCCTTCAGAGATTCAGATCAGTCAAACTCGAACAGTGCTAAATGCTGCTTTTTATTATTCTCTGCTACAGGCAGACATGTCTACTGAAGTAGGACATAAAGTCTGGCACAGTTGTTTAACTCTACCATCTGCTGGTGTTGTCATGTGTATTTATATTAGTGGGTGTTTCAAAATATCATAGATCATCAGAGGGAGTAGGTGTTGCTGTCCAGTCAACTTCTCTGATAGCAGAATCTGTCTCCCTTTCTCTCTCCGTCCTCGTGGTTAATCTTATAAAAATGAAAGGGACTTTGGCATGAGGCCGAGCAGAGTGCCATCCTCTGCCGCCGGCTGTAGATTAGCATAATGTTTGAGTTTAATGTGTGTGTCTGTAAATTGTGTGTGCGAGTGGGCGTTTGGGTGTGTGTATGTGTCCGTGTGTGATGCATGGGTGCCTTTGTGTGTGTGTGTGTGTGTGTGTGTGTCCGGTGTGTGTGTGTGTGTGTGTGTGTGTGTGTGTGTGTGTGCATATTGTGATGTTACATGTAGGTATCCATGTCCGTGCATCTCTGTGCAGGCATGTGTTGTACGTTGGTGTGTGCGTGTGTGTGAGGTGTTGAAATGGGCATATATGTATATGCTTGTATATTTTCCTGTGTGTGTGTGTGTGTGTGTGTGTGCAGTATGTGTGCTCAGTGCTCTCCAGGGAACGGCAGTGGTGGTGGAGGAGGAGGGCTGGAGGGAGGCTGCAGGCCCAGCGGGAGTCTCCAGATGTGGGGCTACTGAGCTGACAGGCCTGGGCCCCTCTTGGCGTATGTGTGCCAACCACAACCTCTCTCGCTCTGCAGCAGCCCCTTCTGTGGTCTGGTTGTGGTGTATGGACAGAGGGGACAGAGGGGGACACTTTGGGTTATGAAAAATGAGAGAGAAAAAAACAAACAAAAAAAGGAAGGTAGCAAGTAAGCGACCAGACAGAAAGACAGAAAGTGGTTTTCTACAGTTTACACAGACCTTTTCCAACATCAAACTGATATCTTTTCCTTTAGGACAATGCAATGCAAACATTAGAGAATCCGGTTTCTGTTTGTAAAGTTAAAAACCTTTGAAATCATTTTTTCACCTTGAGTTGATACAGGCAGCCAATTTCTATCAAACGCTGGAACTATTTCTTGGCAAAAAAACAAGCCACAAGCAAACTTCCGATTGTCATCTTGTCAGTACGTGGCTTGCCAGGTAACCCGTATACAGCCTGACTCTCTTAGTATGGTTACCACCTAAGATACATGTAAATTAGGTGCTGCTGGTGGGCAGATTTTTTAACTTTGTAGATAGCCAGGCTGACTGTCGACCCACCGCCTCCAGCCTTCATGCTAAGCTATGATACGGTACCTATAAAAAAGTATACACCCCACTGGATGTTTTCCCCTGTTAGTGTTTTCATAATGTAATCATGATCAATTAAATCTGGCTTTTTTGACAAGAATTTCCCCCAAAAAAACCTCTTTAATGGCAAAGTGTGAAAAGATTTTTATAAAAGCAATGTCAGTGAATTAAAAATACATAACATAAAATAAGTGATTGCATAAGTATTCGCCCCCATCAAGTCAGTACTTAGTAGATGCACCTTGTGCCACAATTGCAGGACTAAGTTTGTGTGAATAGGTCTCAGTCAGGCTTGCCCACCTGGATACTGCAATCTGACTGCATTGTTCTTTGCAAAACTGCTCAAGCTCTGTCAGATAGCATTGGGATCGGGGCGTAAACAGCCCTTTTCAAGTCCAGCCACAAATTCTCCATTGGATTGTGGTCTGGGCTTTGATTCTGCCACTCCAGAACATTCACCTTGTTGTCTTTAAACCACTTCTGTGTAGCTTTCGCCATATGCTTCAGGTCATTCTCGTGCTGGAAAATAAATCTTTTCCCAAATCATACTTCTCTTGCAGACTGAATCAGTTTGTCCTCGGATTTCCCTATATTTTGCAGCATTCATTGTACCCTCTTTCTTTACAAGCTTTACAGGGCCTGCTGCGGAGAAGCATCCTCACAGCATGATGCTGCCACCACCATGCTTCAAGGTGGGGATGATGTCTTTGTGGTGATGTACAGTGTTTGGTGTCCAGCAAAGACAGTGTCTAGTCTGATGGCCAAAAATGAAGTCTCCCACATGCCTTTGGGTGAGCTCTATTTGAAATTAAACTAAAGGAGAACTTCGGTCGATTTAAACATGCAGCTTCATTGCTCAAGCTACCCTTGACTTGCCAGTACCGAAGACGCGAACAAATTTGGTCCAACCATTACAGAGCTCCGTGAACAGAGACTTAGCATTGAACGCTAACATGGGGTCAGAACTTTGCACTGTGTTTTAAGCGTCTTAATATGCTCCACATCTCACACCAAAAGTTATGCAACATCAGCAGACACCTTACAACACAGCACTGTAGCGTGTATGACTCAAAATGAATAAAAAAGTAGTTAAAATAGTGTGTTTGTGCAAGCAGCCACTTACCTGTTTGTTGACATCCGTGTGTTCCGGTAGCTAAGGTTAAGGTTGAGGTTTTAGTTTGTCCTTGATTACAATAATTGCTTTGTTCTAAATCAGCAAAGTGTTGATGCTGCTCTTGAACATTTTTTATTGGCTGAGAGACAGTTCCTTGGCTGTTCAAATGCAAAGAATGGGCTCAAGAATAGGCACTAATTCCTAAACGGCCACTTGAACTGCCTTGGTGAAAAAGGGGTATCAGAGAATTTGAGTAAAAAAAAAAAGGGATAAAAATACTGCATTCCTTACCCTTAAGCAAAGTACTGAACCCCTGGTCCCTCCAAAAGAGCTGCTCAGTCATCATGAGTCAATGCTGTGCCTTTACCGGGCAGCTTTAAACTTTGTTGAAGAATGTGAAAATGTAGCGTTGCGCTACACAGGGCTCATTTGAATTTCCCCGGAAAAAGGGTTAAAAAACAAAAGATTTACACACATTAACAAAGCGATTCATGGACTCAAGCCTTCACAACAGCTGCAGTGGGCTGCCTTATTGAATCAGTAGCACAGTGTAGCAGAGTGATCTGCAAACACAAAGGATTTCTTTAAAAGTTTTTTTTTTACTGTAATAACCCCTCATAATCTTCTGTAGGGAGGCACGCTCACAAGTCCATGTGTAAAAGATTGCTCCCAGACACACAGATGTACACAGTTTATAGGCCTACAGTATATATCTACACACACACACACACACACACACACAAATACAACTGTTATAAAACACATACACTCACTCACACACACACACACACACACACACACACACACACACAGACAGTATTGTGCGTTGTGTACAGTGCTGTGTCGAGCCTGCAGCAGTTCTTCCAGTGAATGTTATCTGCTCTTATCTCTATGTGTGACTGGCCTGGTAACACTGGGCCTGCTCCATACGCCTTATCACTAGGACAGGCAGCAACCCCCCAGACACACACACAAATGCACACATACAGGGACATATATGCACACATACCATACCCGCGCAAAGTCACTGGTAGCAAACCAGAAAAACGATCAAGGAAATGGCCATCTGGAGTTCACACAATGAGAAAGGTAAAGCGCTGAAGATGGTGTTTCGCCTGAAAAGGTTGGCTGTGCTTCACCTCTGCCAGAGTCAAGTGGGTTTACATCTCACATATTGTTGGCAGCGATCATGTTAGAGCAAAGAAGTGAATGGTTTCCCTGCAACACCATCAGTTACGTTTTCAGGTTCAGTGCTTAAAAATGTTTTCTCTATTGACAACACAGAGTAAACAATGGAGAAGGCTCATCTCGCAATGAAATAAAGGAAAAAAACGTGATCCGTCTTTATCTGTGGACTTGGATCAAACTCCACCAAACTCTCGAAAACAAATTGAAAAATATATATTTTCATACTTGGCTCAGTTATGTCTTGTCATATAGATAGTTTTGTTCTTACACTACAAATATCTTCCTCTGACAATTCTCTCAAAACCCTAATACAATGAAATTTGATCTATGCTAGGCTATGCTAAGTCCTTTTGGATGATAATACAGCACATGAAACCTCTTTCCCTACACCTTAGTAAGCACGATTGGTAGTTCTCTCCTGCTCTCTATTTTTTATATGAACAACTGAATGCAACACCATGAATACCTTCCAAGAATACTTCCCAAATTATGCACCATTATCCCCACAATTAGATAATTAGTGTGTGTTGCGCCTTTCTATGACAGCAAGTGTTTGCCCACCTCTGACTTGCGACCATTCTTACCAACTGTAAACACTTTTCGCCTTCTGTTTTTTAAGTGCGCACACCCACCTTAATTCTTAGTAAAACCCTTCACAATGGGATTGGATGATTATTCACAGTATTTTAGGACCCTGTTTCGAGAAAGTCACATTGCTAATAAACATAAAAAAAATGTTTTTATGCTTCTCATATCAAAAACTGCTTTTGATCTGAGTACCTCAGGCAAAATTCCATTCCCCTCTATTGCATTGGGCTGGAGGCAGACATCTAAATATGGATATCTATGAACATCCGCATACAAAACCAGAGATGTCTACAGGGGCAAACCTCGCTCATGCCAACCAGTCCAAACACTGTTGTTGTTATTTTGATCAGCTGACAAAGATATCCTGATAAACTTATGGGTCGAAACATTACCTCCTTCACGGAGCAATTTAACGTTGCCCAATTTAACAAACTACTTTAATCACCTCCCTCAGTGATTTAAGGTTCATACCTACTTGGAAAGGTGAACAACCTGAATTTGAATTGTGTACAATCAACTGCAGGAAATAAACGGAAAAAAGACCACAAAGGTAAAAAACTTGTGAAGCCCCATCTTGATTAGCGGGCCTTGGGAAAGTTTGTTAGTGTTTGGTCAGCCCACCATCACTTTAAACACACAAAACGTCGACCGTCACACATCCTCTCTCTCTCACACACACAAACACACACACACGTATAGAGCGCACTTGGTTGCCCCTGGTGTGCAGGAGGCAGGCGGGGTGGGGGTGGGGGGCAGTGCCTGGGGCCATATGGCAGAGACACAGACATTTACATAATGTCATATTTTATTTAATTAGCCATTCTAAATGCAATCAAAAGCTGATGAGGGCTCTGAGCTGCCTTGCTGATTGGCAACATGATAGCGCTCTGACCCCAAACACAGCCGCGCTGCATCCCAATGATGCAATATTGAAACCATCCCTGTGCTCCTACACAAACCCAATTCACAACTCGGAGTGTGTGTGTCTGAGAAAGAGGGCGAGAGACAGAGAGAGAGACAGAGGGAGAGTTGGGGTGTGTGTGTGTGTTCATTGTTTTGTTATTGTGAGAGCATGAGAGAAGGTAACTTCATCATTTGGTAATTGAGAAGGGCTGAGGAAAAAAAATCACTTCTCATAAACTGACAAAGAAAGAAAACAGAAGAAGAAGAGAAGAGGGAAGAAAGAGATAGAGTGAGTGAGCGAGCAAAGAAGGACAGGTGTGAAAGAAAGAGTGGGTCAGCCAGTGTGTATCACATGATGGAGGTTATATTTGGGTTGCTTGGCCAGTGTGATGGTGCAGGTGTGCATGTGTTTCTGAGAATCAGGAACTAGACCGATAGACTAGTCCTTTAGGACCACCCTGCTCAGCCAAGTGTCAAGCACACACACACACACACACAGAAGCACACACACACAAAAACACCGAAACGGCCATCCCAGAGGAGGAAAGCGTTGGTGGGTAAAGAGACCAGGTCCCCTTGAACAGGAAGGAAGGAAGCAAGGCCTAACGCCATTGTGAATACACACACACACACACACACACCTTAGAGTGACTGCAAGCTTGAATGCACACGTACTGTATACGCTTATCGAAGCACTCACGCACACAAATACAAGTCGTTGTCAGCGTTAACATCCACACATGTATACCCTCTCACTCACACACACACACACACACACACCACAGACAGCGGCGCTCTCAGCAGCAAGTCAAATAAACAGTTTGAGCAGGGCGGTCAGGTACTGCATGGTTTAACAGGGCCAAAGTGTTTTAAAGAGGCTGCTGAAAGGTGCTCAATATGGAACAGGCTTTTTTTTCTCTTAGAATAAAATCGCTCTTTGTCGTCCGCAGCTCACAAAACCAGAAGCAAAGTTACTCCGATATATACAATGGAAAAATTTAACCTGATGCACTTACTGCTGCATCATCCATGCATTTGATTATCTGATATTAGTTTAACTGATTTTATTTGGTTTTACCTCAATGCATTTGTGACTCAGCTGATCACAATCAGTATGGATTGGGATCAAGACACAGCGGGCATAACGGAAGCCACACTGCGACAGTGTCAAATGTTCTACACCATTATGTAATATAACGCAATAACACTTTCCCATTCATCTCTGTTCAAGCAGTGCCTGAGTTTGAAAGTGAGACTGAAGTTAAAGATATTAAAGAGATGAGAAAGAGGGATGTCTCACTCCTCACCACTTCCGTCATCAGCCCCCAAAAAAAGGAAGTGACTTATTTATGAATGTCATTAAGGCTGTGTAAAACAAGCTTCATATCTAGTGGATGTAGTCTTGATGAGGTATATGGCCTGCTGCTTTTTAATTCTCCCTGATTTTCGGTCGGGTTTGTGACGTCAAACACACAAAAGGCGAACTCATCCAACGGCAATGGGAGAGGAGTTAATAGCCGATTTTAATAACCTGCATATACACACCATCCATCCACCCATCCATCCATCCATTATCTGTAAAAGCTTATCCTGTGCAGAATTGCAGGGGCCTGAAACAAATAACACACACACACACACACACACACACAGCTTTCTTAGGTTCTGGTGATCCCTCTTATTTTCAGAACCAGCAGGGCTCTGGTCATTGTGTTTGGGGAATCAGTGGTGTGTGCGTGTGGTGGTGGTGGTGGGGGGGGGGGGGGGGGGGGGGGTGGGGGGGTCTGTCTGGTTAGGAATTGATCCAGTCTGGGACTGAGACAGGGGTGGAAGGTCGTAGCCTTGACAGTGACCCTCCAGCCAAGACAGTGAATCTTTGTGTGAAATTTATGTTTTGACTTTAAAGATAAATAGTTTCTGTTTGCTGGTACACAAATAAATGGTGTTTGTCTTATTTTGCATTCATGCTTATGTGTTTTTTTGTTTTAATTTTCTTTTTGTGTATCGTTTTGTTTGTGTCTACCTGTCTGTGTGTGTGTGTGTGTGTGTGTGTGTGTGTGTGTGTGTGTGTGTGTGTGTGTTGGACCCATGATGAGGAGTGTCTCATTAGACCCAGGCGGAGGCGCAGGAGGAGGTGCAGGGTCATTCCAAAGGGAGAGAGGAGATCGATCAGGAAGGATACCCCCCACTGCCATGCCCGTCACCTGCTACACACACACACACACACACACATACACTCCAGCAGCCCCAAAAAATAGACATAAAACATCTGCACGCATACTTTTTAGCGTAGTTGATCGCGAAGAAAACAATCCCACGAACACACACACACACACACACACATCCATCCGCTCCGTTCGCTGCACTATTTCTGGCGGTACCTCAGGTTCCTCCGCATTGACACGTGATAGACAGGCGCATTAACAAGTAAATGAATACAAAAGAGATGTAGGCACACAGTGAAGGACAAACACAGTGCGAGATGACCTCAGCGTACACACATATGCGCTCGCACACAAACACAAAACACACTCCAATCTAAATTACGGGTGCAAATTGGGTGGAGGGGGGAGACGCAGGAGGGGGCTGGTGGCGACTGAAATGGAAGAGCCGGACTGATCAATACTGCTGGAGATTTTCCTCCCTCCACTCTCCTCTCAATTGTCATGCTCCCTCCAAGCAATTAAAGGCTCTCTGTCTCTCCTCCTCTGCCCCCATTCTCTTTCTTTCTTTCACCTCTTTCTTTCACACACACCCCCCCCCACCCCCCGCATGTGGCTCTGTGTCCAGGTTTTTTTCAATACTGTCTCTCGCTGCTAATTCTGTCTTTCCCATTTTCTTCAGTTTCAGCAAGCTCAGGAGTTCAGCTCGTAAAATAAACGTGGCAAAAACTTCTGTGACAGTTTTAAGCACGCGCCTTAATGATTTTATTAACTGTATTTGTCAAGGCACGGCATATTGTCATGTGCCGCAACGTCGCATGTACCTCGCACCCAATTAGGTTTAAACAAGCCTTAAAAAAGAGTTCCTGGCCGAGCCCTGTGTGCTACTTTTTTTTACCCAACACCTGAGCTTTAAGGTACCTATAGGTATAAACACAGCAAGCAGCTCATGAGAAATGATTCCTATGAGGAGCAGTCTAAAGGACGCACAGGTTTACAGTTGGACTACTGCAGCTTTTTAGTAAACAACAATCAGTTTGGTTTGTGGGGCTTAACCATGGCCAGTTACATGCTCACGATGAGATGTGTTTTTACAGTTATTGTGAAAATGTAAAAATATGAAAAGTATAGCTTGATTACAATACTGACTTACATGTTGCAGAGTCCTCCACATTCCAAATTGATGCTAGAGGGGTAAGTTGAGCGACATAGCGTCGCTGACCGAGCTGCCAACCACTATATTTTTTCTAGAGCTAATCATAATGTCTGCCATCGCTGTTGCAGAAGAACTCGCGTGAACCATGGATTTACTCTATGTCCACCAAGACCTTCCGTCGTCGGTGTTACAACACCCATTTATGAGCGCCACACACCAAGCCGTACTTGGGCTCTTATCAGCTGCTTCACCAGTTACCCACGTATCCATTTGTGTCCGGCTAAACTGCTCCTTGAATTCCAGTTCACTCCTGCTCAAGACTGACTGTGTTTATGCGTTTTTGAGTCCGTGCTATAGTAAAATAATAATCCGTCCGAAGTGTGTTTGTGTTTATGTGTGTGTTTACATGTTTTTGTGTGTCTGTTCCAACTGACCTTGCTGACAAACGGGAGACACTGACCATCAGCTGTGTGCTTGAGACACACGAACGTTTCCACACGAACAACCACCCTCCCGCCCTCACCCACGCACAAACACACATGCACACACAGCGGGTGGCCACAAACAGACACATACAGATGCCAGGTCAGGCTGTACACAGCAGGTCAGCGGTGGCTTTGTGTAACTCAGCGTGGTGCCAACATAGATTAGCACCAGTGTGTTGAGGTAACACTTTGTTAAAGAGCTGCTACACGGTCATTGTAATCACTCATTGACCCCGACACCCACAGACAGCAAAGCCAAAGAGCTCTAGCTAGATTTAAGTTAATGTGGCTAAAATTAATTCATTAATTCATCTGAATCCACACTTTATTTTTGAAGTGGCAGCTTTGGCAGTTACTATACAGTAGTAAACAGAATGGCACACATGTTCATTGCTAAGAGAATCCATATTATGACACATGATAATATGTTTTTTTACACAAGTTCTTGTTGCTTGTCTGCATGAACTGCCATCTTTTGGTAAATGCCAAATATATGTCAGGATCAAATTACATTTTTACTCAATGAATGTTTTGTAGCAAAAGACAAATCGAGATGGTTTTTATTATTTGTTTTATTTCCCGCAAGTCGCAACCTATAAAAGTTTTATATTAGTAGTGAATGTGAGCCCCTGCAAGTAAGCTCTGACCCCTGAGTACGCACATTTTGGAGGCAAGGGGAATCGGCGACAAAATGGTGAGGCAGTGAATTGAAATAGATTGTAGAAATTAAATGTGACAGGCATTATTTTGTGCATTGATAATACCACCAGGTGCACAGTGATTGCTGCAACCATTCTGGTAAGTGAAGTCTGTCTGATTGCTGTAAACATATGAATATGGAAGTGCCAGTTGTGCGTAAAGTAGTAAAATACTGGTCATATCTTACATATTGCACCTCTGAAGTGAAGAAGAAGACTTTTTAAGAAGAGTTGGACTGACACTGGTTATTATTAGCAGTAACAGCATTGCAGTGGTAGTGATTATAGTAACAACATTCAAATTCTGAGGTCTAAGAACTCAATGTTGTTGTTGTTATTGGTGGATAGAAATACTGTCTTCCCATTTTTCACCCCAGAATAAGAGTCTCTACTCAAGCTCCCTTATAGGTGTTCAGGGGTGGGGGCGCGGTGTCACGAAGAGAGAAAGAATTGCATTGTGGTACTCTGAGTGTGACGCTTTGCCTTCACAGACAAATCGATTAGAGACAGTTCAGCACCGTGGATGCTTGAGGCGTTTCACATAGAAAAAAGAAAGAGAGAAGAGGAGACAGAGGGAGGGGAGCGGGGAGGGAGGGAGGTAAGCTGGCCATCCCCCAGCTCATTTTAAGGGAAGAGGGCCCTGCCAAATGCATGCGGACTTGCAGACTGAATGCACAGACAGCAATGCATTGTGTACTGTTTCGGATCCAAATTAATACTACATTTGATGTGGTATGACATAGTGACATCAGTCAAAAAGCAATGCACTGCTCGCAAAAAAGTGATCTGGCTACAAGTTCCGTTCAGTAGGTGTTCTGAAGCTTTCCATTGTGATGCGCAGTCTCACAGCTGAGACAAATCTCAAAATCTGCATATCCACGACAACTGGGATAGAAAAAAAAAAAAGATCCTGGAACATGACTGAAAACTGCGGAACAGCCACTCAATGGAAAGTGAGATTGCTTTCTCTGCTACTGTTTACTTGGTAAATAATGAACTTAAAGTCTCAACTTTTAACCAAACATGGAAGAAGAAGTGAATCATAAGTTCACGACCCATGGTGGAAGGAGATGAGTTATACAGCTGTCATTCGCCTGCACATGTAGTTCAACTCTTGATTATGCAGAAAGTTGGACGTTAATGACTTCTGCGGTATTACTGTTTCGGGTAATTGAAAATTGCAAGTCAGCGCCGTCTGAAACATCGCTTCAGCGAACACGTCAACAGTGGCGACGGCTGCCATTCAGGACTGCGGATTTAAATTCATCCAACACCAACCTTATTCACCTGATTGGGAACCCTTGGACTACTCACTTCCCCAAGATGAAAAAGGAACTAATTTATCGCCCATTTTGACCGCAATAGTGACGTTACTGCTGCTGTGGACCACTTTTTGGAGGTCCAAGGAGTGATTCATATTCTCCACGACTGAAGAACTGTGTGAAGGTAGAAGGGGAGTAAGTTGGAAAATAAATGCGCCACTTTCTGGAGAATGTGTTCCACTCAAACGCAGTGGATCATATGTTGTATTCTGCACATTCGGGAACACAAGGACAGTTTGCAAACCCAAAGACGCGCGGACGTCCCTGCAGATCCTTGGTGCGAACCCCCTGATGCAAAGTTTTTGTCACAATAGAGGTGGATGCAGAATGTACAATCATGGCTTAACATTGCAAATCTTTCATCTGCATTGCATTCTGGTTTACTGAGGCTATGTGTATTATCATATTGAGCTTCACATTTGCTCAAATTTGATTGTGGTTGGTCGGTAGTACCTCCCAAAAAAGAATTTGTTTTCTATGTTCTGTAATGTTATTGATTCATTGCTAACACATTCAGACACATCCTCTGTCCTCTCCATCTTGCCCACGATCACACACACACACACACACACACACACACACCTCCCCTTTGCCCCATCTGGGCTGAAAGGTCAGTGTATGTCTGGGACAGCCGTAGTGGGATCCCCTTAATTCATTAAAGGGTTGCATGTATTCAGACGCTACCATGCACACATTCAAACATGGCAGAATCAGGCCCGGCTTGTGAAATGATGAATGGCCTTGCAGTCCCATGTGTAAATTAAAGGACAACACGCTTTCAAATGAACCTGTCAACACGCTCTATAATAAGCCTGAAGTCAGACAATCACGGCGAAGGATATAAGTACACAATGTTGGTGTTGTTGCCATATACAATGAGCATTTTTTTCAAGTGCTGATGAATGGCATTTAGGTTGTTGCTAAGGTTACCTTGTCCCTAAACGAAGTCAGCTCATCTCAAATCAGCATTATTGATATGGCAGGTGAGAATCTTCTGTTGCCAAGGTAATATATAGTACGTAAAGTATCAACTGAGGCATAGCAGCAGTGACAGTGGCAGATGGCTTAGTAATTAAGCTGAAAAATCAAACATTAGCATTAACAACAGTAATATGATAAACAACTCTTCCTCTCAATTAATCATAATTTCTTGCTTTTTTAATATAAATGAGAAGAGGTGGAGGGAGACGCTGCTCCATGTATCACACTACATGTTATGGTAACGTGAAGTGGTTAAAACATTTTAAATATGTAGTTATGGACATGAAGTGCAGTCCTGAGTTGTAGTGTGTGTGTGTGTGTGTGGGGGGGGGTGTGTGGGTGTGTGTGTGTGTGTGTGTGTGTGTGTGTGCCACAGTCATCTTGCTTCTTTAAAGATTCTTTGATTTAGCCGATTACTGACCAGAGGCCAGAGATGTGCTAGTTGATTTTTGATAATAGAGGACTTTGTGAACAAGAGGCCAGATCTGAAGTCAGAGGAGGGAGGTGGGTTCTTGTCAAGACTTTTCTCTTTGTCTAATCGTCGTCTGCTCTTACTTTGTCTGCAGAAGGCACAGAAACAGGACCACTATTGAAGTCAAATGTGTATAGTTATTGATTGTCCTTACCAGACATATTGAGTGATCAACATTCTACAAATGCTAACAAAGTAATTGATATTATTATACAAAAAAGGGTTCAGTAACGAAATTATAGTCTGTCGTTTCTTGATGATACAAAAACAAGTGTGCACTTGGGAAATAATGCGCTTGTGCAATTTTTAAATTTGCGCCTCGGTGATTGTAAAAAAACTGCAACAACACAGTGAAGTTGGTTTTCATCCTCACATTAAAAGTCTGGCATCAAGTGCTCGATGTCAGATCATATACACACACTCTGTCCATCTACATCCGTCCGCATCAGTGACATAAACAGTCTGCCTCTCCTGGTCCTCCTATAGTCCTGTGCTCTGTCGGCTAAGAACGTAGACCACCCTCAAGGCTTGATCTGGGATGCTGTGATGGATACCAGTTCTCTGCAAAGATGTGGGAGCTACAGTCTCTGATTTCCTATCGCTTGGTCGGCCTGAGTCCCATTTCATCTGTGTCATTTCCCTGCGACCGGACATGAGCCAGGTTTGTAAATGAGCCTGGAGTCTGGTTGGATGGTCGAAAGATGCCGTGGGCCACGATCGTCACGATCGTAGTCTGCTGCTCTTAATCCAAAAATCTGCGATTCCCTCTCCAGTGCTAATTAATGTTTGTTTTTTTTCTAGTAACACAACATAAATGTGGCAAGGTGTGATGGATGCATGCCATTGCCATTCAAATATTGCTGCTTTTTGTTTGATGATGTTTAAGTGTTTATTAAGGGTCGTGGAACTTTTGTGCGCTCTCGTAAACGCGTGAATGGATGTGCGTAAGAGTAGAGAGCGTTTGAGCCGACACAATATGATTAGGTCAATATCGTCATTATCACTCTCCAAGTACTTGTATAAGCAGCATATTACCAGTAACCTGCGAGTGTCCTTGAAAATAGCTATTTGAAAAGAAGCCCAACAAAGAACAGCAATTCATCTGCTCTGCTAGCTGTCTTTAAACAGTTTCCTTTAGTTCTAGTGATTTTTAATAGATTCAGATCAAATATTAATGATACAAGCATCTGTAAACATAGTTTGTGGTTTTTTTTTTTACTTTACTTGAGTGATGTATCCATTCCATATGCTAGAAAATGTTTCATGATGATCTGTTAGTCCACATTTCAGAGTGCAGACAATGCTACCCTGCTGGGATGCATGCAGATGATTCCTATAAACTTCTTCTTCTAGCAGCTAACATCCCAAAGCAGAGAAGCAGTGGCCTGTCTGATAACCCATCTTTATTTTATATTTTATTTCACCCTTAAATCACTGTCACACACACAAACAGTACACGAGTACTCACACAGACCATCACACTCCACTGTCTGGGGATTATTCACATAATTATGAATAATACATGAATGTCTCCCCTCCCCCTGGCTCCTACTGCCGCCTCTTATTGGCTTTGGCACGCCGCCACTCATTCACGCTGTCCGCCGGTCGGTCTGTCTGTCTATCTAGCTGTGGGACCTCGACACACAAGACGCGCCTCCAACAATCAGACCTCATTTTCCCTCGTAAAAAGGAGATCAGTGCAGGCCCATGACCACAGCAATCACATTAGCAAAGCCCTTTCTTATGGAAACAGGCCATGTTTAGGGAGAGAGGGTGGAGGATTTGGGGGGTTGTTCAACCACCTAAACAGAAATACATTGTTCCTACATATGAGCTTTTTCAAATCTAGAAACCTTAGTAACAGTTTTAGATTTATACTGTTGTTGGCAAGACTTTGTGTGAATATTCTCTGTAAAAGAGTAAGCTTTAATCCAGGGCAGGATGAAAGAAAGAGTATATTGGTGCTAATTCTTTACGTAATGTTACTTAAATGTATCTTTATGAACATTACATCTGATTGGCTTGCTTACACCGCTGTGGACTTTGACCACGTTCACCACCATTTCTAAGGTACTTGATGATGTCACTAGTCTGGTGATGAAATTGCTTGAAGGGGCCAAACTTAAAAGACAATTTCTGGGTAAAAGGACGTGCTTGGGGTGTAGCAATGCTGATTAAATAATCAGTGATCACAGTGGGAAAAACATTAGACAAATAAAACACAAGTTTAAGTCAAAGCAACAACAACATTAGCAGTTAATCTTTTGTGTGATTTGGTGCCCCCCACTGTTTTTGAGTAAACCACACCTGTCGTAAATACAGAATCCCAGGTTTCTTAACAATTTGACAGATGCAACGTTACATGCAACCAACAGACAAAACATGGGACGTCATTACATTATTGTTTCTTGAGGTAAACAGGCATGCTCTGGTATTTATGCAGTTTTCACAAGCGTCACAAGTGTTTTCACAACAGCTCAGAACAGCACAGCAAGTTAACATAGCCGGAACCAGAGACAATAACTAACACCTTGCTATACATGCTACCAGCTAAACCTCTGTGGAAATGGGCTGACTTGGCTTATGATTAAACACGAGCGAGTCAACAACTTTGCTAACAAAGCGAAACATCAGGCAAGTGCCTGACATATAACATACAACTTGGAAAGCCAGGTAAAATTACCTACTATTCCACAGCAAAAAGTCCAGCTCGGCATCCATTGTGCAGCCATTTTTTAACAAGGCTGTTACTGACAAAAAGCTGGTCCTGCGCACCAATCTTGAGTTTGGTGCCCATTCCAAAGCTGCTGTGGTAGCGGCGTAAACACCAACAGTCCCCAGCGGTGCTGAGAGCATGGTCGGTTGGCAGTGTTAACTCACAGTTACACGTCTTAGCAGTAACAGGCCACTTTCAGGCAACTCTGTAAATCACGTAGAGCTGAGGCAGAGCACCCGGAGGACATCAGGGGGAAAACCAGAAAAGATTATCTCCCTAAAATTTACAAGCGTGAAGCATTACGCACATTACGCATGGGGGGGGGCAAAGTGGCTGAGACAGAGACACCATTCAATCTATTCCAAGTCACTGTAAAATTAAACTAACTTTGATGCTTTTATTTTGATGTAAAATAGTTACACAATGTTGATTATTGCCTTTATGGTTAAAACATCAGGCCTAGTTTTATGGGATACAAGCTCTGGCCTTCTGCATGAAAGTCTGCTGCACTACATGCCCGTCCACCACCCTAACCCTTAATTTTCATTAACTCATTTGTTTCTTTCATGATCAAACCAGACAAACACTTCCCAGTTGTGGATTATTTTTATAAAACTAACTCTGGAGGACATGAGAAAAAGATCTCACATTCGGATTCTATCGAAATCAAAGGCCGCCTAGAATATTTTTGGACAGTTATGCACGATGGCCAAGGCTAACAGCTTCACTAGAGCAGCCTGAGGTAAAAAGTGTGAATGTTACCTCGAGCCCGAGTACGTGTTGCCTGTTTCCAACCCTCTACATACACTACGAGAGAGTTGAGTGCTACTGTGACTTAACATGTAGAAAAGCAGTTTGAGAAGAAGATGGATGAGGTAAACATCAAGCTAGCCAGGGCAGGCAGGCTAACGATAGCGCTGTCAAGCGACTGCTGGACGGCTCTCACAAGCGAGGGATAGCTTCATAACGATCTGTAACTTCATCACAGTCCAGTGTGCTCCTTTTTCCATCACTGGTGCGGTGTCAAAATGAAGTGTGGAAATGAGTTCAGCTCCTCGCTCAGAGCCCCTCTGTCCGGCACTTGTCAAACAGCCTTGGAGACTGACGCGTCGCTACAGAGCTCATTGAGTCAATTGAGTACTAGATTAAATGGAAAGCACTCTTTGTGTTTTATTTACCTTATTTTGCATTTCTTTTTCTTCTTTTCATTATGTTTCACCCCTTAATAATTAATGGTTAGTTATCGGTCAGTGGATGCCTGGCTACTGACCAAAACTGACATCCCTAATTACAACATCTACTTTTTAGGAATTGTTGTTTTTATTTTTTTCACTCACAAAGATTGTTTTATGGAAACTCCACTGTTGTTTTGCAGTCTGTTCTTTGTCAATTGATATTTACACGCAAAAAACAGAAGGCGCAAATCTTTGAAGTTGTAGTAAACAGGTATTTGCCATGCAAATGTCATTACGCACAACAACCCATCATTATTTATTGCAGGAGTTCTTCGTTCAAATGCAACTGAGGCGTGTGTAAAGCTTTTGGATTTTTAATAACAGGGAAAAAAGCATCACAATTTGCCATTTCCTTTTAACATTTGTCAAATGTAGTGTCCGACGTGCTTGTAAGAATCCCAACTGCATGACATTACGAAAAGAGGAACACTTTTAATGTGTGGTGGTGAAATATTTATTTTCTTCCTACAAAAAGTGAGCGTGTGATAATGTGTGATCGCCTGCCCATGTTGCAAACAAGCAGGAGGGGAGGAGGAGAGGTTGGAGGGGAAATCAATAGCTCCTCTGAGCACATCGCCTGACATAACCTTGTCAGACCTGGGCAAGGGTACATTAGGAAGCTAAGGGGAGGAAGGAAGAGAGTTCATTTTGAAATGTAAATAAAAATACAATGTATGCTTTTGACAGTAACTGAACGGGTAAAAGTCGCACCTGTAAAGACTGTAAAACTCTGAAGCCTGCGGGTTCATGTTGCAAGTAGGATTTACGCTTCCTTGGAAAAAATAGTCTCTTTGTCTTAGACCATCTGCCGCTACCCGAGATGCTCAAAGCTTCAGCTGGGTGCATGTCGAACACAAACTTCTTCCCAAAAGGGCTGCAAAACATTTCCCTAATTCATCTCGACTATGCGAAATGTAAAATGTGATGAAGGTATCGCGTGATGACTTGGTTTGCATCTGAAACCAGTTCAGTCACAGGAACCAATAAGCGCTTAACCCTGAGGCCTACTAACCGATTATCGCCTTGACGTCACTGTATTACCTCCCGCTTCCCCGTCACACACACACACACACACACATAAGTACACACACATGCATTGTGGTCAGCCGACACGGTACATTGTAATATCGGCCAAGGATCTGGATCACACACATCCCAGGCTTAGATAGCACCACATGGGGGGGCGTGTTGTGGCAAAATCTCCACTGAGGTGAAAGGTGAGTTGGGGTTACCCTACTGTGAGTTTGTGTCTCATGTGCTAGTGTGTATGTAGGTGTGTTGGGGACAGTGCAGGAGCTTGTACACCAGCGAGTGCTCCCTCAGATGGTCAACTGGAGGCTTTAGAAGGCAAATCAGGTCAGCTGTGTGATCAGAGGACAGGGAGCAGTCTGTTGTCTGCGAGGGACACGCCATCTTCTCTCTCTCTTTCCCGTTCTTTCTTTCTTCACACCTACCGTACCTTGTAGGAGGACATCATTACGCCGCAGGATCCATCTTCCGCGTTGACAGGACCATGTAAAATACATGGCGCTTGTCTTGGCTTAATGTATCGCTATGGAAGCAGAGGAGACCATCTTAATGACCACACGGCTTCATTATTTCAAATATTAATGTAATTTCCCTCCTTTGTGCCTTCTGCACATTATAGAGCACGACCACCGTCAGCGGCTGCCCTGATGGAGCAAGAGTCGGACCATTCGCTGTATGTAAATTGACCATAATTCAGCTAAGTTTTTCAACAGAGTCATTCCGTATGATTTATGATGCGTTGATGTCATCCGTCACAGCCACAAATTCCTGCCAGAAACCAAACTACAATAAATGTCTGAGTTGGTCTCTAATTATTCCAGGAATCTACCAATGAGATTTTTAGGAAATTGTGGTGGTGCAAGAAGGAAAGCTCCTATCCCAACATGGTGGTTAAAAAATCCTGTTTCAAAGCCTCCTCCAAGCTGCTAGGATCAAAGTCCTGTGTCCTAACCACATTTATGGCTTCGTTTTGTTGGCCTAAAGAAAAATGTTAAAATGACACATCTGAGAATACTGGTTTATAAATCCTCCAGGTTACAAACACCCCTCAGAAGAAATAGCCCACTGAGGACATGACTTCATTGTCCTCAGTGGTATTTCTTATTCAATGAAGGGCTTCTGGATGATATAGCACACAATATAGCGGACATACTGGAGGTTACTGGCTCACAGTAACCGTGACATTACTGGTGTCATTCAGCAAGGCTGACCTGAAAACATGCTGCGTGGCACTGATTATCCAGTAAGGTGAGTGGTTTACAGATCCACTCTTAAGCCTCCTGAACCGCCCCTACATGTTATATATTAAAATCTGTACTTTCTGTGCAGCTGATGTGTTCTCAACAATAAACATTCTAGCCTTTGAGGCTAACGTCAGCTCAAATACTACTGTTAACAGAAACTGAAGAGTCTCACCTCCAGTTCTATGGTTGTGAATGGAGGGAGACACAATTATATATATGTTTTAATCCAGTCTTAATTGTGCCATGAAGTACACATATTCTACTTGTCAATTTAAAAGAAATTTTCGAGAAAAAAAAATTGCGTTTCGATATCTGTAATTTTTGCCATTTTTATACTGAGCGGCATGCCGCCAATTTGAAAGAAGGAATATTACATCTCCCTTTTAGACTGACAATGCGGCACATTGCAGCCTTTACCTTGCTGCATGTGTGCCACCTTTTCCATGTAAAAGGGGCTTTTGTTAGCCAGTGTAGTCATGTGTTCAGCTAGCAACTAGCCTTGCACATGTGAAAGTAAACTTACTTTAAAACTAGTTTTACTGATTACACTTACAGGTTGTATGATAACAAACCGCAGTTATTTTTGCTGTATAGCTTTGCTCTTTGGTTAGTTAGCAAGCTTGCTAGCTTAAAGGACCACTCGTTTTCCTGAGGTAATCCTCAACTGCTTCCTCTTGTCCCTCCTCCACTTCCTCCATCTCCTTGTGCCTCCGGTTTCATCTTATTTCCACTTCAACTTCCGCTGTTCATTAAGTTTCTCAGTATCTCCCACGTTGCCTTCCCATTCCTCTTCTTTTTTCTCTTTAGTAACTGCTTTTCTGCCTCATTCCTCTGTTGGCTCCTTCTACTCTTCTTTCCTAGTTCCTCCCCCTTCTTGCTCTCCTCTCCCTCCTCCTTCCACTCTCTGACTACCTTCCCTTCTTTCCTCCTGCTCTCCTCACACCCCGCGACCTTCTACCATTTTTCTTTTTCTCCTCATTTCCTCTACTTCGCCAGAGAATCAATTTCTGCCTCAGGCCTGGCCGACGCCCCCTTCGTTGCCCCACACACACACACACACACACCTTTTCACACTCAAAGGCAAATATGAATATGAAACACACAAACACACATTGTGATATGCACTCATGTGCACACATTCTCTTGCAAACACAAGCACACACACACACACACACACACACTCACATGCCCTCCCCTCGGTGTGGTCAGGCGACTGGGGCTGACCTTTTCACCGATTCCCGTTATTAGAGAAACTGACATTCAAACCTCCCCAGCCCCCAGGACACTGAGGCCACTCCTGAACCACACACACACACACACACACACACACACACAGATATCTCTGCACTTTGTCTGGTCTCATCATCTTACCATTTTATCCCATTCATCCAGGAGACTTTTAAAAACCCCTTTTGTGGCTTCCAGGTTGAAGCAAAAAAAACAAAAACATATGCAAGTCCAGGACAGGAATTCAGGTAACTTGATACTTCTGTGGTACTTTATTGAGTGGGTATGGTTCGCAAGGTACGTCCTTGTGGATTGATACAGTATGTAAGCACAGCGGAAGATACTTATAGATACTAGCATTATAAAATTAGTATGACTGATGAGCATTTTTGAGGGTTGATCAACATTTAGGTTGGAAAAAAAAACTTTTCAAGGTGTGAATATCCACCTGCCAAAGGTCGCTCCAGACAAATAGGGGGAAGCATGTCACGGAGTTACTGCCAACAGTACTCACTATACTATTTGCTATTACTATTTAGCTTTCCATGCTGTGACAACAACCTGCAGTTCACTAGTCAACTCAGTTAGCCATGCAGGTATAGTGGCCTTATAGGTAATTGTCTCAGAACAACATGGGAGTACGTTGTTTACGCTGCCTGCAGAGGTCCTGGGTTCAGCAGCCTCCTGGTGACCAAGACCGGATCAGGACCGAACACAGCCTCAAAGACAGACCGATACCAGTTTGATGATGATTCTAACCAGGACTCTGACTTTGGGGACAAGAAAACATGGCAGGTGATGGCAGAAGATGATCAGGAGGTCAGGTATCACAAGATAAATATCAACCACTGATACATAAATAAACACCACATGATTTGTGATCTTGTATTGTCTAGAGCATCTCTTTTAATAAGGGAAACAGCCCAACACTTGAAACATATTACTGCTACTGAAAATGTTAACAGTGGGTTCTGTGTGCTTGTCTTGTAGGCTGATTACAGCTGTGTTTGGTCTTCAGAAGAAATCCTCGCCATGTTGCAGAATATCCAGTATTGATATTAACAACACAGGGCAAGGCAAGAGCAATACTTTAAATTGAAGTTCGATTATAATAACATGGTATATTAGTGAACAGTTGTGTAACTGTTCGGAAGGGGAACTCCACCAATTTTACACAAGAAAGGTCAATTTTGTAGTTATGGGAGATATTACTTTGCCTTGTTCTGTGGCTCCAGGAACCTTGGCAAAAAAATAACCCTGATGATGTCATCAATAGTTTGGGCCTGCAGACTACAACTGTACAACAAGAGTCAACAGAATAAACAGTAAATGTAGAGTTTGGACGGTCAGGGAATTTACCAGCCTGGGAGTACCTAACAAAAATATTCTGTTGGATTATGGGAATTGTTTTGGATCTTGACTAAATGCCTGTGGAACACCGCTAATGTTAATGGCCTTTTATCAAAACTGGGAATGACAGTGAATTATAACAGTGGTTAATTCTTAAAGGGAACAATATAAAAAAGAAAGAGAGAAATTAAGATAATTTAATAAATGAAGACAGGGAAGGAAGAGATTACAGAGCCATAAGTGATGTCATATACTATATAGAGTCTGACTTGTAATTAGTCACTCGTGCAACACATCGGGGGAACCCAGAGCAACTATAAGGGTAGTGAGTTGTGCAGGATGATCCCGAAAGGAAGCAAACTGCTTGATCTGTTGTTTCCGATGGTATGGTTGTGTTTGCTTATAGAATTAAACTATATGAAACATTTCTGCATTAAAAGAATAGATCTTAGTTTGTTGAGTTGTGTACTTATATTATCCCAAATGTTTCCAAACAATTTTCAAACCCAAAGAGATGAAGAACAAATCTGCTTGAGGCAGATCAATAGATTTTCACCAGCAATGGCAGGGGTTTTTTTAACCATAAAGACAACTCCCATGTTATGGTTCTACTATAACCCGATCACCAAAATAAATGTTAGCCAAGTACGTTTCTGCATAATCAACAGAAACTGAATGTTTCACTGTAAAAAAAATTCTGTAGAATTTACGGTAAAATGCTGGCAGCTGTGGTTGCCAGAATTTTACCGTAGAAAATACGGTCACAATGTAACTGTAAATTTCACATTAGAGAACTGTTATTTGTTTACGGTAATTTGCTGTAAAAATAACAGTTATCATATAAACCTGTTTACGGTAAATTCTTTTAAAAATAACATATATACTGTAAACCTAATTACAGTCCATCAGTGAAAAAACACGGTAAAACTGTAAGATATATTACGGTATTTTATTGCAAAGTTCAACTACGGTAAAATACTGGCAGCTGTGGTTGCCAGAATTTCACCGTAAAAAATATGGTACAACACACATGGAATTACAGTTTGTTGGCGTAGATTTTACAGTCAGCAAATGCAAATGGTAAATTATAAAGGAAATAACCAATTAAGCCCATTGTAAACCAAAGTACAGACTATAATTGATAAACTTTAAGAACATCTCTTTGCATATACACATTCTCTTTGAAAAACAGAACTTGTCTAGTATACTCACAAGGCAGTGTTGACATCTTCAAAAGACAGTGTGTGTCCATACATATGAAGGATAGTCCATGGTAGAAGAAATAAACGTCATGAAAAAAGGAGCCACTTGCCCTGTGTTGATCAACACTAATGAGTCACTGAGTCCAGACTTGGCTGAAGAGGGCTCTTAACATGGAGATGGTGTTCAAGAAACTGGAACTTAAAGCATTCAGCAGTCACCAGTTCTGCTTGAAGACTCATGTGTTGTCCATCTGGTGTCCACTGTAGACTGGCATGATCCTCTCTGCAGCCAGAAAAAAGAAACAAAGCAAAGGTTAGATTGATGCAGTGCCTGAGCATGATGCCTACAGAGATAAATTCAGCCTTCTGCTGTTAAACTGAGCTCCAATGAGCTATACATAGAATGAAACCAGCACTCTGGAATATAGTTTTGCAGGTCATCAGGAGTATTTCATTAATTTTATTGTATTAGTGTGAAAAGTAGAAACAGCCACTTTTCAGGACTAAGTGATCATCACTATTTGTTTCACCCTTGTCGAATTGCAGCCTAAATCCTGAATCCTGTCCATAATACTGATTTTTTTTTTCTACTGTATGTTTGTATGAAGCTGTTGGCACCGTTCACTTGAGGGAGATCGATTGAGTGTAGTTTGAGTGCTTGCATCTACTCATTTGCTACACTGACATAAACCATAGCTTACCTCTAATTAGCCTTGACAAGACTGGTGTTTGAGTCATTGGGTCCAGACTTGACTGAAGACAGGTGGGACAGAGTCTCATACAGACATGTTACAATGTGAAGGAAACTGGAACTTTGGGCAGGTGTTGTCATCATTCCTGCTTGGAAATTCACGAGCAGTCTTCAATCACGTGTTTACTTTGGACTGGCATGAATCTCTCTGCAACCAGACAAAGAAAGACAACAAAGAAAACATTGTTAATGATAATAATGATAATTATTATTATATAGCACTTACACTGTTGCAAAGTGCTTCCCGCAACAACAACAACAACAACAAAAAACAAAACATTAATTAAAGAAGTTGGAACAGAAAAAAAATTAAATGGTGAATGAAGAGTAGGTTTAAAAAATCTCATAAAAAGGCCATCCTATAAATATGATTTCAGGAGGCGCTTAAAACAGTTAACAGATTTAGCAGATCTAATAGATTGAGAGAGACTGAGGGAGAAACTGCGGAGACTACAGCTGAAAACACACAACCCTTTGGATTTGACATCGAATCAGTGATTTTGATTTTTTTAAGGATAGTTCCGAGGATTTACCCTTAAGGAACTCCAGATAACAGGGTAGTAGACATATATGGGAGACATAATTATTGATGTGGCCATGTAAGTATTTGACAGGTATGAAGAAACAAAAACATTTAATGGCAGCACCAGTTCAGAAGCCAATCTATTTAAATGTACTCACTGAAGATGAGTGCTGATAACGATGACGACGAATCAGAGTACTGGCCATACCGCATTCCTGCAAAGTTGATTGCCTTGCATTATCCAGCTGCACCGTGCTGTGGAGAAGGTGAAATTATTTGTTAAAAAATTGTATGGCTAAGGTGTTAAAGGGATCATTCTCACTTGTTATGTTATCTTTGAATTCGCCTAGATCAAGTGTCAATAAATGTTTCCTTCGTAATACATCCAAGTTTCCTTGTATCATCTTTTATTAAGAGTAAACCAGTTTCTCCATTATCAAAGTCTTAACCGACTTGCTACAGAAGTTACAGCTAAACATTTTTCTAGCATTAGCAACGTTAGCTGTAGCTAGCGACTTCTCAGAGCCCTTAAGTGACTCTTTTATTCGGCAAAAAGCAGATAGTGACATGTCCAGCAACTTTTAAGATATAGCTACCTGAACTCCTCTGCTTGAAAGTCAACGAATAAGAGCTAACGTGGCTCTGCGGCTAGCTAACGTTAATCAGACAGTATCAATGAGCTGTGAATGTGCTTACCTGAAGAAGAGACTCTGCTCCTGTGGGCGCGAAGCAATGGCGGTGACCTGAAATTTCAAGCTTCCGTTAACTCGCGGTCCTCTCTCTCTCTCTCTCTCTCTCTCTCTCTCTCTCTCTCTCTCTCTTCTCTGTCTGTCTGTCTGTCCGTCTGTCTTGTCTGTCTTGTCTGTCTGTATCTATCTATCTATCTATCTATCTATCTAGCTGTGTGTCTGTATGTCTGTCTCTCTGTCACAACAACAAACACTGCTCCTGTGGGCGCGAAGAAATGGCGGTGAACTGAAATTCAAAATTTCTAGCTTCCGTTAACTCAGCCGTCATCTCTCTCTCTCTCTCTCTCTCTCTCTTTCTCTCTCTCTCTCTCTGTCGTTCTCTCTGTCTCTCTCCTCAATTCAATAAAGCTTTATTGACACGAAGAACTACAAACACAACAACGTTTTCATTGTCATGTTTTACAAATAATAAAAAAAGGACATGTACAAGAATAAAATAAAAATAGAAATTGTGTTTTCACTATACAAAAGAAAGATATAAAATAAAATATACTATTATTTTATGGAAGCCCATTTCCGCCACTTGACAAAAATTATGAGATACTTTGACTTAGTATCTCATAATTATGACTTAGCTATCTCATAATTTTGACTTAGTATCTCATAATTTTTTTTCATCAAGTGGCGGAAATGGACTTCCATATTATTCAAAAAGGATGTGTTAACAATGTTGCAATAAAACTCTATATGATAAACTCTAACGATTGTTGTAGGCCTATGTTTTCCTGTGGGACAATAAAGTTAATCTTATCTTAATTCACTGTGTTTTGACAATAATACAACATTTATAGTTTTCTATTGCATTAAGTGCTTTGTGTCGGCCCGAACAATGCCCCTTAATTGTGATATAATAAGCACATAACACGGCCTGTCATGATGTATTGCTTAAATATACCATACTTTTTAACATTCTACTTTCTATACAAATGATGGTATGATTTAATGGTTTTGTACCGTAAATTTAAACGTAAACATCAGCAAAATCTGTAATTCAGACAGAATGATACCGTCAATTTTAGGGTAATTACACGCTTGTGACATTACGGTATTTTACCGTGAATTTAGCAAACTTTTTATAACATTCACAGTAAATTCCATATTTTCTACTTAGTAAGGCCGTAAAATTTAAGTTATTTACTGTTTCTTGATTTACGGTAATTCTTTGTGTAAATACATTTCTTTAATGTATTTACTACAGTGATATACAATTTTTTATTTTACGGTATTTTACTGTTGCTATTGACAGTTTTTTACCGTAATTTCTACAGACATTTTTTACAGTGTTGTTTATGTTGCAACTCTACATCTGTTTCGGTTGAATCTTTCTATTTCTCTCGTCACAACTCTGGGCTTATGCCCTGCTTAGGTTTAGGCACAAAAACCACTTGGCTAGGGTCAGAAAAACAACATGGTTTGGCTTAAAATAGCTGTTTTGGTCGCCACAATCACAGATGGAGACGTTCCAACTTTCCCTGGAAAATGGCTGGTTATGGTTGCCACAGAAATGGCTGGAAATTTCTGCAGGTCTCATTAAAAACACCCCCCACTTTCGACATGGATGGAAATTACTCCAGGTGTCCTTCGACTCAAACTGCGGTTGGCTGTTTGGAATCCATTGTTGGCTTTAATAATGCACAACCACCTTTTAATGTCAAATTCACCTAATAAGCATATAATGTAAACGTGATATGCCACGTTTGCTACACATGTCAACCTTGGACATATCTGTGGTTTGCGGAAATGTTAACAAATAAGGACTAAATAGGAACATTCTCAACCCAAATGCAGGGCCAGAATCATGAAAGACAGGTTCATCATGTGTTCACATTCCCTGCAGAAGCCTAATGTTACACTGAATAATAGGCATCAAGATTATGTTGCTATCATGGGGGAAGTGTAATATATTGTTGTTTCTTTCGGTGGTTGTTTTCCTTGCGGTGAGTCAACACTGTTGGTCATAGTGTATGCACCTTGATTATTTACAATTGAATTGATGGTGTCTATTGTTCTTTTTGCTTTTAGTGATGAAAAAAAGCAGATTAGGTCTGCCATAACCCTTAAATTTGTGTAACTGGGCAAGCAAAAAGCACAAATACAGTGATGGAATTAAACCCTATACATGTGTATGTATTTATTTGTGCATGACCCAACCACAAATAGTAATTGAGCATAACAATACACTCACTTAGGTCTTATTTAAAAATGGGCCAAACTGATTACTGTTATTACAGTGAAATGGTGCCTAGTTTACTGGAGCTGGCCTCAACTCATTTGAAGTAGGCACACCCGCGCACACACAGACAGATGAAAATAAACACAATCAGCCCGGGCCGCCATCAATCTATCATTACTTTGTCATTGTGTTTTAATAAGGCGAATGGGTGGATGAATGGAAAGAAGAGATGAAAGCAGGGAAAAGTGCATTTACATGAAGAGGAGAAAATGAGGAAGAGGAAATGTCTGTGCGTGTGTGTGTGTCAGTGTTGGTCTGGGTGTGTGGGTGTGTAGTCTATAGTTTTATAATCCTAACGTAACAAGCTCCAGCATGTGGGCCTTTAACTGCAATAATGGACCTAAAGCCGTCCGTCATCTTAAAACCTGATGACGACTACAATAACCTTTATGACTCAAATGCTCATCTTGGAATGACAATAATGCACAAGTGCACTGACTGACCCTCTGTAGATGATGTGTACTGCAAGATAAACATGAGTGCATCTGTGTGTGTGTGAGTGTGTGTGTGTGTGTGTGTGTGCGCGCATGTGTGCCTGTGTGCCTATTTAACCAAGAAAAAGCCTCCCTCCTCTAATGTCACTCAACACTGCTTACCTGTGGGTGTGGTTATTTAACAGGTGTGTGTGTGTGTGTGTGTGTGTGTGTGTGTGTGTGTGTGTGTGCGCGTGTGTGTGTGTGTGTGTGTGCGCGCGATACATGTATGATCTTGCGGGTGTACAAAGGTGTGGATGGGCCAGTAGAACAGGTCAATCATATGACCAGCGCTCAGGGGCACTGTGTGTTTATGTGTGCAAATGTCTGTGACAGATTCCAGGAATACAAAGAGGCAAATGGAACACAGCCAGGTGTGTGTGTGTGTGTGTGTGTGTGTGTGTGTGTGTGTGTGTGTGTGGGTGTGTGTGTGTGTGTGTGTGCAGCCAGAGGGGATGGGACAGGTAGCATATCGTACATGCACACCTCTTTTCTCTCTCACTATCACTTTCTGTCTTGCACTGCAAAAAGTTGCCATCTTGAAGGGAAACATGTGATTCTTAATGTTGTCAGGATGTAAGCAGCAATACATCAGTACATATAGTTTTTCGGATAATAGTCTGATAGCTGATTTATGTCCCAGTTGTGATAAACACACATCTTAAGGGTGGAACAGTTGGCTGATTTTGTACGTCTGCTCTGCTTAGTGAAGCTGATGTCAGACACAGTGCATCTCGTCAAGACTCATTTACTACACCTTATATAACTGATCCTTTTAATGTATAATTATTCTAGATGTTGGACACCAATGAATCATCATTTTATGACATCAATGACCACATTAGCGCTGGAAATTTGTCACGGACAGTGGTGACTTTCAATTTACAATATATCAAATATATGTGTATATATATATACATATATATAACCCATCTCCTATGTTAGGCCATGAACTTAATCATAACCCTGTCATAGTGCACGGAATAATCTCGAACACGGCGCTTTTCAATGCTTATTCTACGGTTGGCCATGGAACACCTACAGGCAAACACTAGTTACATTCTGTGTGTTACGTAAAGCCATTAATTATTAGTATTCATCTGTCAAATAGGAGCTTAATGTGAAGGCGCCACAATCAGCCAGCAGGAATTGCCCGGCCAACAAAAACAAACACAAGAACGCTCACCAGCTTCCAGCAAACAGGATCATCTGTTTTGTAATTGTTTTTGTTCTGGGCATTCGACGGAGATAGAGGTGCCTTAACCAGCTTTACTTTTACCAACATTTGCATCAATATTACTTATCAGGTTTAAAACCTATATGAATATGGCAGTGTTCAAAACCAATCATCAAGACACAGGGATTCTCTCAGAAATTAACCAAAATGCCAAGTGTGAGTAATCGTTCCTAGATCCATCCTTTTATCCAGCTCCACCCTAAAAGTTATTGGGGTCTGTTCTGGGCCAAGACCCATCCTCCATCCGAATGTTCATGGAAGATCATTGAATATTTGTTGTGTCATCCTGCTGTCAAACCAACCAACCAAGCATTAGAACAAGCGGAAAACATAATCTCCTTGGTGAAGGTAATCAAATAGTTTGTAAAAGGAAAATGTTTTATCGTCAATTAATATATTGCAAGTAAATGCTACAGAAAAAACATTGTTCAGAGCAGTTCTGACAGCTTTAATGAATACAGAAGAGGCCCACAGCTGTATTATCTACAAGGGTATAGACTGGAGGAAACAGGACCAGTTGTCCATAAGGGGGCAGGGCTTGTCTCAATGAAGTGTTGATTAAATAAAAACAATGCTACCAATTTATCAATATCCCACAGCCTGTGTTGTTTGTTGTCAATGTCAAAGCTTTGCGTGTTAGGACGCATGTCTCGGAATGTCTAAATTAATTAATGAGATTGACCTTTTTTACAGTGTGCATCTCCTTCTCTCTCTCTCTCTCTCTCTCTCTCTCTCTCTCTCTCTCTCTCTCTCTCTCTCTCTCTCTGTCTCGCTCCTCTCTTTCTCTTTGTTTCTCCTCCCTGACCCAGAAAGAGAAAAAAAAGCCACCTCATCAGGTTCACCCTCCACCTGTAAGTCAAAAATAGAGCTTGTTGAAAAGACAAATACTCATGCTGTTTAGGGGGGGGGGGGAAGAAAAGTAAGGATAGACTACTTTAAAAGCATTCTAGCCAAGACCTGCAGCTAACTTTAGTCAACCTGGCATTGGGGTCAGTGGATTTAGAGTTTCACAAGCCAGTTCAACCTCATTTCGTTGCAGCACTGAAGGATATAAAATACTGATGATGACAACTATACAGTCTAACTAGCCTGTTATAGCTACTGGAGCAGAAATTGAGTTTGCTAGCTAGCATCAACCCTGCCATACCTCAGCTATTCTGTCATAGCCACAGGGGCTATGATAGATGGACTTATCAGAAGAGAAAATGTATTTGTGGTAAACATAAAAAACATAAAGCCAAATCACAAAACTTTGAATTTCTTTTGTTTTTTTAATTACTGAAACTCTACTTTTACTACTGATGTAAACAAGCCTTAAGAAAAAAATGTAGTTAGAACCTGTATCAGCTAATAGATCAATCAATCAATCAATCAATCAATCAATCAATCAATCAATCACAAACAGTATCATCCTTTTAATCGTATGATGACCCCTCCGTAGAGGTTTCCCCAGGTTTGGAACAAATATCATACAGTTAATGAGCTTTAAAAACCAAAAAATCTAATAATGAATAGCTGAATTTGGGGTTTAAATAATATTAATAGTTAATATAAATACCTTTGTATAAAAATGTGGCCATTGTTATGCCACGATATGGCACAGATATACTGATTCCCATTGAATTTATGTTAAACAACACTCCTAAACAGCATTTGGACAGTCACGGGACGCTTGGGAAAGCGGACTAATTAAATTCTTTCAAGTGACGCAGTAGCTCCTGAAGGCAGGGTGAGGCCGGTTTCACTCCACTTTTCACCAACTGACTCCCCCTGCAGCTGCTGTGAGAAAACTCAAAATCCATTGTGTGTGACAGTTTTCTGTATGATCAAATGGCATTCGGGGGACATCAAAACCTGGGCCATGGCGTTGCTTGTGTACGGTGAAGTGGGGATGTGTTTGGTGTGTCTAGTTCAGGGGGACACAAACACACACACACACACACACACACACATAAGAACACACCAATGTTTAGTCTTTCCCTGAGGCGAGCAACAAAGGTGTTCAGTCATGTGAAACCCAAGCCTCAAACCCGCAGGTTGACCCTTGACCTTTCACACACATACATATGAACACAGAGAAGAAAAAGGAGAGGGCCAGGTTAAGAGAGAACACGCAGTAGACACGCAGGAGTGTCACAGAAGCACATACACATCAGTTCCAGACATAATAACTTAACACACAATGTCCCCTTATCCACTTTTGTGTGTCTTTTTCTCTTTCCTGACACACATTAAAACATCTTGAGTTTGAGCAGTGTATCTCTCTCACACACACACACTCTCTCTCACACACACGTACACACACACACACACACACCTTTCCAACAAAGGTGACCAAACCCCCTCATCTGTGTGGCTGCAATTAACCTCCATAACCCCTGGACATACGAGTGTGTGTTGGAGAGTGTGTGTCCTGAACTTGGTTACCCAAGACAGTCATGAGTCTCGTGGGCATGTCGTCACACGCTCATTCACACACACACACACACACACACACACACACACACACACGCACACACACACACACACACGCATGCATACACACACGCACACATACCCTCACACACCCGCACACAAGCACACTGGTAATCCATGACTTTCCTGGACATCCTTTTATCCAGCTCAGGCCTGAGGGATTTTCCATTGGCCCGGCCAGGCTGAGAGGCCTCTTTCTGGGGTCAGAGATCAAAGAGATGCCCTTCATGACCCTGGTACGATCCAACAGCCGGCTGCCGCTGCTGCGTGCGCTATGAGGTCAGAGGGTTAGAATCCATTTGAGGATGATGATCATGTAACACAGAACATCAGAAGCGTCCTTCTGGATAGTTGATGAGTGGGATTTCTTTTTTTGTTGTTGTTATCATTCTGTTACAGGGTACAAACACTTGGCTTAATGGCCTTTTTGTTTTACCATGTTAGAACAGTGAAAACAGAATGACCAGTAGATAACACTGTCCTTGAAGTGCAACTCATGAGACATCATAAACTGTTTATAAGCTGGCCTGGTAATTGTTAGAATTGGAGAAGGAGGTCATAAACACAATGTGCAAATTGATTTGGGGTGTTAGATCATGTATCCTTTTAAAGTTAATGACACAGCGCTGAAGTAATTCTTATTTTCTGACATTTATCTGATGATTCCATTGCAAGACTTTTAATCTCGGCTTCAACTGGGTGCATCTAAGACCTGGGTGACGCACATTAGCTTAACATTAAGGACCCTACTTTGAGATTGTCCAGTAATATTGCACGTTAAGTTCAAAGATTTAAATAACACTGTGAAAAATGCTAATCTATTAACCACCACACAGACACGGTGTCAAATGAGCATGCCCCCTCCCCCCATTCATTCATTCTTTCATTCATTCAGATTCACTTTGACAATGAATTTGAACTTCAGACTGAGTTCACGGCTGAAGGAATGAAAAGAGAAGAAAAGGGAGGGAGGACGCTTTCTTTTCTTGCTCTGAGCCTACCCTCTGACCTTACGACCCTGCAGAGGGGCAGACTCCCCTTTCCCTCCCCTCCCCCCCCCTCTTCCTCAACCCCCTGACATTCCCAGCAACAAAACCCTCAACATGTTTAGTTTTTTAAGAAATGTCACAACATGAGTATGGCAGAGCTGGAAAAGGGGAGACAAGACAAACATGTGTCACGCAGACGCGTTGACGCAAAATCGCCACGCCCGCCGTCGCTGTTTGATTTGCCTTTTCTACATCTTGCATTCCAGCACTGATGGTCTATCAATAGACTTTGACCTCTTCTGCCTCAGCTTAACTTTGTGAGCCTGTGTGTGCATGTGGGGTGGGGGGTGTGTGACTGCTATTCTTGATTCTGATTTAACCAGCACTGGTTCCTTGATTACGTGTTTTTTTCTGAAAGAAGTGAGAAATGTAACTTTTTTGAAACCTTTTCATTTTAAGAAACAACCACAACAGAGAGACAGTCAAAGCACTGGCAGGAGGAAAATTAATTTAAGGCTCAACACGAGATGAAATAACTTCTTGACACAGTTTTTTTTTTTTTTTTTTTTTTTTCGCTCTGTGTTCTTGCAGTAGTCTAAACAGTTTAGTTGGCAACACCATAATGTAACATCAGCAAGGTCAGATATTAGATGGAGAAATTTCCAGACGAACTCTGACCTGTTACCTCCAGACATACTGGCCACAACTTCCAACTGTAACGTGCACCCACAGAAAATGCTAAATACACTGCAAACAGTTTTAAAGCTAACCAACCTCTCCCATTAAAATCATACTTATATCAGAACAAAGCCCAGAGTCATAGCTCGACTTGCTGAACTCCCTGTCTCCAGTGTTTTAACAGTGGAGCTTTTCCTGCTATAGGTTTGTGACAGAGGCACATGTAAGATTAAGATGTCTGTCACACCTATGGCCTGGTTTTGTTTGTCCACCGCTTCGTGACAGCATTGGAATCTGGTAGTTTAACGGTAATGAAGACACGTGACTCAGTTTATTTGGTCCAAGTCTCAAGCAAGTCTCAGGTTAGGTCCTTAGTTAAGGCCCCTCAATTCCCAAGTCTAATCATTAAATGAAACAACGTGGTTTTTGTAAATGAATGCTAAGTTAGCAAGATTTTTTCGGAAGGGAAAACAAAGGCAAATGGTAATGTTGTTACCGAATCCATCACAGTTTATATGTTCAACTTTGATCTACCATAGTTTTCTGCAGATATAGTTTGGTTTTACCTCAAAATAAAGTTTTCAGTCAGCTTTACATAAACTTGTTTGGGATTTGTCTCATAATTGTATTGTATAGCGGTGGTGTCAGCTGTAGTTCTCAGCTATTACTGTGGTTACTGTTGGCATCTCCAAGAAAAATCATGGCCAAGAGCAGGAGTTGCATTTTGGGTAATGTAGGTATTAGATTTTGATAAGGTGGAAGAATGTGTAGAACTAAAATTGTCTACAATGACTCCTCTTTGTTAGAGGAGTACATGGCTAGACTGTTTTTTCAAAACCTGTTGCCCACACTACCCACAATGCAACTTACCCACTCAATTCCTCCAGTGACATCACTGGAGGGAATTTCTCAGATTACAAGCAGTTTCCTCTGGAGCCACAAAAGGCTTTATACTATTTTTTTTTTTTTTTTCAAACTTTAAGAAAGCTTTTTCAAATGTTATGGCAGGCAAACTTGGCCCGCAGGACTCCCTTTGGAGTATAAAGAATGACTTAAGCTAACAAGAAGCATCACTGCAGGAGCTCTGCAGATTTATTTTTTGTTATTCATGTGTTTCTTACATGTTTTTTCAACTAATCATATTTTTGCCAGTATTGTAGCCCTTCTTAGTATAATGAACATCAAGCTTATTCAAGCTGAATGGCCTTGCCACCATGAATTAATACCAGGTCAGATATAAACTTTTCTTTCACCTCGAGTGATTGCACAGAGTTTCAGCCTGTGGTTCTTAAGTCAGCGTCTTACACTGCAACTCCCACGCAGGGGGCATTAAGTGTGTTGCGGTCAAAGGCAGTCAACGTCCATGCATTATTCCTTCACTAGCTTTGACTGATTTTTTTTTTTACATCCTTGACTGGCCTTGTGGCCATTATAACGTGCTAAGTAACGTTCAATGATTGTCCATTATAAGAAGAGGCATTTACTTTGCAGCCCGTTCCTATAGATCGCCATGGTCAGCGCATATCAAACCACTCAATATATATAGAGGCAGCTACTCCTCTGTATGGTGGACGGAGGCTGGCCAAGACAGAATGCACTTCTCTGGCATTGCACAGTATGTACACAGATACCAAAGTACACTAAGAAGGAAGAAAGGCAGACAAAACACACAGGCTCGCACACACATACATTCCTTTCCTTTATCTAGATTCCATTGGAACAGTGTTGCGTCAAGGCCATACGGTGACAAAAGCGGTGTGAAAACACACTTTTCTTCTGGAGAATCTTTTATTGTTAAAACCCTGCAGGCCAAAGACAAATCTATGGGAGTTTATGGCGGACTCCAGGTCATGGTTGTATAGATTTTATAACGGTGACAAATGCATTATGCTTTTCACATAAACCAGCACAGGAGAGCCACAGTAAAGCAGAGAAGGGCCTGAATGCTTCAGGAGTTTATAACACAATGAATTTATCACAGAAAGAGAGAGAGAGGGAGGAGGCAAGAAAGAGAGAGTGAGAGGAGAGGAAGTGAAAAAAATATGGTGCTGATTTGTTTTATTTGCCCGGGCGGTGCTGCTGGTGGCTGGTCACATTGTTTAACAGGGAGTAAAGAGGAAACTGCTGCCACTTGTGGGTCCTGGGGTGGGAAATAAAGTCCCGCGGTCCTCCCATGTCAAACACACTTGAACCTCTCGCAACACTGAAGCTCCTCAAAGTCAGCAGCTCTTGGGGCATCAAGGTAGCTTGGCAGTCGCTTGAAACAAAGAGTCATTGCTTTGAATTCGGATTATACATGTTCTTTGTGATCTTTTTGTAGCCTTTATTTCTTCCAGGGAGATGTGAGTTCTGTGCTCTTTTTAAATTTTAGCTTTAAATTCAAACGTGCATCAAATTCACGTCTGGCAGTCGCCCATTGGCCTCTCCACAGGGATACAAACCTGCTCCTCGGTAGTAGCGCATCGAAAGTTGTGTAATGTGCTGTTTCATGCACCTGCATGAGAATGTGCATTCATAGCAAAACAAAGCTTTGAAGGTTTGTAAAATGTTCTCGTGCACTTCTTGTTATTGGCCGCTTGCCACAAGCTAACAAAGAGTGGCTCTATTTTTGAAGGTATTGTTGAAGGTTGAAGCACATATAGCTTATGTTTTTGTCCCCACATGGATGGATTATTACCAAAGAGAGCTACCAGACGCAGGCCCAGTGGCTTAAAGGTCCTATAATATGCTCATTTCCAGGTACTTTTGTTTGTGGTGTCTACCTGAACATATTTACATGCTTTAATGTTAAAAAAAAACACATAATGTACACCTGCACCTTTATACATTGTCTGTCTGAACGCTTCATTTTAGTGCCTGTCTAAACAGTTTCTGAATTCAGGCTGTGTGAGTTTCTCTGTGGATTGAGCATTTTATTGCTTCCACAGCTGTTATGTAGCACCCAGACCTACTTTATGATCGAAAAAGACATGGATATTTCATTTTTCTACAATTCGGGACCTTTAAGTTGTTGGGAGAGGGTAACTAGAGCGCACATTTAACCTTTCTTTTTAGCCTTTTTCTTTGAAAAGTCAAGTTCACTTCTGAGCTCCTGACAAAGAGTCCGAATCTGACATTCATTGTATTATATTTCTGTTGCTACATAATACTGCTGCACTGTGCCTCCTTACACAAAGCCCAAATTCAAATTGGTAAGGTAATTTCAATATGTTTTACAGCAAAATAGCTCTGCTTTCTGAAAACTCAGCACACTCGTTTCTTTTGTTGTATTGCTATAATATGGTGTATATGCTATAATATTTCACTTCAGTTTGCATCAGTTTGGATCAGCTGTGACTGGAAACGAGTCCAGCATGAACAAAATACTCAAGGTGAGGTGCAGGGGGTTTATTTTTCGTTTTTTTGGGGGGGGGCATGACAGTTAAAAATACCATGTCAAAACGGTGAAAAACAACCATGCATCATTTTCATTTGGGAATCTGAGATAACATATTTGATTTTTAGATCTTTGTGTACTGTTTTTCTAATCTCAATCCAAGTGTTGTTACTTCACATTCTTTATGTCCTCAATTACATCTACATACTGTCTTATAATTTGGCCCCATGGCAGGTGTACTGATGCTTTCTGAAAGGACTTAAGAGTGCGTGAGAGAGCTGAACAGAAGGGCGCAGTGGCTGGAAGACGTGGTGCTGATTGATCTTGACAGCTTTATGAGGCTTTGTGACTACCGAGCAAACAGAGGGACATAATGATATTTACTTAAGTACATTCTGTGAGAGAAGCAGCATATATGTCCATATACTCTGTGGTGTGTGTGTGTGTGTGTGTGTGTGTGTGTGTGTGTGTGTGTGTGTGTGTGTGTGTGAGAGAGTGTGTGTGTGTGTCTGTGTCTGTGTGTCTGTGTCTGTGTGTGAGACTGAAAGGCACATAGGGAACTTTTCAGGGCTATTATCAGCAACAGATACTGTACTGTACTTTGAGGAGTGACATGCCTAGTGCACATATGTGCCCTGAGATAGCATGTAAACTAAGTACAAAATGGTGTGATGCACGCACACACGCCTACACACACACACACACACACACAAACAGGCATACACTGAAACCAGCTGAGATGTCTGGATCAACAGGTAGGATGATACTGCAGACACACAGGTGTCAGGGTGTTTAAGACGTTTGCATGGACTTGAGCCCTCCCGCTCCTCATGGGCAAGACAATAAGAGCTCATACACACACACACACGCATATGTACAGGTCATAATGTACATATAGTACAGGGCCAAAGGCTAGGGTGGGGTTGGGGGTGGAGGTCTGAGTTCATTGGGTTCAAGCAACAGTGCGAGACACTGAGGCCTCGTTAGAGAAAGCACTTAGGGGGGGAAATATGCTCTCTGAACTACATGTATGCACATGCTGATTTGTGAGAACTCTTCCATTTGAAGTGGTTTATGAGAGATATACATATTTTCATAGACAATATATTTAGATAAAAGAAAGAAGAAGTAATGATAATTATAAAAAGGTGACATCGACAGCTGTGCAGGTTAAAGACACCAATGGGCTCCAGGATGGGAGTTAACTACACATACACACATCCATGCACACACACACTCTTGAGTCAACTTGACACACACAGAGTGGAGATAAGCGACAAGTGCCATTATACTTTCATTTTTTTTATTAATTGTTTTTCGATAAAGGGACAAAATGGGTGTGTGAACAGGATTATGCAGACATCTGCCAGAAAACACAGACAGTGGTTTTCCCAATACAACTGAACAGAGACCCCAAACAAGTACAACAGAAATTAAAGAGCTCGGTTTGTCCAATGACCATCGGCCACCATTACAAAAGAAAAAACAAAAATCAAAAATTATATTATAACCAAAAATAAAAAACAAAATAAAAAGAAACCAAAAATAAGAATCCATTCCATGTCTCTGTTTTGAACAGAGCATATAGGTAATAATAAATAGTAACTCCCATAGTAAAAGATAAAGTTCAAGTTCAAGTTACAACAAACAGCTCTCAGAATAGGAATAGAAAAGGCTGATAACAAAATATTCCGCATTGCCATTTACAAAAAAGTCTCAACTCAAGCAGGCTTCTCCACATCCCCCGGGTCATTTTTAAATATGCTTTGCATATGAAAGTATACCCAATCTAAATATAAAGCACCATTTAGTATTTGGCAATGAAAAAAAACTGCAAAACATTTAATTTCTTTTTTAAATGTATTTATTTTGACGCTTTTTTTTTCGTAATCCATGTACTGCATATGAAGTTTTTTTTTTTTCTTTTTTTTCCTCTCTTCTTGATGTTGGAATGTAGTCAGGTGGGAGGGGTGAGAGAGACAGAAGCACACAACAGAACAGGCCGACGTCAGCTTGCATTACTGCATACAAGAATGGCAGCAGGGGGGAAGGAGGTCCGAACCAAAAAAACAAAGAAGATATGTACAACCATCTCTGTGGACAGGAAACAGAGCGGCGGCCATCCGATGGCCTGTGACGCCTCCCAATGCCACATACTTTAGCTGCTTTTTTATGGGGTTTTTCCTTTTATTTCTTTAAACATACAAATAATTCGCACTATATTATCCTGCCAAATTAAAAAAATATACCGTGGCAGCTTGGGATTTTTTTCCACTACCAAAAAAAGGTATGGTAAATACCTTTAGAGAGAACAAGCAACAGTTAAAAATACGAGCCTCAATATAAATACTATAGTGCCTACTCTAAGTGAACATTGAATTCAAATACAATTCTAGAAATACAGAAAAAGTAGACCATAAATGTGTTTAAGCATAGGAATCGACATGAGTGTGCATTTTCCTATATTTTAAGTTCTTTATTATATATTCATATATAATCTTAATCCTTTCCCCAATGCAAATTGTATTTCAACCTGAAGAGCTGTGAAGAGCCAAGGCAAAAAAAAAGAAAGAAATACAAAACCATCACAGAAATTTTTTTTGTTTGTTTTTTTTTTCGTCTTTTTTTTATCATTTCATATATACTGTGATCGGAGTCTTGAACACCACCAAGACGCTGAGGAAAAGAGAAACAACAATAAAACTTAAATACAGTTTCCCCTTCGAGATAGTGGAGTGTTATTTGCAAAAAAAAACAAAACAAAACAAAAAAGTTTATTTTCATATCTATAATGAAAGGAAGATTTATACAAAAACTGGTTCTTGCAGTGTGAGCAACAAGATTTGAGTGTCGGTTGTCGAGGCAGCAAGGTCTATAGATTATTCAGGCATCAATGACAATAATGTTACAGCATAGCTCCTTGTAAATGTGGATGTTTGGTGCTGCAGTGGTCAATGGAAGCTGCAATCCATTTTGTGACCATTCAGGAGCTGTGTTTACTTATGTAACTCACATCAAACCTTTTAATTTACAGACCTTGCCGACAGGATGAATTTCTCACCCAGGCAAAGCGCTGGGGGTTTCTCGGGGTAACAAATTGACAAATGGTCAAAGGTGGGACGGCAAGGGTACAAAGGTCAAGGTTCATGAGGCTGGAGTTGCTGGCAACAGATTATGTGTCTCATCTTTAACTGCTTTTAACAATGGGACCCTCGTCATCTGACAGCATTTCAACAATGTTTTCCCTTCAGCGTAAATTTGTAAACTGGGAAAATTGAACAGTACACTTCATGTCCTTTATACAACAATCTAGCTGTTAGACTCAACACATGTACCAACATTGCATCAGTGTGGGAAAATGCAAGCAAAACGTCGGTACTTACTCTCAGCGACAAGTGCTATACTATGAACAGCTTGAATTAAAAAAAACAAACTCTATTGGGTTAAAAAGCAACAGAAAACAAAACAAAAAAAGTGCCCTGCATTAGCCTATGCATACTGATTCAAATTAATGCATTTCACTCTTTTTAAGAGCCTTGGAGTACAGGTATTTTTTGCAATTCTTTCTTCCTTTTCCCTCTGCAATTCATATTTAATGACCCTGTTTTTGATATTAGAACTGTAAAATGAAAGAGATTGCCTCTGATCCCCGCATTACATACGTAGCTTTGAGTTCTGTGTAGCTTTCTGTCTGTCTAGCTTGTAGTTATTTCAATGCTCTCAAATAAAGTAAGCCTTACTTGGAGCTCATATATTACTTTATGCATTGTTCCACACACTGACATATCGAAGCAGCGTTGTAGTTTTGTGCTAACGCAGATGCATGACACTTCTCAGCCATGCGCTGTATCCCTCAAGTTCAGGATTGTACATTACAGATTACCTTTATCTCAAAAGTACCTCCTTACCAGAAAAAAACTACAAATAATTCAGATATACACAATACTGCTTGTACCATGCTTGCCATGAAATCCACATATTAAAGAGAAGAGCCTATTGAACATGTAATAGGTAGCTAAATGATGATTAACAAGAACTCTCTGATCTTTCATCACGAGTTGTCACAGTCTATTTTGAGCAGTCAGGTGCTTGATGCAAGGACCTTTCCTGGGTGGCTTAAACCTTCTAGCTTTATCTAATGTGACCCCAAACTTATACCAGATAAGATTATGGCCAATGCAGTCTTGAGATATCAAAGGCACTCTTTCTTATTCTACCAAATGATAGTACAAATTCAATTCTAGCACACCCTTGTCTTTTTGAAAGAAATTTGAAGGCCATCGTTACTTTAAGTTTAGTCATCAAGCCAATGCAATTTTTTTCTTCTTTTTTTTTTAACCCTGTGTGAACATGGCATCTTTTAGAAAGATCAAGATAAGTGCATTTCCAGGGTTGTAAGAATTGGGTCAAATCAAAGACTGTTCACGTTCCATGTTACAAAACAAAACTGTACATGATATGTGTTACAGAATGTATGCAGCATGGTATATCTTTCTTGTCTTTTCTCTTTTTGAAGAATAAAAAGAAAAAACAGAACAAGAGAAAAACAGCAACACATTTACTCAACAACTAACCAACCAGGGACAAGTTCTTTTCTTTTTTTGATTAGCAAAAACATACTATGCATGCTGACTAATTCTTAAAAATGGAAAAGGAAAACTCAAAAAAGAAAATAGTACACAACATGTAAATTATTGCACAAGAGAAAGGCTCGAAGTTTTGCGTCAATGCAAGAGTATTGCCCCGATACAGATCATGCATTCAATGGGTAATGGAAACGGGGTGTGCTGGTGCAGAGCACATGGTCTTAAGCCTTCGCCAGACTGGCGAAAGTTGAGTGTTAGGATTGGGGCAAATCTACAGGGGGCTGGGAATAAACAGGGGACTAATGGCGGACATAGCTGCGGGGAAAAGGTCCCATAGTTCGGCCTTCTACTCTGACTTTATTTCGGCACTCAAAGGACGGTCACTGTGCCATTTTTTCATGTGTTTCTCCAAGGTGCTGTAGACACTGAAGGGCATCTGACAAATTTCACACTTGTACACGTCTTTGCCGACCTGACCGTGGGTCTTCATGTGGCGAGTAAGTTTGGAGCTCTGGGCACAAGCATAATTGCACAGCTCACACTTGTATGGTCTCTCCCCTGTGTGGCTGCGCCGGTGCACTGTCAGGTTACTGCAGTTCTTGAAAACTTTGCCGCAAAACTCACAAGTATCACTCCTGCGGCTTTCCTTGGAGCCGGGCCGCCCCGGACCACCGAGGTGTGGTGTGCTGCCTCCACTGCCTGTGCCACTACGGCCTGACATCCCACCATCCAGTTCCCCCGGAGGGGTTGAGAAACGCAGACTACCATTCTCTGAAGAATGCTCGGACGAGGAGGCGAAGGGCGATTGTCTGGAATCCCCAAAGTTCAGAAAAGGGTCCTTGAGTTGTCGGGAGGCGGCATAGCCAGCCAGCCATTGGGAGTAGACGTTTTCCGTGTTAGGGATTGTTGGAGTGGGCAGGTCAAACTCCTTTTCCAGCTTGATGCGTTTGGAGAAAGGACTGAGTGGACTAGGGCTACCCAGAAGCAGTTTCTTAGAGAGGCCAACAGAGGCAGATTCGTTAGGGGAGGCTCCTCGCCCATTGACTGTCGAGACAGAGCACTCCTCCCCACGTTCTGTTTCCAACACTGAGTTTCCATCACACATCTCACGATTGTGGTGATGGTCTCGGTTGAGGTGGTGGTGCAGGTGGTTCTCCTGGGCCATGGCATTCCGTTTGTGTGCGCTGAGGGCTTCACTGAAGTGCTGCATGCTGGCAGCCAGACCCATCCCCTGCATCACCTCAGGGAGAGAGCGGGGGATGGACCCCTCATCAGCTACTGCTCCTAGTCGGCTTCCTATACCACCATTGTTTTCATGCTGACGTGCCGCTTCAAGGTTCAAACCAAAATGATAGCTATTGTTTCTTCTGGCTGTCCTCTCTCCATTCTGCTCTTCTTCCTCCTCTACTTCCTCTTCCTCCTCCTCCTCCTCTTCTTCCTCCTCCTCTTCCTCCTCCTCTTCCTCTTCTTCCTCTTCCTCCTCCTCCCCATTCTCACGTAGCATACGGTCATTCTCACTTTTCAGCTTGGCCACAACTGACTTAAGGGCGTTGCTTGCACTGGTCATGTGCTCACTGGTGCCAGGCTCAGGGGAGGAGGCTGTTGAAAGCCCATCTTCTGACTTGCCAGTGTTTGGCGAGGAGGATTTGTGCATGTGTGTCTTCATGTGGCGTTTCAGTTTGCTAGCCTGTGTACAAGCATGGTCACACAGGTTACATTTGTACGGCTTCTCTCCTGTGTGGCTGCGCCGGTGTACTATTAGATTACTCTGAAACTTGAAGGCCTTGCCACAAAACTCACAACACTTTGATTTCAAGGGGGTGGTGGAGGAGGGGGTGGCCCCCGCTGAGGGGAGAGGGGTAGTAGGAGTGGTCTGAGAACCTACAGGTGACTGCATGGAGCCTGGAAGAGGTGGTGGGGTGGCAAGATATGGAGGTTTGCTGCCCCCTGCACCTCCTGCACTTCCACTTCCTCCTCCTGTCTGGAATGGCTGGAGCAAGCGCTGCATGGGGCTTGGCCGGCTGGGGGATAGTGGGGGAGTGGACCCTGAGGTGTTGCCCGCCAGCTCCCGTAGCCGCCGTGAGAAGTCCATTGTCGGAGGGGGGTCCAGGGGCAGAGGAGGATTGAGGCGCAGCACCCTGTCAAAGGCACTCGGATGGTGGGCTGCCAGCGCCAGCTCTTCTGGGCTCAGGTGGTGGGGATCCAGGTGGTTCCTTGGTGGGGGGCTGAAGAGGGGTGGCGTGGGAGGGAAACGCTGATGATGGCCCCCAGCGACACCACCACCGGGACCAATTCCTCCCACTATTCCAACACTGTCCCTTCCACCTGAGCCTGAGCCAGGGATGCGGAGGAGGTTGAAGGGGCTTGCATCAGGAGGCAGATGGAGGCCGTGGAGAGGCGGCTGAGAAGGGCAGTCTGCACCCCCACCAAGGGAGGAAGGCCCACCCATTCGTGGGGTGAGAGGGCTGCCATGTTCACTTTCCAGGTAGATACGGAAGCCATGGGTATTCTGGGCATGCTGCAGCAGGAACCAGGCGCTGCCGTATGACTGTTTACATGTAGTGCAGGTATAGGTGGTTGGCTCCTCCTTACCTGTTGTGACAGAGAAGAAAGTATTGGGTTAGGGTTAGAAGAATTCTTACTGAAAAATTTATTGAACACCATTAACAATATCCAGACTAAATCTTAGGCATTGATGTCTGAATCCGTCAGACAATATAGGGGTCTGATTAGCATTCACTGTTACTTGGGAAACATTTAAACAGCTGTACATAAACAATTCTGTGTCCAGAATGAAATCCATGAAGGACAACTGTTTTAACTTGGCTGAACCATCTTTTTATTTGAACCCTAGGCCTAACTCTTATAGCTTTTAAAAGTGGTCGGCACATGGTGTTGAGAGCTTTGCAAATACAACAGTAGCTCTTATTGAGGTCATGCCCCACATGAGTAGCATGTGAGAAGTAGTGTGTGTGTGTGTGTGTGTGTGTGTGTGTGTGTGTATTTGTTCTTCTCCCAGACTGCTCTGGGACATAATTTCTCCCTTTAGACTGACTGTGAGTCCTCCATTGTCAGCAGCAGAACAAAGAAACAGGGCTATCCCGGCGGACTACCACTTCCCACTGATCTACCAAAACAGAGGCCCGCTGACAAACACACATACACACACACACAGGAGAGGCAACACAGAAGAATCCTTTAGACTTGTAAGTTACTGCTTCCTCGGTACAACAGCATAAATACATTAATAAATCAGGCAAATCACAAATGTTTTTGAAAACACAACTGAGAGAAGGTTAAGACTGATGAGTTACTTTCTTTAAGGTATACTCTTATCATTGAGTACTATAAAAATCAAATTTGTGCAAGTTTATTGGTCTACACTGTATTTTATATGCATATATATTTTATATCCATATTCTCTTTCGTACTGTTCATACTCTGAACACACCACACTCAAATGCACATACACACTTCCCATTTACACAGACAGAGCACCCCAGCCGCCTGAGGAAAGTAAAACAGTAGGAGTGTAAAAACATTTAGGCTCAAACTGAACAAAGAAAAAACTCTTTCAGTCTGCCTCAAAGCCTCTTCCATCAGTAAAGTGTGCAGAGTCACTTTGAGATGGCAATGAGAGGAACATTTAAAACAATAATTGCCTTTGAATGGCCTCGGCGATGATGACCCGTGGTGGGACCCGCAGTGTATGTGTAATCTCATTAGGGAACCGAACGGACAGCCATCAGCTCGTTTACAAGATTAGATGACAGACGAACCCCCATTGCTGCCATTCAGAGCCCTCCACTACCAAGCACAGTGCAAAGTGGATGCATTTGACGAAGCAGAGATTCATACGCAAATGGATACACACATAATCGAACACGAAGTTTAGACATTTATATCACACTCCAGGCATTTAGACGACACTCTTGACTATTGCCATCAACAATGCAAATGAACTACGGATAAAGGTTACCATACATAGGCAAAACTCTGGAATTTGAATAGACACTTGTTGTTATACCCCAGACTTCCAAAAATTGGTTTCAAAAATATCCAAATGAATCAAGTTTGTAGCAAACTATAGTTAGATTTATTTTACTACCACATTTCAAATTCTAGTTAAAGCTGACACAGTTTGTGACAATGCAAGGTTACGTTTTTAGGTGTGGGCAGAAATACACTTATTTGTGGGATAGCAACCACAACTGTTATAAACAACATCCAAAAATGTCAAAAGGTGCCACGCATAATAAACTGAAACATGCTGTAATATTGTTGCAAAACCAGAATAAATAAACAGGTGTCACTCTGGGGGTCGTAACACTGATGCTAATTATCTCCAATGACTTTTTGGTAAAAAGCTATTTTGCCATAACGTGTCCGGACAATAAATCCCAAAACATCCCATTAACATGTAAACAGGTAAAGTGGTTTGTAAAAATAGACACAGATTGGGATGTATAACCTGCTAATTACCGGCAGAATGAATATGACAAATTAGTAGTGAAGCTAAAAGGATGTCATGGTTTACAGGGAAGCTTTTATACATCCACACGTTGCAATTTGGTTCTAATAGCCAGAAAGAGCGAGTCAAAGAGGTTGCAGTGAAAAAAAACATATTCAACACATATCTGTGAGGGGAACATTTTGTGTACGGGTGCTCGTGGGAGTGTGTGTATTTTAAAAGAGATGTCATTTTCCACACACTACAAGGCTAACTTCACAACATACATAACCACACATTTATAACGCTGAAATGTGAAAGACTAGAGTGTTGTGCCTGTGTGCGGACAGGGTCCAGTGTCAGTGTGTGGAGGAACATTCTTCCCCTTCTTTTTATGTCCTTCCTCCGCTTATTGACCATCCCTCTTCCTCCCCATCTCTTCTTCTGTACACACACACACTCATCCCACATGACCAACAGTTTGGGAAGGCAGCTAAATTATGGATCATTAAAATCGGCACAAATTACCACTAATTGTAGCCACCTGCATAGGATCTAACCTGTGAATATCATTTGCATTATCAGGACTGGGGAGGCTTTATTTATTTATTCATCTTTTTTCCCCTCTCTAATCCTGGACACAGTGCCCACAATAACACTGCACTTTCTCCCCCCTTGGTCGATCTGGCAGCCAGTTTATCCTGACCAGTGCTGCGAGTTCTACCTCTGTATTTTTGATTATGAAAAATGTCTCTCTCACTAAGGTGACAGTCTGATAATGACAGTCTTATACACACAATTTAGACGGGTCAATGTGAAGATGGAAAAATAGCACATGTTAATTTAGATTTTCATAAAAGATTTTCGTGTATGTGTGTGTGTTGCAAAATAATCAGCATCTCTTCAAAAAGTCAAAATGATGATCTGGAAATTGTGGCAGCCACCAAATGTAAGTTGGTTTTGTAAGCACCCTAAAAGATTCCCCTTAGTAGGAATTAATCTGGGGTTAATAGTTAACTAACAGCAGAAGAAGCCCAGATTAATTATATTAATATTGTTGTTTACTAAATAACATTTTTCTCTAAAAATTAAAAATATTGGAGCCTTTCAGGAGCCCTGTCTCCCTTGAATGGTGCACATGGTTTTATTAAATAGTTCCCAAATTGGGGCCAGGACCTCTACAAGGGGTCACAAAGAAAATCTGATGAACACAAGGTTATCAACAACATAGGGAAGCAGATAAATAACATATTTCTGGTACACATCATATATATATATATTTTTAATATTCAACTCTGATATTACTTGGTAATTTTATGCTTTTTTGAAAAAAATCCTAAATGTCAAAGGGATTCGATCATTAATCATGAATTTAAAAAGTATGTATTATAAAAGGAAGAAGACTGCCCGGATATGTGTGCTTCAAATTCACCTGCATCTGCTTTAACTGAAAAAGAAAAAGAAAAAAACAGCTGTGGAACAGCATGATGATAAAACAAGTAAAAATGATTTGCGCTTCCAGACAAAGATGTGAGCAAAATATTGAGGAAAACAAGTGCGAGGCACAATAGTGTAACTCTAAAGCTAACACGCTCCTCTTTGACTCGTAGCTCAGACTTGTCTGCGCGCTGATTGAAACTGTAAGGTTAATGGATTTTAGAGTAGGCGACCGCTCCACTCTGTCTCTCTGTAATATACTCCCATCAGCCACTTCATTAGGCAAACTCTCCACCACTGGGAGGTAGAAAAATGAAGAGAGAAAGCAGAATGGAGACCAGGAGATGAAGATAGATAGAGTCAGAGAGGGGGAAAGAAAGGGATGAGATGGGAGAATAAAGCCTCTGGTTTAAGTTTAGAGAGAGGTGACAAATACCTGCCTCAACTTTTAAGTCCGAAGCAGGAATGTTGAAGGAGAGAAGGGGGAGGAGGGAGGGGGTAAATAATAGCATCCGGTTCTTTACCTGGGGTAAATGTCAAAGCCATACAGCCACTAGTGAGACTCCAGAGAACACACACGCACATTTCAGAAATGTCCTAACACTCAATACCAGCCATGCTACAGTGACAAGCACAGGCATTAAGCCCTATTAAGCCAAGGGCATTGCCTGGACACTTATGTGGTGCTAGATGGGAGAGGGAGGCAGTGAGGCAGCTTGGCTCATGTTTCACGACTCCTTTGTGTGTGTGTGTGTGTGTGTGTGTGTGTGTGTGTGTGTGTGTGTGTGTGCACTTGTGTAACTCTGTGTGTGTGTATGCGCGTGTGCATGCAGCAGCTTCCCCTAGCTCTATCTATCCCTCTCAAAGGGAAGTGTAGCACTCTGATCCAATGGCTGTCAAAGGAGCTGAATAAAACCAGTGCACCAAACTGACGAGACATACCGCACATCCAGAAAAGGGGATTTGTTCGGGGCCAAAAAAGCGGAAATATAGAGCCGCAATTCTGAAAACATTATATCAATATCCAAATGCGCACTGAGGTTTCTATCTGAGTCTTTCTTGCCATTACCCAAAACTGAACTTTTTTTTTTTTTTTTTTGCTAAACAATTTCACCTTGAAATTATTAAATTATTTAAAAAGTTGTAAAGCTTGTGTGGACTGTGTTGTACAAAGTTCACGTCACAGTGAAACATATTGTGAAAAAGTGACAGAAAGTTTCAACAATCCCCACTTCTTTGCATAGGCTGAAAGAGTTTTCTTCTACGATGGAAGCACTGGAGGCTGACTGTCCACAAGGGTCCACAAATGTCTGCTTGTGTCAATAAGCATCAGCACATTGCATCTGAGAATGCTGCACGTAAAAAAAAGGCACATTCGAAAAAAGCCGTCATTTTGATCTCTAGTGTGTACGTTCAGAACAGAGACAGTTAATGTGGTATACACAGCACTGCGTGTGCATCTGCTGTGTATCAGGCCTGTTTATAGTACTGTATGGGACACTTAAGAGTGCACACTCAAGTTGGCAGTGACACATTTACATTATAGAAATTCTCTGTGACGAGTTCACCTCAGAACGTCAGCCTGTGTGACTGTCTGTTCTTCAGCCAGTCATTCTGTCCTGTAAATTAGCTGGACTGCCACCATTACATCCCTCTCTGACCAGCTGGGAAACAAAAATGGATGCCAGGTCTTGGCTACCAGCTAGAACAGACCGACCACTATCTTACTGGCCTTATATGAATTTTAATCCATCTCTGCATTCTCAATTTGTTCTCCTTTTATTGTTGATCCCTTTTGATAATTTCTCTCTACAGCTTTATCCCCCTCAATCTCTCCATCCCCTCTCTCTCTCTTCCTCTTTCTCATGTCTCCTCTTCCATGCTTTTTTCTTTGTACAATACAGTACTGTCTCCTTTACACCCCTCCCTCCCTACCTCTCCTCCATCCTCTCCCCCTCTCTTTCCACCCATCGTTGGCTCTCCGGTGGTGTCCTTGGCTGGGTCCACCTCTGGGTGAGACGATAGTAATTGAGGTAATGGAACATCGCTGAAACAGGATTAGGTACGCATACTGGGAGTGAGGGACAATGTCCCTTAATACAATTTGGGATTTCTATCCGAGCCTCAGGCTTTCAGGATCTGCTGCTTATATTTACATCTGGGCATCGCCGCTCACCCTTGATCACCTCCTGCTTTTTTACCTGAAAGGTGTACCTGGACATTTCACTAGAATTTTAGCTTTCTGTTAAAATGTCAGAAGGCATTTTGTTTCATTTTTGTCACATTAATCAAATAAGTGTATGTTACAAAAATCTTACACGTTTAGGAAACATAATCTTGGCCAACTTTGGGGTCAACATTCTTATTCGTATCATAATAAAGTTTCTATAATCTGTGCCATTTCATATTTACTTTAAATGGATTTGAACTGACATACATGACACGACATGGATGAGATGGCTGCCAAGCCAGAGACCACTGTTCAGGATGGCATTTCAACATTTGAAGCGTGAAACCACGGGATATCAACAAGATATTCAACAAGACGTCGGGACAATTTCCAAATGTGTTTGTGGCGACAGAACCAGGTAAGCGAAAACAAACCAGACCACAAGCACAGTATTGCCACGAAATCAAACTGAAATTCAGCCAAAAGAAAGTTAAAGTATCCTTAAATGCAGAACCATATATTTGGCAACATTTAGTCTCACAGATGGTTTTAAATATCCCTTAAGAATAAGACAATTTAACAGGAATCAGACTATATGGACTACAATATCATAATCACATTTGAACTGGCAGTGTTAATTTTACTGTGTTATACAAAGCGCTTAAGGCAGTTAAATTGCATGTTTTTTCTTTACTCGCCTGGTCAAAATTGAAATTAAATCTCACTTAAATGGTCGTAATGTCCCTTTTAATTGAAGGCAAATTAACCGGACTTCACAGCGTGTCATGTGGGCACATTTGACAGTAATTATGCTCGGAAAAATAGGTGAAGCTATATAATGAATGTGATCATGGTGTGAAAATGAATTCAGTTCACTCTGTTTCACTCTCCCCGTTCTCTCTTTTTTATCATCCATATGTACTTTCAGTGACAAGGAATCAACACTCAGATACCCATATCTCATGACTCTGATCATACATTTGTGCTGTAACTGATACACTGCCCTTCTTAAATATAAAAAAAACCCTCTGTCATGCCTCTGGGAACAAACCATACCAGTGAAAATGATTTTCCAAAGGGTTCTGCAGGACATTATCGACTCCACTGTCATAACCAAGCCTTTCTCCCTGCCATCCTCCCTCCATCGTCACCCACTCAAGTGCATCAGTTGTGGCTTTCTGCTTTGATCCCGACAGTCAGCTTTACTGCCCGAAAGCACTAAACCATATCATTGTTGTCATGTGAAAATCTCGGCGCCCTAATTATGGCTCTTTAATTTCAGAACTGCATGTTCTTGTTTGAGCTGGGGGAAATTCAATGACCCTTGGGCATATACTGTACATGAAACCGTTTTTTAAAACCCTGTTGGTTAAACTCAAAAATGCATGGTGGTCACGTTCAAAAACAAGACTGTTATGAAATACAGGGATACCAACACAACTAAGAACAGTGTTGCGTACTTTAGTGGCATCCTATTAAATTGTCACAAAATTCCTGTAAGTGCTATTTTGGCATCAAAAGCTGGCACACCAGTGTACTGGGATAAATTCTCCAACTACTTCCAGTGTGGTCCAGAAAAGAAGCTGCACTTCTCTGCTCTCCCCCAATTATTCTCCCCTCTATGCTCAAGCTTTCTTGCTAACTGGACAGCAAACAATTGGAATGCAAACAGCGGCAGCTGGTGTCCTGTCCACTCGCTGAAGGGAGCGACACAGTCACATAACAACATGACTGCAATTGCTCAAAAAAGGCAGAGCTCTGCTTGGAAGGAAATCAGCCTCTATTACTGGCTGCAAGTCATCGGCAAGATCAAAGCAACTTCGTCAGATATTGCAGTTACAAAAAGAGTACGCCGATGCAAAGAATGGTTGTATGATAGCAAAAGGGTGGACAAACTGCAGACATAACATTGCAACGGATGAATAAGGAGTAGGGGATCTGAATTCCTGCCGATAGGAAGAGGTTGCATTTCTGCATCCCACTAATTCCAGTGTTTCGTCCGTTGGTCCTAGTTGTTCCAGGAATCAGTTGGCGATGTTATTAGATGGTATTATAAGGGGAACAGTGTTTGGACATCCTTTTCAGTAAAGGCGTTGGGAGCTGCTTTTGACAATCTACAGTCTGACTTTTCACATCCATAACCAAATGTAACTCGAAGAATGCTTTCAAGGAGGGACTGTCTTGAAAGTGTGCACCCATATCCCAAATTATGAGAATCACTGCTTCAAGGCTACAAAGATGCTCAAAAACAGAGAGATCAGGAAGGTAATGTACAAAACGCAGCAAGTCTGTGACAGAGGGCTTTTCACCCGGACTCCTCTCACCATCTATAGTTCTTTCTCAAGAGTACTGATCCCTTAAGGTTCAGCGCTGTCTTTAAGATGTGCTTAAAGATGATGGTTACATGGGTCACAGAGGATTCCCGTGTTTTTATCTCCCTGCAAGCTTGTAATAATACAGGTTTGTTATTATACACAGCCCAGCCAACTCTTTGTCACTGTTTCATGTTTGCTCATATCCCTGTTATCTTGTTTTTGGAATATCCTGCTTAACTTCTTAACGTCGTTTGACGTGGCTCCATTTACCACCGTGTCAGATTTGACGTCTTCATCTTATCACTCATCTTGATGAAAGATAATGAAAGATGAAAAAAATGAAAAAAGGAATGACAGATAATGACAGAATTCATCATCTAAATCACTTTAGCATGTGGATTATATATATAAATATATATATGGTTTATTATCATCATCAACTTTGTTCCTGCATTAATAAAGTGTTCCTTTTACATGCCAGATTATGCATCAAATAATCCATCAGGGATGTTTGGAACGATCAAAAGCAGGGTAATGACTTATCTAAGTTTCTACAACTAGACAAAGATTAAATGAATAAACAGGTTGTTCAAAATTCTTGATCCTCACCGGAATACGACCACACATGCGAGCGTACTCACTACTGACTGAAGGTGTTAGTTATTCTTTGCAGCAAAATAAAGTTCTTCAAAGCAAAGAGTCAAACTTTGGGAGAATGAAAAACACCTTTTCATCTTAAAAAGGAAGCAGTTTACTGTGATCAACTTTAAAGTTGTCAGTTTTACAGATATTGACCATCAAGGTGAAAAGCAAAAGAAAAAAATGCCGCCACTGGTAAAACTCATTTCAGCTCAACTCAGAATAGCTCTAAACAACTTTTTTGCAAAGATTAAACCTCCAGGCCTGACAATAATGATCTGGTGTTTTAATGGAAGAAAGAACTATGAACAAATTTGAATTACCAAAAACA